>NC_090926.1:158248029-158548029 GCF_040938575.1 Ambystoma mexicanum | reverse complement strand
AGATTGAATATGAGAATTCTAACGTGAAATCACACTCACAATTGTAGCCCACATCTTTGCTGTGCTTGAGGGAATTGATGTGCCAAACCAAATGTGGAGAGACCATTTGGGACATGCGCAAGAAACCGAATTCTAACCGAGTTACCCATACGCAAATTAGGCGTACGAGTGGCACGCATGCAGTCTAAGATTTGGAACAAACGTGTCGGCAGAGCTTGAAGAGGAGGGGTCTTGTGCCCACTCAGTAGCTAGAAGGGGAAAGGCCCTACACTACAGAGTGGGGGTAGGGCTGTAGGAGAAAAGCATGCATTTCCAGTTCACCCAATACACCCTGGGTGGCAGGTTGTATAGTGGAGCTCGGGGTCCTATTGAATCTCACCACCATACTATTCCTTTAGGGAGTGATGCAAATAGTGTGGTGTGGCATCACATGCTTTAAGGAAGGATTGCATGTGGTCTAAAATAAGAGGAATACCATTGTCAGATATGTTCACGGGAAACCTTCCCTCGCAAAGAGTTCCTTCAGAAACTCCATGATGGTGTCCGTGGTGATGGCTTCCACAATCTTCTCTTTGTGCCATTTCGAGAAAGGATCAATGACGACAATCGCAGATCTGCTGGAGAGAGAGTTCTAAAAGGGCCTGCTAGATCTATGGCAAGACTGCGACTGGACCAGGTGGAATAGAGGTGCAATTAAGAGGAGACATTCTAGTGATCCCTGTCTTGTCAGCACAAATTGGGCACTGTCTTGTACAGCACCCAGTGTCTAGATCAGTGGCGGGCCACCAGTACTCCCAGTTTAGCTTTCTTAGTGAAGGTGATGCCGGCTGCAACAACCTGAGCCTGATATCCTCCTGGAGAATTGGCTTTGCAGCTCAGAAAAGGATTAATGCTGAAGCCTTTGATAGGAAATTTCGTTTTTTTTTTTTAAGGCTTGCGGAGAACCCCACCCTTCGTTTCACATTCATCACGTCTTGAAAAACGTTGCCCTCGTCAGCTGTTATGAAAGGTTTCCTTTTTGCACCTTTGCCCCCATAGATTTCTATGGGACCGAATTATTTTTGATTGTGTAAACTAGTGTCCTAAATATTTGGAGCTAGGTACAGCCCTCTGTTTTTCTTCCCTTGGCCGTTTTGTTCATTCTTATATAGGGACTCTCTTTATGAAAGTCTTGTATGTTCACGTTACAGGGGAATGCAATTAGGATACTTTGAATCCTTGTATCTCTTTGTATCATGGCGTTTTGGTTACTTTTCATATGTGCCGAAGACAAGCTGGTGGCAGCAGTAATATTTTTACCGTTTTTGTTATTCTGCTGTGAATGGCTACTACAGGTGGTTAGCACCATATATCTTTCTCTTGTTCTTTGGCCTTATTGTTCTTTGGCTTTGTTCCTCCCTTCTCATGTCAGGAAATGCCGTATATGGAAATCCGATTTCCAGGAAAAGCTGTAGTTTTTGCGGGCTAAGGTGCGTTTTTTGTGTGTGCGCGCGCACGCTAGAGGAAGGGGCTGGGACTGTCTAGTCCCAATCCACAAACTCTGATGCCAGTATGTTGCTGTGCAGATGTGGTGATCAGCGGTTGTTTAGGTTTGGACCCCCACTGGCTCTTTTGAAATGAGCAGAGACTTAACATTGACAGGCTTTGGCTTGCTCCCAGCCCAAATCCTGGAAAGAAGGACTCCAGCAACTGTTGGGCATATCATCATTACAACCAGGACTTCTATGAAGAAGAAGAAGAGCAGTCTGATAACGACCCAAAGACAACCCCTGCAGCTAACCAGTACCAACGCCTCTTTTGTCCTGGTAAAGCCCTGCTCCTCTGCCCAGATCTCAAGAAGGGCTTTGTTGGTGTTTCGACATCATGGACAGTGGGAATAGCAAGCCTCAACCCGCACTCCCATCTCGAGGATCCGTGCTTGCTGATCTTTCGGAAGTGTCCCTGCAGTAACCAGTGGACAGAGAAGCTTTCTACCTGAGCAACTTTGCTAAAGCCATTTGTTCCGAGTACAGCCTTGGATCTTGGCAGATCTTCAGATTGTGCCACAAGTAGTTTGGTCCTGCATTTTCAGCCGTCTCACTCCAAGGGAAGCTGTGCCAGGGCTGCTCCTGTGTTAGCTGCTCTGATGCCTGTTGCCACCTGACCGTGGTGACCTTAGTTGTATCACGTCTTCCTGTCAAGGTGTCCGAAGGCTGTCTCTCCCACAGAACTCTTCAATTGTCTTTGTTTGGATCTTCAACTGGAAACTGTCTGGAGCCAATTGCTGTGCGCCCTGACTGAAACAAAATCCCATGAAACAAAGTATCTCTTCTGTCTAGACTGCCCTCATGGTAAGATCAAGAACAGGAAAACAGCCCTGGAACAAAGTCTGGAACCTCCAACCGTGGTATCCAGAGAACTCGGGTCGGTAATTTGAAGCTGTTGCTTTCTTCCTCTATCTCCCATTAGGGTATATTGGGTGTAAAGTCCTGACCATAAACTCATTCCGACCTGACCTTTGGTGGTGGATCCTGGGTTATGGATCCTTCCCTAGGCCTATTGAAGTGTGTTGAATTGAGTTGAGAAATAACATGAATTTTATTGACCTTTTTTATCTACCTTGAGAACTTTAAATAATCACCACCACAGCCCACTGCATTATTTCTATATAAACTTGCCTGAAGAAGTTATACTTTGGAACGGGTGACGTTTGGACACAAGGCCTCAAACCATTTTAGGATTGGACTTTGAGGGTAGCTGTTCTTTCTAATAAGTTCTGCCAATTTTCTTTGCATCAGACTACTGCACTGGTAATTGATTCATATGCAATTATAATTCTCCTGTTGGTGAATGTGTAATGTTTTATAAGGATTTTTGTGGCAATACCTACCTGTGATTCTTATCTGCTAAGGGTATAACGAAAGGGCAAATAATTGTATTTTTATACTTACTAAGTGGAATATCTCTGCGTGGACTCATTGTAACCCCAGTCCACCCTCCTGTTTTTCGTCGACTTCTTAGCTGCCTTATCTTGATTGGGTCTTGGCTAATTTCGGTGCCTTCCCTGTTCACCATAATAGGGTGGCCTGCCAAATCCTCCCACCGGGCTGATTTTGGAAATAAGTAGCAAGCCAGTCCTCTTTCTTCACAACTCATGGGTAAGCGTTCATCTTGTCAGTGGTTGCAGAGGCATTGATCCAGGGGACTGCAGTCAACAGTTGTTGGGTGGCATGAAGTGTAAACTTGACAGCCATTTTGCACCTTCTGGGTTACTACTCTGTCACAATTGTACTGTTGTAGAAGAGCAGAAAACCTGGCCTGATGTAGAGGTATTAATGGTGTACACGTTGCTGAAATGACTTGTTTTATGGTTCTATGGTCTGTGTTTAGCCTGAAGGGAGCACCCCAAAGGTATCGTCTGCATTGCTGGATGGCCCAGACACAAGTAAAAGCCTTCGTCTCAATCAATGAGTAGTTTGCCTCTTATAGGCGGAGAGATCTGGGGGCAAAAGCTATAGTGTATTTTCAAGCTCACTTGGCTCGGGAGATTACTGCCCCAAACCCATGTTGCTGTTGTCGGCGGTGAGAATGTGACCCTGTGTTGAAAAAGAATGCAAGGTACTTGGCGTGTTCAAGTGCCAGTTATTATTCTGAGGAGCAAGCGCGAAACGCACACCCTTATTGATTACTTGGCAGAGGGGCTCTGCTTTTGCAGCAAAGGTGTGTGCACATTTTGCATAGAATTCACAAGTGCCCAGGAATTAAATGTTCTCCTCCTTGATGGTGGGAGTGGGGTCATCTTTGATGGCTCATAAGAAGTTGAGCTTTGGCCTGACTCCTTGCACGGACAAGGTGTTCCAAATGGTCCACTTGTCACAGAAACAAGTGACATTTGCTAGCTTTGAGGGTAAGACTGCGATCCCTCATGATGCTGAGAACATGGAGAAGAACTGTAATGTGCCCTTCTAAGATTCTAGTGTCAATGAGGTCTTCTTGGAATGTAACTACTCCCTTGATGTCTTTAAACAGCTAATCCACCAAGTATTAAAAAACTGCTGCTGAGGAGGCCAAGCCTAAAGGCATCCTCTGATACCGGTTCCATATGGAGCTATGAAGGCAGTGAGTTCCGTGGAATTTTCCATCAGCTCCATCTGCTGATGGGCGGAGCAGTGGTCCAGCATGGGCAAAATCTTTGCGCTGCTTTTTCAAACCATTTTGGATATATATAGGGAGGATGGTGTGTATCTACTTTAACAATGAAATTCAGTCAGCTACAGGTCTATGCTTATTCTGACATCCCCCTTAGATCCTTTGCAGGCTAACACAATCTGGACAACCTCGAGACTCTATGCTTGTCACTTTGGCGAGTAGCTTGTCTAATTTTTCCTATACTTCGCACACTTGATGTTTGATGAACTGCACTCCATGCTTCAGTATAATGCAATGGTAGAAGTGCTGGATTCTCCTGATGGAGGTGGGAAATTGGCTTTTAAGCTAGTAAAGTACAATATGTAGTAAAATATGTATTTGTGTGTGGCCAGGGTAGAAAGTGCTTCTGCTCTGCTGGGTTATAGTTATATCAAGGAGTTTGTGGGGCGTCCTAATGCTTAAGGTCAGTATCTTTTGAGGCTCTGCATGGGCAGGTGAAAGGTTGCCTGGTGTAATCAGTTGACAACGGATGGCCCTCTTGCAGATACATAGATGTTGCCCACAGTAGACCACTGCTTGAAATACATGAATGCTTAGAAGTAGCACAATATCTGTGTATGGTGTCCAGAATGCCTTTTGGGAATGAAGCAAATGGGTGCAAGTTCCCCTGTTTCTCCAGCCACTTCTGTCTCGGGAGGATGGCTCAGGGGCAACATGCTCGCCTTGGAAGCAAGACGACATGGAGCAACACAGGTTCGATCCCTGGGGCTGCACTCTGTGTCCGCGCTTGGAAACCTCCAGGTATTAAGCGTGTTATAAATAACCTATCATATATCATACCATCCACTAGAAAAGCTGTGCTCAGTTGCCTCTGCAAAGAGATCCTAAGTGTGCCATGATGGCGATTGTTTTTCCTGCTATGGCAACTTTTATCATGGGCTTGGCCGTCCCTTCTTTGTCTGCAGGGCCAGTTAGGGTAAGCACAAGGTTGGATAAGATTGGACTCCTCTTCCACCCCAAATACCTTTCTTCTACCTCCTTTGTGCCTCTCCCAACCTTCCCTTCCTTTGAATACCTCTACAAATTCTTCACTTCCCCTCACCCGATTTCTTTTCTAATTATATATAGACCTCCTTTCCGCCTTTTACAAAGACCTTGACCACCTCCTCTCTCATCTTCCCCTCCCCGTCTCACTGTACTTGGCAATTTCAATCTTGACCTCCCCTCTCCTCCTCAACCTTCTCCTCTTTTCTCGATCCTTGACTCCTACCTCCTCTCTCCTCTCCCTTCTCCTCCTACTCATTCTTCTGGCTCCACTCTTGATCTTATCTTCAACTCTACCTACTCCTCCGTCTCTACTTTACCCAACTATCTCTCTGACCATGCCTTACTCTCCTTCTCCCTTACTCCTTTCCCTCAACCAGTTCCCTCGCCCTCCTACACATCCTTTTCTCGACAAGATCTCTAACTTTAGCCCTTCTCTCTTTCTTGATACTTGCTCCTCCTCTCTTCACCCTCTCTCTGACTTTTCTTCTCTCTCGGCTAATGAAGCCCTAACCTCTGTCATCCTCAATCTCTTCCAGTCTCGACCAACTCTCCTCTCTCATCCTTCCGCCCTACTCGTAAGCCTTCTCAGACTTGGCTTTCCCCACACCTCTTGTCCATGCGTCGTCTCCTACGCCGCCTTGTGCGTCATTGGCTAAAATTCCCCTCTCTTTCTAACCAGACATCCTACTTCTCTTACCACTCTCTATATGACTCCAGCCTCAACTCGGCTAAACGTTCCTAAGCCGCTCATCCTCGTCGTATCTTTCAAACCCTTCTCATCTCCTCACCCCGCTTACTCCTGTCCCCTCAACCACATCTACCCTATTCCCTTCTGATTTCGCTGACTTCTCCAATATTCTCTTTGCCAAAACATAACTTCCTCCTCTTTTTGCTACATTTTTTGCTACATTCCTCCCCTTTTCACCTAATCCCCCCAACGTGTATGACTGACTTCTCTCCTGTTACTCCTTCTGTTGTCTCCCTTCTCCTGTCCAAATCTCATCCTACTGCTGCCCCTTCTGATCCACTCCCTACCATCCTTATACGCTCCTTATTCCTAAGATATTCTCATTCCTTACCTAAACTCCTTCTTCAGTATCTGTCTCTCCTCTGCTACTTTCCCTTCTGCCTTCAAGCATGCTACTATCATCCCTATTCTGAAGAAACCTTTCGCCAATCCCCATCTTGTATCCAACTTCCGTCCAATCTCTCGTCTTCCATTCCTTTCTAAATTACTTGAATGCTTAGTCTATTCTCAACTCTCTGCTTTTTTGTTGCTAACTTTTCTCTCCTTCCCCCTTTCAATCTGGCTTTCGTCTAAAACACTCCTCTGAGACTGCTCTCATGCAGGTTCTCAACTCCCTCCTCACTGCTCGCTACTCTAAGCAATCCTCAGTTCTCATCCTCCTTGATCTGTCTGCTGCCTTTGAGGCCGTTGATCACCCCTTACTTCTCAACACTCTTTCCTCTTTTGTTTCAAAGGCTCTGTCCTCAACTGGCTCTCCTCCTAACTTTCTCACCGATCTTTTACTGTTTCCTGGGGCGGTTGTACCTCCTCCTACTCTTCCCTTGGACTATGGTGTACACCAAGGCTCTGTCCTTGGCCCTTTTATATTCTCTTTACACCTCCCTTCTTGCCCTTATTGTCTCTTCCTTTGGTATTTCTCACCACTTCCACACCGATGACACCCAGCTTTTCCTCATTTTCTCTCCTGACCTCCATCTTAATCTCTCTTCTTGCCTTACTGCCATTAAAAAGTGGATGTCATCCCACTTTCTCTCTCTCAATGCAGACAAGACTGAAGTCTTTTTTTCTGCCCTCCAACACTCTTCCTCCTCCTTCTCCCCCTTCTTTTATTCATTTCCCCCCCTCCAATCTTCCCCTCTCTGCCCATGCTCGTAATCTGGGCATTTACTTTGACTCCTCCCTGTTAGGCAGAATCCTGTGCAGTTCCCTTGGGGAACACTGCAAAAAGATTGACTACAGGAGCAGCAGTAAACCCAATTGGTAGCAGTCTGCACCACCCAGATTTACCTGGTAGCTGTGGCTGAGCAGTCAGACTTCTCTCAAGAAGAGTAGGGCAGTATGCAGAGTATACACAATAGGGTCAAGACACAGTAGAGAAAACAAACACTGACCAGAGCATTGTATAAAGTATATAATTATTTATTTAAAACACACTTTAGGCAATACACTAGCACTCTCAATGAAAAGTAATCTAAAACACAGTCAGGTAAGTATACACAACTCCCTTGATAACTTTCAGACAAGTCGGGGTTAAAGCACAACTATTTGTTACGACCGAAGTGAGCGCTTAACCTAGATGGCACTCCAATAGTTTAGGTTTAAAAGGGAGAGAAAAGGCAGAGTATAAAATAAAACAGTTCCCAACACTTTTAAGAGTTCAGAGCAAGGGGAGAAAGGCAGGTTATACTGTAGAGCCAAAGTTCATAGGCCAGGCCCACTTTAAATGGAACAAAGTGAAATGTGCCCAGGATCTCACGGTTTAAAGGTTTAAAGTGCACTGAAAGTCTTTGCAGAGTGTTCAAAAGAGGTTGGGGTAAGTCAAAAGATATAGTTATGAGGCCTGGAGCCAACCCAGTTTAGAAGCCAAGGATTTAAGGGTCACATTTAGCAATCTGTAGAAAGGGAGGCCAGGCAGGACACAGTACCTTAAAGGGAAAGGAAGCTCCAGCAGGGGCAGTTGTTCCTGGCAGTGGTTGAGGTTCATGGTTCTGGCCAGGGGAAGAGAAGATCTCATCGAGGAGGAAACGTGGAGTCGTTGCACTGCACAGGGATGAAACCAGCCGCGGAGTTCCCGATTAAAAGGTGCGGTCCTTTTATTCGCGGTCAAAAGTGGTGAGCTTGGCTAGCCGTTCGCCGAGGTGCTTGGCACGGGCGATTCGACCAAATGACGTCTTTGGAAGCGAAAAAGGGCGAACTGGTTGGTCCTACCAGCTCAAAGGAAGAAGACTCCCCAGCAGAAGATCTTCTCTTGTCGTTGGTAAAGTGGTGAGTTTGTTGCCTAGCTGTCAATCACACATGCTAAGTGGTGAGCCGGGCGGCTCACCACTGGGCCAATCAGAGTAGAGTGCGACTTGGGTTGCTAAGGCAACGCAGTCCAGGGTGCCAATTCCCCTCTCCACCGTTCCTGTGGAACCCAGACAGAGTGGCACCATTTGGAGGGCTTCTGTGGAGAAGCCCGCCAAAATAGTGGAACAAAGGGCTCGACCTTGGTCAGAGTTACAGAGACGGACACAAACACCATTTTAGAATCGAGTTCTGGCAAAAAGACCCAACCGGTTATTTAATATTAAATAAACCGGCGGTATCTTTAAAAATCGTTTAAAATCAATGGGAAAATCCCATAGAAAATATTCCAGAGGAATATTTCGCGTGGTAACCGTGGGGACGGGACAGTGCCCCCTCGAAAACAGACCCAGGGGCAATCGAATTACCCCTTACCAGTACTTCCACAATATGATGGTTTGTACTGGTTCTGTTCACAATTTTGGACTAGTAAAGCCAATGGTGACTTTACATACCCTGGGAGACAGAAGTCCGTCCCAAGGTATGGAGTCTGTTTGGGGGTCACTGTGACACCCCTGTGGCACTGCACCAAGGGTGCTGTGTACCACACATACAGAAAAACAGATGATACCCTATGGAGTAAAAAAGAAACCCCATAGCCCATAAGCACATAACAAGTCAAGGACATACCTCAAATCATGTCTAAGTCTCACTCTTAGCAGGAGAAAAAAACATACCCCAAAAATCCAGCAAAGCTGCTGGGGGACTCACTAGGTTTAGGAAACTAGCCTTTTCAGAGAATTCTCCCTAACACTCCATCTCCTTCACCCACCATATTTCTCTTACTCCCCGCGCATGTTGCTACCACCTTTTTCAATGTTCGTAAAGTCCACTCCTCTCTCACCTTCCATGCCACTAAACTCCATCTTCTCTCGTCTTTTCTACTGCTCTTCTCTCCTTTTTGGACTCCCTGCTTCCCATCTTGCCCCCTCACATCCCTCTACCACTCTGCTATTCGTATCCTCTGTCTTCTTTCCTCACGACTCCATCTCCTCCTCGCTCTCATATCTTGGCTAGCTTTCCTTTCATTCCCAACTCAAATTCCACTCCTCTGTCTTGTCTTTAAATCTCTTCATGATCTTGCTCCCTCATATCTCTCCTCTCATTTCATTCTACACTCCCTCCCGCTCTCTCCGACCTGCAGATCTCTTCCTTCTCTCTGTTCCCCGTACCATGTGCCTCCTCTCGTTTTCGCTCCTTTCAGCTCCTTGCCCACCTCTACTGGAACTCCCTTCCTCTCTATCCGTTCCATCCCCACCTATTCTTCCTTTCATGTCTCCTTGAAATCTCTTCTCCACTCCCCTCCCTGACACTCTTATCCCCTCCTTCCACCTTCCCCTATCCTCCCTTTTACCCTCCTCCTTACCTCTGCCTGCTCAGTTCCTCTCGAGTCCCCTCTCGTCCTCAGCTCATTCCTCTTCCTGTTTCCCACTTCCTCCCGCTTCTCCATCCCCTCCTCCCTCATTTATCTTCACTGGCAAATTGTTCCACTTACTGTATTACTGGTTTGATTCATATTTTGTAATTGCTTCTACTGTTATTGTATCCTTGTTATAATGTAAAGCGCTTTGGCGCACTTCCCACTCACATCAGGGCTATCAACTCCCACCTGGCGTTCCGCAAAGCCATCAAAACCAGTCTATTTGTTTAAAATGTTCATGCCTAGCACATACTCTGTACTCAACTGAAACCTACTATGTCTGCTTTAATGTACCTTGCAACCTACCGCCCATGATGTAACTAAGTAACTGCATGCTCCAAAGTTGTATTCTTGCCTACGTACTTTCTTGAAAAAGCGCCTCAATGCCTGTGGGCAGTAGTGCGCTATACAAAAGTAAAAAATAAAAATAAAATATATAAACACAATAAACATAAGTGAATGGTGAGCACATCATCCTCTGGGAATGTTCAAGAATTTCCAGCATTGCTAGATTTGTTTTGCTAGTCTTGTTCGCTGCTGGGCATAATTTACCTTGCAGGCTGATTTGTGAAAAGTGATATAGTTGTCCATGCAGGTCATTTGTTGTAGTTCGACGTGTGTAAGGGGTGTCTGCATCTAAAACGATAGTCTTTGTGATTTGCTTTTAGAATATTGGGTCCAGGTCGGTGGAAGGTATCATGCCTATAATATTGTGCTGTAGGAAGTGTTCTGTTTTCAGCATTTTTGGTCCACAGATGGTGGATGATAGTTGTTGGTTGATTGAGATATTTGTAACACGCAGCTGGACGAACCAAATCGTATCGAGGCACAGTTGGAAGTATACCAGAGACAAACTCTGTCACAGTTCGTGGGTCCCAGAATTACTCTTGCATCTTAAACAAGTGCAATTTTTCTTTTTTTTTCGAAATGACGTTAAAGAATCCAATTTTCTAAACTCCAATGTTAGACTGTTCCAAAGTTTTGGCCCGAATACAGAAAAACTGCAGTCGCCTCTAGGGGAAACAAACGGCAATACTTGTCCTCTGATCTTAAGGACTGTGTCGGATGACACCATTTTAGTGTGTCTACTAGGTATCTGAGCGCTATGTTGTTCAGACATTTAAAGATCACGCATCTGATTTTGAATTTAATGTGATCCTCCACTGCCAACCAGTAATTGGACAGACCCAAGAACGAATCTAACTGCAGCATTCTGAGCTTTTTGTAGTCCGTGTATTTGTTTGGCAGGAGCCACTGCCAGTAGACTATTACAATAGTCCAGCTTGGAGTTTACTAGGGCTCCTACCACGGTGGCATGGTCTTTTTGGGGGACATGAAGAAGAGCGTACTGAAGAAGCCAGAGGTTGTAAAAAAGTCAGTACTTTAGCTGTGACCTGGCCTTCGCAACCCAAATCGCTTTGCCATATGCACCCCAAGTTCTTTCCCTTTAAATGTATATTTCAATTCTGACCCCAGAAAAGACGATGGTGGAGAGCCTCTGTTCTCGCCTTTTAAATGTTTTGGGCCGAAATTGATCACTTCAGTCGTATTTGGATTGGGTTTTTGCCAGTTTGTGGCCATCCATCATTCTCCTACTTCTTCCAAAAACCTTCTAACCCGTGTAAGCGAATAATCTGTCGTCTAGCCTGAGGAACACCTGAGTGTCTGCATACGACTGAAAGCTGACCTTGTGGCTTCTCTCATAATGTTCTTCAGAGGGCATAGATACCGATTGAACAACACCGTTGAAAGAGAGAACCCCTATGGGACTCAGCACCATTGTGGAAGAGTGTCCGAAAGGAGCCCTCTTCCCCCCCCAATTTCACCTGGTTGCTTTCACCCTGATAAGAGGCAAACCATTTTAGAGCACTTGCCAAGGCATTCCCTATAGTGTTAGTCGTTCCATAAGGATCGTATGGTCCACTGTGTCAAAAGCCGCATAGGTCTAAAATTGCGAGTTCAGACAGTTACCTTGGTCTCCCAGTCGCAATAATTTGTCCCAAACAGCAACTAATGCCGTTTCGGTTCAAAATTTTAGACAGAACCCTGATTGAAGTGGATCCAAAAGGCCCTCTTGACATATTCCTGGAACTGCATTGTGGCCACTTTCTCCAGTATTTTTCCAAGCTAGGGAAGACCTGCAACTGGGTGATAATTCTGAAGTCATATGGGTCCAAATTTAGCTTTTTCAACACTGGGGAAATTTTAGATGGTTTCAATTCCTCTGGAACCGTCCCCCTGACTGAATGACGCATTTTCAAACTTGGTCATAAAAGAGGCTATATCTAATGCTGAGCGCTTTGCCACACATGCAGGGAGGGCAAAGAGCATATCATTAATGGGTTTGAGCTTTTTTATAGAGTACATATAATCTCTTCTGACACTGCATTTAAACAAAATGGGGTGGTATTAAAATGATTTCCTCCCTCCATCAAGGTTCCCTTACCTGAAGAGCTAAAAATGTCTCTTCCCTCTGATTCCCCTTCCCGTGTGATGTTCTCTTGAATTGCCTTGATCTTGCCCAGAAAAGAAATAATAAAAACATTAGCCTTTTCAGCTGAAGGTTCCTTCCCAAGGGGATGCCTTATTCTTGTGCCTGGTTAGCCACTGCTTCAATTTTCCCAAATAAGGCTACTTTTTAGCCTTTTCTGGCATTCTACATTTCCACCATCTTCTCTGTAATCCTCTAAATGACTTCTTCTTTTCAGGTTTGATAGGTGTGTAGTAAACCAAGCTTTACAGACTTTCTTTTGTACTTTTGCTTTTAAGGGGGCGTGGGAGGTGCAAATATCCATTCTTATGGCCCCTTCTTTAAAGAGAACACCGCAATCGTGTAAATCAATAGAGGCAAGTTCATTCCTCCGCTCGTTACCAGAGATTTCAACTTACAAGATGAGGCCAAACATTTTACCTTGAATAGCTGCTCCCTAGGCCTGTTAAGGTTCACTGAAAAGAGCCTAAGGGTCTGTCCAAGAGGTTGGTAGGGTATCCTTCGTCAAGATTCCATGCCCTCTTACCAATAAAACATTCAAGCAATGGCCACATTTGTGGGAGGCTGAGGCTGTCGGGGGAGCAAGATTGTGCAAATTCACAATATCCTGTAGTTGTTTAGAAACTGTCCTTGATTAGTCCTGCAGCCAAATATAAGAATCCACCAGACACAAAATGTCTTTGTATTTACTACCTATATTTGTCAAATATTGGTCCAATCCTTCTAGACAAATATAGGCAGGGTTTGGCGGCCTCTGACTTTTGAAGATGTTGTAGTACTGATCTCTGCAAATGTATTTTCCTGCAATGTAATTTACATTCTATTATATTATGTTCATACTTGATTCTACCTATTTCCACAGCAAACTTAAAGGGCTTTGGGGACATAACATTAGCAATTGGATGCTGACCAAATGGCACATAACATGTTCACTCCCTTACAAATGAATTGAAGATGGTTGCATCAGACGGTACCTGTGTTGGTGGCAAGAATAGATCTGCTTTAGAATATGTAGATGATGTGGTCCTGATGTCATAAACTCCCTCCAACAATAGTCCATGGCTATACCAAGCTATGGTATAAGACTGAAGGTTATTCCCAGCAGATCTTGAGATGAAAATGGGGAGAGCCGCTAGGTCCATCAAGATAAGGCTGGAGATATTGCAGTTAAGTGCATTTTGTTATCTGTTACCATAACATATGCACATGACCACACCATGAATCTCAGTGGACAAAGATGGCACGAATGAATAGGAAACTGTTGTGCTCTTATTATTATTCTGATGAGCTCACCATTGATCTCTTAAAGATATGCCAAGCTTAGGTTTTAGCTTTGACTGCAAATGCAGCTGGAGTTAGGGGCATACATCTCAATCCTTGATGTAAAATAAAATCAAACCAATTTCTGTGGCAGATGCTTGCCCTCCTACCCCTGCCTGCCGTGCTGAACAGTTTAACGTCGTCAAATGGCATGTCCAGGGGCTTCCCTTGAACATCCGGGGCAAAGCCTGACGTCCTGAGCCAAGAGGTCCCCTTTTATATTCTCCTCTTGTATACTCTGAACACTCCATTTCCAATTATTTGCCTTTTTAAACAGTGTTTTGTGTAGTTGATGTATCTTTTTGCCGTTGGAAGACTGGATTGCCCAAGTTTTTCTTCCTGTTATATTTTCCTTTTTACCGTTGGGAAATGGGTTGTCTTTTCTCTTTTTCCCAACGTAAGAAGTTTCCAACTTTTCTTTTTTGGTTTACTTCATTTCTGCTTCCGTTCACAACAATATTGGGCGTGTTTTGTTTGCTTCACATTAAGTGCCTCTTGCCTTTCCGGTAGATCTGTTGGCCGTCTGTGTTCAAGGGCAATGGTACCGGTACCTGGTGGACAAACAATTCTCTTTTGTCTGATTCGTACCTCTGCAACTTACATTCTGCATGTCTATGCACCTCACTCTCATCTTCTAAACGTCACTGGTACCTTGACTTGGATCGGGAGTGATTCCCTCACACTGGTGGTGTTGGCGTTGTTGTACGGACGGACTGCCCACCATGACTGCTTTGTAGTCGGGCCACATCCGAACTGTCTCTTCCACCCGGCTTGGTTTTCCTTTACTCTTAACATGCCTGCGTTTCTCATTCTATGTTGGGGCTGCCTGGCTTACGCAGGCTCAGAGTTCTACGACAGCCCCACCTTCTTCCATTCCCTGATGTACAGGGGGCTTCCCCTGGTTCTCTCGGCATTTGGTTCTAGCTGTCCTCTCTCCCCGGTTCTCTGTCATAGCGTACATTATCGGCCTGCTCAGCACAGTCCATTGGAGTCTGATTTAATGGGATATCCTAATTTTCCTGTTGCAGATAATATTGGTTCTCTTTATCTGCATGACTCTTATAACACTCTGGTGTATTATACAAGTCCATATAAGCCATCACGTTCCTCACTGGAACAAGAGTCCTTGTACCCAAGGTGTAGTCTCTCCCGGTGAGTTCCCACTCCATCCATAGGGAGGGTGATGCAGATTGGGCTCTCCTCCCTAGCCTCAAAGGGGAGGGCTCCCCCTTAGAGAGAAGTCGCAAGTTCCATCAATTCGTCACACTACCCAGAAAGGAAATCATAACTAAAATCAAACCCTCTTTTTAGTTTAGGCTATTAAGTGGCGCTTCAGCGCCACCTATAAGCTGAATCTATTGCATTAGAATACAGATGGGGAGAAATTGCATATGAGGAACACCACAAAGCATGTTAGGTGTTTGGTTATTTGCCCACCCATTGACTGCCCGTGCTAATACCTATGGTCATTCCCACTGAGTTCCGGCCCATCCCGCCTAAACCGCTTCCTTGTTAGAAGTCTTTGAGCTCGCTGTAATCAGGCCTTACTATCAAACTTTTCACTGAAGTGCCTGCCAGCGTTTTCTCGAAGCAGTCTTCTGAGAGTTAATGTTATCATTTGAGTTGTAAATGCACTATTTTAATAAAACATAGCTTAACCAGGTCTGCCTTCAGCCACTCTATTTTATAAACTCTATGCATGCCCTTCACTGAAGCCATGTTAAAAAACAAGCATTTGCAAAGTCAAATGTTTTGGCTTGTGTATAAGTATTAAGCATTTGCCAGGCACTGCTATTATAATGCCCAGGTTTTCGCACCATTTTGCAACTGCTACCATCAATAGCCAGTTATTACCACTATGGCAGTGCCTGGCAAGTGCCTTTCCCATGCCTACACAAAAGCCCAAACTGTTGGCATTGCCAGTGCTTGTTTAACTATGTTGTAGTTAACACAGGATTTCCAGCATCTCAATATCAGTTTTATAACTGGATACTGTTGAAGATTGCATGTATCATCTACAAAGCAGTCACGAAAGCACACCAGCGTACCTGGGGGCTAAGCTCCACGTATCTGGTGGCAGACGCTCCGTGCGCAGCAAATCAACCAACCGGCTTGAATCGCAACTCTTCAGCTAAGAGAGGCCCTGCAAACAACCCTTCACTTTACATGCACCCACCCTCTGAAACTCTCTTCCGATGTCTGCTCGTAATGCCCCCACAATTCTCCAATTTCGCAAATCTCTCAAAACATGTCTCTTTCTACAACACCTATAGCCAGATGGTGATGACCGAGGACTAATTTCAATGGAAGCACAAATCGACGCACAGATCTCAAAGTACTGCGCTACTTTTAAACAATGCTGGCTACGCTGCTCTCGAGTTGGGCCCAAGCATTAAACAAAAAATAAAAAAATAATAATGCATTGTAATGTGCATCTCAATATGTTATCAAAAAGGCAATACATCTCTCTCATATAATTCCTTCAAAGGTCCAAATGGCTGACACATGTAAGGCAGCAACTTTCAGTTGTCATGATTGTGTATGTATTTGGAAGAGACCAGATGCTCAGGTATCCTGTGCAATCTTTTTGGGCAAAGTCTATATGTATTTTATTGAGTTTATCCCCTACTGCCTGAAGTCTTGTCTGCGCTTTGTTAGTCTATTCAGTGTTGACAGATATTGATGATCCTGTGATGTATAAGTGTTTTTTACTTGTACCTCTGGGTTCTCCAGCATGGGTACACTCATTACATTCATAAATTGTTGTCCCTCCTTCCCTGTAAATATACAACAATGGCACATGTTTTAAAATGATGTGCCCCTCACATGGAAAAATTAACTGAAGATCACTGTCCCTTGATTGCAGGATATAAAATGGGATCCTTCAGGTTATCTCGGGCATACCGCTTCCTTGTTCCTTTTCCTTATGAGAAGGATAACATGTTTCATGTCCAACTTACTGTTTTATGGTGGTATATAGTTAAAAACGAGCAAGCTAGCAATGTTTTTATTTTTGGAAATGGATTTCAGATTTAGAGTGTATTCCCACACATAGGTGGGACCAGTCATCATTTATGATTTTACTGAAGATACCCATAAAACGGAATTTGTATTAAAAGTAAAAATTCCATACTAGTAATTACGTAAGACGAAAGAAATGGGGTCCTAACTTAGAGCGAAGTCTGGAGACAAGCAAGTGATTAAATGACCAGAGAAACCTAGAAATTCTAGAAATTATGGTATGAGACATCCAAGCAAGATTCCGTCTTTTGTGAGTAACCTTTACATATGCTGCGACAAAAAAACGAAAAAGTGTGGTGAGCTTAAAGCAAAGCCAGTGTCTTTTCACCATGAATTCTGTTGAAAAGGCTGCAGTGTCCACTCCATTGAAACTTAAGAAAACAGATGTTCTTTTGTGTGCATTGTTTAGAGTTTGCAGTATTAGCCATTTGCAAAGTCAGGTGTGTTTTAAAATAAACTCTGCTTGTTCATTTCAGATGATCCAGAACTTTCAGGACGAAACATGTTTTGTTTTGGACACGATGAAAGGTAAAGAAATTAATTAAATCACAGTGATGCAGTAGCATGTGGTTATCATTGCTTCATGTGGATCAGATACGCTCTTCCTCTACTTCCCTCACATTTCAATGCTTCATCCGCTAAGATTTGGACTCTACACCCCCTTTTTTTCTTAATCTCTGGTACTTCATAGAATACTTATGCTTTCTTTGTTTTTATGTTAACCTACTTCTAAACATGGTTGTTTTTTTTGTTTGCCCACTTTCGACGTATAATGGCCTACTGCAGTTAAACAACTTGACAGGTCTTCAGCCCCAGTAATGTTTCTGAGGTACTGTGGTAATTCAATCTCCCTTTTGTTCCTCCCTCCTCTCTCCCTATCAACCTACTGCTTTCCCAGATAAGACTATTTTACAGAGTGGGCACTCATTATTTTCAGGACATGGGTGTTTCTCCTTGCAAAGACTTTTCTTCTGCCCTTCTCCTCCCTGCCCCCCAAATATACTCTTGCCCTCCCAGTAAAGCCTTTGGGCACTGGATGAGATTAATACATGTTCATTTCTCTAAAGCTTAATTACGCTGGTTTCCTTTTAAAAGTTTTGGGGCAAGGTGATGGGTGGAGGATTACACCGGACACAAAGGGCAATACACCCTCTAAGCCTCACTGATTCCTACTTCAAATACTGTGATATACTACACTATTCACTCAACCATAATAGATTGGACCATTTAAGGTCCATTTAAGGCCCTACAGACTCTTCCAGTGGCAACTGTGTCATGTATCCTCAAGTTTTAACTGGGAACAGAATGTGCTCTGCGTCAAGGAGACGCAATGATGGCGCTTTCCATGCTGTCTCTTTGAAGTACTGGCCTGAGATTGCTCACGATTTGGCCTGTTCTAGAAAGCATGCAGGGGTATTGGACTTCGGTGTGGATGAATTCTGCCTTTGTGTGAGCTGAAGCCATAGCTCCTTCTGTGAGGGAGGCAGTGCGGGGGAAAGCCTGCTGTGACACAGCAGGCTCGACGACAGGCCTGTGCATATCAATAGTCTGACAGAGGGGTATCTAGAGACAGTTTTGGGGATGAGATTGGCAGCCCGGGCCTTAGCAGACAACTATTTGTGCAGGTGTGCTTTGAAGCACCAAATTGCTAATTACACTTCTCTGACTTTTCATTATGCGCCAATGGACTGATTGAGGTGCATTTTGGATGCCGACTGTCCTTTTGCACCACATTGTGTACCGAGTTTTAGCAGCTAACCTTGGTTAGGTGGTGGTAATACTAGTGTGATTGTGCTTTATCTACCAGAACACACAGTCCTATTCTTGGGCAATTCAATGCTAATTTGGCCTTGCAATGAAATCTATCAATACAACATACTAGTTGACCTCGGAAGTACTTTTGGATAATTGTGGGGTATACTGCACTGACAAGTTGGGTGGGTCAGGAGGAAGTAATTACTGTTTTGAATTTGTATTTGTTTGTGTACAATAATGTGAGAAGTTCATGTGTTAAAACACAATTGCTCATTCAACCAATTCTCAGATCGTCTACTTATATTACCCACCAATGGGGAAAAAAACAATCAAACGGGTTGTACTCTCTCAAATGGCTTATATTCACTTAGCACCTATGGTGGTGGTACATAAGGAAAGGGGACACCCCATAATATCATTGTAATGCTCAGTATTCTTACCAAGTGGATTAATTGCACCACCTCGGCACGCGAGGATAAGGGGTTTCAGACGGCATGTCACTCGCAACAGAAAACGACCAGACCAAGAATTACTGTACAAATCCTTCCTCGTGGGCCAGTTGTACAGCCTTTAATGGATACAAAGTATACGCTGTTACTAGCACTTAGAGCATCCGGAAGCTACAGGGTAGGCTTAGAATAATACAGCTGCCCTGCTGACTCCCGCCAATGGGACTACTTCATTCGTACCACGTTCTGTATTTCAGACAGGTGATCTTATGAAACCTCATAAAAGGCGGTTGCTTTCAGTTGTTCATCACTACGTTTACATTGGAGCGGCATTAACATTGGCTGGAGGGATGAAAGGGGTACACATTAGTTCTACCTTAACAGGGCTTGGTACGTTGGAGAACATCCAAATATGAATGTAAATACAGAGCTGGAGTCGATACATACCTGTATCCGCGGTTAAATCTAGTCTTCGTCTGACTATACCGCTGGTTAGCGATGTCCGGTAAATTGACTCTCTCTTCACCTGTTGGTTCCCCAATTTGACGGCTGGCCCACGAATAATCGAACCGTAGTACCTATCCAATCGTAAGGGTATAGCTGTAATGACACCCCCTAATTATACTGGATCAACAATGGTGCCATCAAGAGCTGGTTGCACATTACATTACTAGTGCACTTGTAAGGTTTGGGCGGAGAGATGTTCCCAGTCCCGCAAGCTGAAGGTGTGCTGCTTACCGACTGTATCAGGTTGACCTCGCGAAGAGCTGAATAGCTCTGACTCCTCCTCCTCCTCGTCAAGTTCAACTGGACGTGGTTACCGACATACTCACAGTGTAGGGCGGATGGAGTAAGATTCACTTCCTGGTTCCACAATAATAAAGGCTGGCCCACTAGATTACAGCGCCGCACGGAGGCAGTACCTAGAAACTAAAGGAATTGTAAACAGGCGTTTGCCATACCGTTAGGCTTCATGGTAATCGAAGTCCGCAACAGTCACGCGGTACAGTGGAATATGCATAGCATATTCCGACAGTACACAGCACTCAAAACAGCTAGTGCAATATTTAACTCCACAAGCAAGGGGCATGCATTCTCAAAATTAGTAGTCTGATAATTAGATTGCGTATAGGGCCAACAATTAGCGACCATCCCGTCCACGTCGCAAAGAGTGGGCATTCCACCACTGAGGATGAAATGATCAAACCAAAAATGCTCTTTATTCAGTCTGCAACAAAGCCACGGAAGGAGATGTATAATCTATACTAAGTTTTTATTGAGCACTACAGGAGTGTCAAAGTGGCACCAGTAAGTGCAGTGATAAAACAATGTGTCATTTGCTGGTGTATTTAAATAGCAGAGACTGTATGAAAACTAAGGCAGGAATACAGGTGGACTTACGAGCTAGCAAGGTCGTAATTGTCAACATATGACATAGTTAAACCCCACATTCTAATTTGTCATTGAGTCCAATCTCTGAATTTTTGGTTAAGAATATTAGACGTCGTTCCTTGTGTAGAAGCTTTATCTTATCACGGTTGGGCTGATAGGCTGATTTTCCAAATGACGCTCCAACGCAAGTCCTCAATTTTGTGTACGAATTCAACCCAATGATCGACCAGGGGAGCATACTGTCCCCTGTTGCGAATGCAACTCTTATGTTCGCTAATCCCTATTTTCACCCTGCGTTCAGTTTTACCAATGTATAACCGGTCACACAGGCGCCAGATTCCATAGACCAGCATGCTGGAATTACAACTACTGAGTTGGTGTTGCTGCCACATGGTATTTGAGCCCAACTTCAGTTCAGTGCTTCTTGATGTAGAGCTATAGCACGAAAAGTGTCCACATGCAGAATGGCCTATAGGTTTCGGGAAACCCCATTTTCATTAGAGATGTGGCTGAAGGTATTGACAAACACCAGTTTTTCATTGTTAGTTTTGGGATGGGTTTTATACTCCAAAAGAGCCTGCCTCTTATTATTATGGGCACGTTTCTTAGCCAGGGATGTTAACATCTCGGGATAACCTCTCTCGAGCAATCTGTTGCTCAAACCATCTGCTTCTTTTTTAAAATCTTCTGTAAGGGTACTATTTCTTTTCAAACGCAACCCAATGGCAAATTATCTCTCACGTACCTAGGATGAAAACTCTCATAGTGTAAAAGAGTTTTTATCTGTATTTTTGTGGAAGGGTTTCACACTCAGCACTTTACTGATTGGGTTAGACCGAATTGTAATATCTAAAAAGTTTGATTCTTAATTGCTCTGGGTATACATAAACTTCAGATGGCAATCTTGCAGATTAAGCCAGCTGAAGAACTCATTCAATTCTTGTAAATTGCCTTGGCATATGACGAAAATATCGTCTATATACCTTTTCCAGGTTCTGATATGTTTATAAGGGTTCGACTCTAATAGAATGTTGTTGACTTCGAACTGCTCCATATATAAATTGGCCACACTAGCTGCTGGGGTAGCCCCCATCGTTGTGCCCTGTGTCTGTTTAAAGTGCTCACCGTTAAAGTGAAAATAACTCTCGGTTAGAGCCATTTTTGCACACCAGAGTACAAACGACATTGGAGTTGTGGAGCAAGGATATTCAAGGAGTAATCGCTCTTCTAGCATATCTAGGGATGCCCTTTGCGGTAGGCTAGTCTATAAGGCAACCACCTCTAAGCCCACTAACAAATCAAAGCACGCGCCGCCTGACTCACGCATGCCGGGCGCAGCGCGGGCTGAAACCGAGGCTGAGCCTCGTTAGAATCAGCTGTAACCGCCGGCAGGCGGATCACGCCGGCGGCCAGCGCAAAGGCCACCCTAAGGCCTGTTGAGAGCCTGCTCACCCCCTCATTCACTCTTCATCACCGTGGGGCGAGGGCAGGAGCCCCCCCAGCACCCCAGCCCAGCAGAGAAACCACGAGACCACGAGGAACACGGACAGGGCCTGCCTGACCCTGTCCCCACACGCCGCCTGACTCACGCATGCCGGGCGCAGCGCGGGCTGAAACCGAGGCTGAGCCTCGTTAGAATCAGCTGTAACCGCCGGCAGGCGGATCACGCCGGCGGCCAGCGCAAAGGCCACCCTAAGGCCTGTTGAGAGCCTGTTTGGAGCATCTGGAGCCAGGGGCCACAAACTCTGCCCGTGCTGCTCCAGGCGGAGTGCACCGTCGAGCCTAGAGCCAGGACCCCTGCCGTCCACCTACAGGGTAAGCATACTGCCCCCCTCTTCCAATATCCACTCCCGACCATCGAGCTAGAGCCCTGACCTAGCACCTCCCTACATTGCTACGCCCAAGGTCTCACATGCACCGTTGTGCTCCTGAACTGCAACGAAACATTTAATGCACAATCCACTGTGTAGTGCCTTATGGTCGCCTAGAGACCACTGTAATTTTGTGTAGTGCCTTATGGTCGCCTAGAGACCACTGTATTACTGCGTAGTGCCTTATGGTCACCCAGCGACTACTGTGATACTGTGTAGTGCCTTATGGTCGCCTAGAGACCACTGTAATACTGTGTAGTGCCTTATGGTCGCCTAGAGACCACTGTAATACTGTGTATTGCCTTATGGTCACCCAGAGACCATCGTAATTTTGTGTAGTGCCTTATGGTCGCCCAGAGACCATTGTATTACTGTGTAGTGCCTTATGGTCACCCAGAGACCACTGTGATACTGTGTAGTGCCTTATGGTCGCCCAGAGACCTTTGTGATATTATGTAGCGCCTTATGGTCGCCCAGAGACCATTTTATTACTGTGTAGTGCCTTATGGTCACCCAGCGACCACTGTGATACTGTGTAGTGCCTTATGGTCGCCCAGAGACCATTGTGTTGTAAACCACCTACCCACCAAACCAAGTACTAGCTACGCACAATGTCCAGCCTACTAAGCTTCTACTGCATCATGGCTATTGCTACACTTCCTGCTACCAGCAAGCTGGGCAGCTACACAGAGACCCCACTACACTCACATGCACCTCTATTACATATATCACCAGATATTATGACTAACACGTATGCATATACTGACTCCAAACACCAAGCTCTGCCAGAACCTCTAGCTTACACTTCCAAGCCTAGCTCCACCCGCGATAGAAATAGCAAACTACGCGCTAGACTTAACAAACTCCATGATACACCCAGACGACTCCTCCTTCTTACAAATTCTGATATGAAACACCAAATTGGCAATACAGGCTACGCCTCCAACCGCACCCGAGCTTCAACGCTCACCCAAATACCTGTGCCCAAGACTAAATCCAGTGCTAAAAACACTCCTAATCCTACACTTACCAAAGAGGAAACTAAGGACCATTCCTATAAAGGAGCACTTCTCAATGCCAGGTCACTAGTTGCACATGCCCTTGAGATAGCTGATCTAATCACTGAGAATAACCTGGACTTCATTGCTATAACTGAAACCTGGCTACACCAGGCAGCAGGCCCATCACTTATGTTAGCCATACCTGACGGCTACACTATATGCAGACAAGACCGAGAGGGCACCCGCGGAGGCGGAATTGCCATTATCTCTAAATCAAGCCTCTCACTAAGACTAGCCCCTGCACTAACGCTACAATCCTGTGAAGCCCTCACTGCTAAACTCCTTATAAATAATAATCAATCCCTAACTATTCACCTAATCTATAGACCTCCAGGCCCGCTTGGGACCTTCGAAGAGGATCTACACAAGTTACTAACCCTCAATGCTAAAACCACCTCTCAATTGCTGGTATTAGGGGATTTTAACTTAGGATTTAACGACAAAACAGATGTGCATGCCGCGACCATCGCCCAAGCTATTAATTCCCTAGGCTTCTCCCAAAAAGTCAACAACCCTACCCATACGAAAGGTAGAATATTAGACTGGATCGCTGACTCTAACTGTACTACAGTCATCTCCTCTATCTCGGCTTTATCATGGTCTGACCACTCATTAGTGTCCTTTGACCTCCTAACCTCCCAACCATCCGCTACAGTCGTCCCCATGGCACCTTCATGCCCCACAAGAAACAAAAAGATTATGACAATAGATAATGTCATACCTGCTATTCTTCCAACCTTAAACGCCTTGCCTGACAATCTAGACCCCGGCACTTTAGTTCACGAGTATAACAAAATTATGACTGATACCTTGGACAAAATTGCCCCACTTAAAATGCGCACAAGTAAACCCAAAGCCCATCTAAATAAATGGTTCACGCCCGAACTCAAGGCCTTACGCCTCACCAAGAGAAAATATGAATCCAACTGGAAAATATGTGCAACTGCTGAGAACAAGGCTAACCTAATATCTATCTCCCGTCAATACAAAAACGCAGTCTGTCTGGCTAAGAAAAACTCATACAACGATCGTATCGCCAATTCTAAATCAAGCACGAAGGAACTCTTCTCCATCCTAAAGGAACTTGAGTCACCTATTGCCATACCAGACACTTGCACTAAAGATCAGACCTGGTGTTCTGACATCCAATATGCTCTATCTAATAAAATCACTACCCTCCAAAACAAAATTCAACTGAAAAAAGACTCGCTTAAACTCCCTACACTGTCACCACCTAAGGCGATCCACATGCCTCAACATACCAAATTTTCCTTCACCAAAACTTCCACACTTGAGATTGAAAAAATTATCCTCACCCTCAAACCATCCAACTGCAAAGGTGACATCTGCCCAGCACAGCTAATAAAAGACGCTGCCAGAGACCTATCACCATTTATCTCCAAACTGGTCAATGCATCCTTCTCTACAGGCATCATCCCAGCTAATCTAAAACAATCCTGGGTGCTCCCGTTGCTTAAAAAGCAAACTCTAGATCCTCTTATCCCCACCAATTACCGCCCAATCACTACAGTTCCGTTTCTGCTAAAGATCCTGGACAAAGTGGCCTATATACAGATTCAAAACTACCTTGAACTGCACAAACTACTAGGAACTAGACAATCTGGCTTCCGCCCACTACACGGAACGGAAACAGCCCTGATTGACTTAAAGGCCCAAATAGACGAACTGAGAGATCAGGGCAAGACAGCCCTCCTCCTCCTACTAGATCTCTCAGCTGCGTTTGATCTTGTGGACCACAAAGTCCTCTGCAAACACCTGGACGTTGCCGCTCACTTCTCCACCCAAGCCATCAGTTGGATAGAATCCTTTCTAAGTGAGAGAACTATGAGAGTCTTTTCCCCTTCGGCAGCAGCTGACCCTATACCTATTACTTGTGGAGTCCCTCAGGGATCCTGCGTCTCTCCGACCCTCTACAATATATTCACCAAACCTCTGTTCGACGATCTGGACAATCTCGGTATCACCTACACTAACTATGCAGATGATACACAGATTCTCTTCCCACTTTCTGGGGATCACAGCAGGGATGGGGAGTTGGTGAATAGAGTGTATCTCATCATTCAGGCATGGATGGCCACTCACGGTCTTTGCCTGAATGATGATAAGACAGAGTTGATCATTCTGGGCACACAAGCTAATATTAACAAATTGGGCCCGGATTACTCAGCCTTCAGCATAGACGGAAATGCCATTAAAGTCTCGAGGGAAGTAAAAACACTTGGTTTCTATCTCGACTCTACCCTGTCCTTCACTAAACAGGTAAACTCCCTAGCCTCCACTACTGCCTACACTTGTAAATTGATCAGAGCAGGCAAGCCCTTCCTGTCCAATACCAGCTGCTTAATCCTGGCTAGAGCCTTAATTCTTTCCCGACTAGACTACTGTAATGCCCTATACAGTAGCGCCAATAAAGCCACTACCCTAAGACTTCAAATTCTACAAAATAATGCTCTCAGAGCTGCATTAGGAATAAAAAAGAGGGAGCATATCTCCTCGACTAGGCGGCAACATAAATGGCTCTCTACGGAGAATAAATCCAGCTAAAAATGATCTCATTAACCCATAAGGCCTTAAATAATGCAGCTCCCAGCTACTTAATGGACAAAATAAAAAGAAAAACTTCTAATAGACCCATGAGAATCGCCAATTCCAATTGTTTGGCAGTACCTAGATTCAGACTCGCCAAAATTGGTGGCGCCTGCTTCCCTGTGAAAGCTGCTAACCTGTGGAACGCCCTGCCACCTAACCTAAGAGCTGACCAACCCTTCCCCCATTTCAGAAGGAACCTTATCAAACACATTATCGCCAACAACGACTTAACACCCGAACACTCACAAGTGTAGTCCGACCCAATGCACCCTGAGTGACATCAACCTTTATGCTTATTACCGCAAATCCTGTATGTTGCTAACTGTACATTCATGTAAATACGGCAAATCTTTATCTGTACATTCTTGTAATTTGTGCAATATGGTGTAATATTGTAAATTCATTTATATAACATTGTAACATTGTAAGCTTTGCATATACTTGTTGCTGCGCCCGGTAACCTAAGGGTCTGGTGCGCAATATAAATAAATAAACAAACAAACAAACAAACAAACAAAGCCTGGGTCGAAGTCCAGGCCCTCCACCTCATTGATCATCTGGATCGTATCTTGCACATACAATTTCATTGTACGTACCAGTGGTCTGGATTTTGAATACTTGCATGCCGAATACAGATACTGAAGCATTTTACGAACTGTTTGCTCAAATATTGGGTGACTACGGTAATCAATTGTATGGGAGAATTTAATTTTGTACTGAAGCGGAGTGTAGATGGTTTTCGCGGTATGGCTTGCGCAATGTCTAAATCTGCCCAAACTCAACTACTCACATGTTGGGGAATATACACACATTATTTTAGGGTGCATAATCTTGTACCCCTCGGTGATGTCCTACATAAGAAAATGTGACAATCTGGCTTGCACAGTCTGATCAGACTTATTCGCTTGGTCATAATGTAATATTATAGAATCCTTGAAGCAGTGCAATCTAAAAAGCAAGATTGTCCCAAGCCTCCTGTTTCCCGCAAAATAGTTACTCGCAGATAATGCAATGTCAAGTACTAACCTGGGACAGGGCTGGTGCAAAGAGTTTTGCTGCTGTATGCAAATGATAAATTTGCAGCCCTTCCATTATTTCTGCTTACCTTTCCATTGCATGTACTACACCAATCGTGGGTTAAGATTACCACCACTTTTTTTTACTGCACCGCCAAACTGAGTCTCAAAGTTTTAAAAAAAAAAACACTAATTCAGTAAAACAATGCCCCATTCCCATAAACATTATGTCCTGTTCTTACTAGTGCATTAGCTGAATGTTGTGTACGTCCGAAGACTTGTGGTAAAATAGGAAGCTTTTAAAATTAAACAAAAAGCACATAACATGAGGATGTGAATTCTAATGAAAGCAAATGAGATTGAGAGACTTCTCGTGGCTGGGGTGGTTATTAAAAGATGAAGTGAAAACCACTTAATAAATCATTATGGAAGAAGTATATTGTCATTCATCAAAGACAAAACCAAGATTGCGCCACCTGAAAAAATGTCACAAGCCACTACATGTTTCAATCTCAATAGATCATCCATAGGTGGCTGTCAAACGAAAAGAATTCACTTGTTGTACATAATCAGGTAGAATAATACATGTCAAGAAAAGTGTAATTAACAATAATCAAACATCGCATTACTGCTCGTAAAATTCTAATATACTATAACACCATATCAGAGATGCACATAGTGGGTCAATATCCAGGCAATCGCCTCACCATGGGAACTCTGGATTATCATGAACTAAATCATTACTTAATACGTACATACTGGACTGCTGCTGAATCTAATACATCAAGGACATATTGTTATGGTAGCAGAGCAAACAAAACACTTGATATATACACAAATGCTGCACTGCTGCTGGATATCAAAAATGTTAAGTACATGTTATGGCAACACACCTATCCAAATGCTGAACTGAGTGCTTCGCTGGTAGCCTTACCACCAATGAAGAAGGTTAATCTGCTAAATCACATCACCTACACGCATTATACTATGAACACATTGAATAGAATAACATAGACAATGATTTTCTAAAACACAGATACAAATGTATGTATTGGACTTGCCCAAACTGTGAAAGGGTTGTTTCTCTGTTATACGGTGGTGGCGCCGCTGTCTGTAAACACATTCAGACCAGCGTGAGCTTCACTGTGGCTTACCTCCCATCTTCTGCTGTAGATGGGATCCGCGTAACTGAGAAAGGACTGGCAGGACACGGTTTATGGTGGTAGTCCAGAGGGCCATCTTTAAAATTAGTAAAGTGATACAGAACTGTTGGGATGAACTGTCAATGAAAGTTAATTGTGCAATTCAAAAGAGGATATGGAGAACTTCCTGAAATAACAGCTGGAGTTCAATGTAATATATATTGTATTAATAATGTGTTTATCCCAACTTAATTTACCTGTCTGTACTCGCACAATACAATAGCTACCCATGTTTTGTTAGAAATGACAAAATACAATGATTTTACAGAATATCAGATGTGATCTCCAAAGCTTATATTTTGGTTTAAAACATGTATGACATAAAAAAACTCAAGTTAAACTGAATTATTCATATTCTCTAAACAGGAAAACAGACTATTCAATAGGGAGGGTCTCACAAAAAACACCTTAAGTTTCAATCTTCGTTCGTCCCGTTAGGGCAAATGCATTGAGGTCGAACTTGCAAATTGCGGTGCTGGATTGGCCTGGCACAAGGTCTCCGAGAGACGGGACCCACGCCTTGGGGGACTGTAGCACAGTTCTGCGTGGGAAGAAGAAAACCAACCAGTGGCATTGATCTCCTTGTTGCCATATATTAGTATGTTGCTGGGGGTGGCGGGTTGAGGGATACTGCCTCGCCGGGCCTACCTCACCAGTGTTCACATTAACAGTTAAAAAGAGGCCTCGCTGACGGATACAGCACCAGTTTAACAAGCTGCCGACAGTTTTGGTAATTGGGTGGTTTTGTTGATCTGCACAGGCTGGTGGAAGGGATCAAGAGGTTTGGGGGTCTTATACCTTCCACTGAAACTATTCGGCTGAGTGGGAGCAAATGGGGGTACAATGGGGAGACACCGGGGGGACTCTTTGGGGTAACTATTGGGTATTTGCTTGGCAAGAACTGGGAGATTAGTACTTATGTTGCATCTATTGACTGAGAGAATAGGGCAGAGAAGTATAGGTGTTTACGAAAAGGGTAGGGCACTTATTTGTGATGAACGGGACACCTGGGAATGTATTATGCTGCTTAACATATGCAAATTGAATGTCTGGGGCCTAAATACCCCAACTAAACATACGCAGCTGTTTAAATAGCGTAGGCGTCTCCAGGTACACCTAGTTGCGCTCCAGGAAACGCACCTATTGGCCAAAGATCAATTTAGAACCCGCTGTAGGTTCTACCCGCGCCAGCGTGATGGTGGTGGGCATATTGTATGAGACACTGGTAACCATCCTAGCCTTCTACGCCTCAAACACTTCCCAAGAGTCATTCATGTTGCAAGTACTAGACCTACTAGGAAGGCATGGACAGGTCCAGCTTCTGCTCCTCGGGGATATGAAAATGACCATGGATTTGGGGGCAAGATAGGTCCACATAGGCGACATGTTCTTCAGCAGGGGTAGCCTCACAAGACCGGTTCCAAGAGTTGAATCTCATAGACATCTGGCGCAATAGGCACTTCACAGTCTGCGCATATATACGTATACTTCCCACGTTCATCTATCCGCGCCAAGAATGGACTATATTTTCTTGTTGGCGGACCTGGCTAGTCTAGCTTTTTTTCGACCGAGATTGCAACAATGGGGCTTGGGGTTTGGGTGGGAGGATGTCCTAAGTCATAGTCGAAGTTGACCCCAGAGTTCTTGAGGGACACAGAGTGCCTACAGGGGCTGAAGGATGTGGTTGGAAGATGCCTCAAAACGAACTCCCCTGTCGACACTTCGTATGGGAACTACTAGAATGCCGTGGCTAGGCGTGACGTCTCCAATGCAGCTGCAATGAAGCGATTGTGAGGGCGGGAGGAGCAGCAGCTCCTGCAGCAGGTAAGGGACAGGGAGATGAGATATGATGCCCCTACTGGGAGGGCCTTTAGAGTGTTTGCCATGGTAAAAAAACAGTTGTAGCTGCTTAGGACCCAAAAGGCAGAGCACACCACATATGGTCTGCGGCACCATTTCCTTGAACCAAACCATGTCCCAGGGAGGCTGTTGGCACAATTCATCAGGCAACAGAGTGACTCCGCATTTATTTCAACTCTGAGACACACCCAGAAGAGGGAGCAGGAATGGGGGTGGGGGTAGATGTGAGGAAGAGGGACCTGCATGTCGGTACCTGCTAGTGGGATCCCCTGCGCCTCCTCGCACATGTGGACGGAGCAGCCTGAAGCGGCGTGTTTCAGCACCCACACAGGCGCCTGCATGCATGTGTAGGAACCAGTAAGCTCTTGCTTCCCGATTCCTGTTCATGACGCAGGAGCTGGAGCGCTGGGCAGGAAACTTCAGGACCCGGGCAGAAGGTAAGTTTATGTTCACTTATTTTTTATTGAAATGTGTATGGATGCGTGTATGCTTGTGTTATTAGTGAGTGTATGTTGATGGGCGCTCGTGTTAATGATAAAGTTGTGTGCGTGTCTCTGCCCGTGGAGCTCAAGCAGTACAAGCTGCTGAAAGTCTAAAGTCGGCGTCGCCTAGCGACCCTATCCCACTTTAAATTCTGAAAAATGTCTCTGACATTGTTCCGTGGATGACTATAGCTATTATCGACTTCTTTTCATCAGAGACGAACCCTGACAATCTTAAGCACGCTCTAGTTATTCCGCTGCTGGAGAAGCCCGGCCTTGACCTGTTAGTTCTGTCCAACTTTCACCCTATTTCTCTGCTTCCCTTCCTAATGAAACAGCTAGAGTCCTTGGTCTACCCACTCCTTAGTGCTTTCTTGGAATCATCTGGCTTCCTTGACCCTTTTCAATCAGGTTTTCTCCCCAGTCGAGGTACTGAGTCAGTATTCGTATCAGTTGTGGATGATCTGGCGCGTGTGGTTGACCATGGCGGGCTTGGGGGCCTTAATTCTGTTAGATCTGTCAGCGGCGTTTGACACTGTTGATAACCCCACCCTGGTCCCCCATCTCTCCTCTGGTGGCTTCTCTGGTCAAGTTTTGACCTGGTTCTCTGCCTTTTGGCGGGGCGCTCACAATATGTTTCTTTACCTCCTTTTCACTCCTCTCCTGTCGCGTTGCTGTGTGGAGTCCCCTAGGCTCCTCACTGTCTCCTACTCTGTTTAATATGCACATTCAGCCTCTTCTCACTATGATCCACGCACATGGTTTTTTGTGCTACCAGTAAGATGACGATGCACAAATAATGATGCGTCTCGACTTAACCCAGCCTGAGACGGTTGGTCATCTGAATTGCTTTAAGGCAGTTGGCGATTGGATCATCCTGATTTGGGTTAAATTTAACGGTGAGAACACTGAGCTGCTGGTGGTTGGCACAGCTACCCCCTCCTTGTTCTGGACCCCTGATTTCTGGCCTGTGAACCTTGGTCCTTTTCCCTCTCCCATCTCATCAGTGAAGGACCTAGGTGTAAAGATTCCGGGCTCGCTATCCATGGCTAAAAAGGTCCTTTTTCCTGTCTGAAGGATCATTTTAAATTACGGATCCTACGGAAAAGCCTTCCTTGTATTCCTTCTAAATTCCATGCACTGGTGCTATGATCCTTGGTAATTGGTACCATCGATTACTGTAACGCTTTGTATTTAGCTCTCCCGCAACACTTGCTCCATTGCCTGAAGCTGCTGCAGCATATGGCAGCTAGAACGGTACTTCATCCCACGCGCCCATATGACCCTGCTCCTGCGCCAGCTCCACTAGCTTCCAGTCGAACAGCGCATTACATTTAATGTAATTAAAGCCTTCTATGAAACAGGAGCTGAATACCTTCTAATGAAGGTTTGCCCCTACAAACCCTGCATGTCTCCTTGCTCACAAACTTTGAAAATTGTTCAGCCCCCTAGGATTAGACTCTCTCGTATCGTCGGCCGAGCCTTTTCAGTGGCTGCGGCTAGAGCATGGAATTCTCTCCCTTTTTGTCTGCGTGGCATTGAGGCCCATCTTCCTTTTCGACAGGCTTTCAAAACCTTTCTTTTCTAAGTATTCCTGATTCCCCTGGCTGTCTCCCAACTCTACAGTTGTAGCACCATGATGCCTTCGGGTGAATGATGCGCTTTACAAGTACAGATAAGATAAGCTAGACCGCTGATCGAGGTACAGAGGGATTCTGGGAAGATCTGGGTCAACATGGCAGGATGGCACCTGTGGACGCAACCATGGTAACCAAGGAGGGGGGAGGGCACAGGGATTCCATGTTAACCCCATTAGTAGGGCCACTCTTAAAGTCTGGGATAGCCTTGGCAAATCAGCAGAGGCTTACTCCTTCCCATCGCCTTTTACCCCGCTCATCCATAATAACAGCTCCCCAGGTAAATTGGCTTTGTGGAGTGGTTGGATAGGGGGATATGCAAGGTGGGGGATATTTTCACAAAGTGTGAAAAACATTAGAATGTTTTGAGGAGTGCAAAAATGTTATGGGACTCGGAGAGCGACCGCTTTTGATACTTGCAAGCGAGGCACTGAATGCTTCACCCCTCTTATACTGAGTCGGCAACCAGAGAGCTAACACCACTGCAGGTGATTTTGCAGCAACCAGTAGAAGCTAAGTGTTTGATATCCAGACTAATCAATTCACTCTCAGTCCCGGGCAGGAGATTCTATTGAGCTTGGGGGTGAGGGACATGGGACCCTAGATGCCACTGGAGGCTTGGGATAGGATATATGTGGAGACCTACACCACATTGTGTCTGCGCCTAGCGAAAACACAAGCCAAAGTACTGGTAAGGAGGTATAGAACCATCTCCCTTTTGCATCAGTTGTGCCATGATGTCTCGGGGCTGTGTTAGAGAGGATGGAGAGCTGAGGACACCTTATTACATTTCCTGTGGAGCTGTCGGGCAATACAAGATTACTGGCTGGAAGTCTGGTCCTAATTAAGATATAATTAAAGTAGAGATTCCAAGAGACCCCCCTACTTTGCATCTTCGGCCTCTACGATCCGCTAAAGCAGATATGCACATCGGTGGGACTTATGTTGGTGTCACATCTGCTGCTGGAAGGCAAACTCTCTATTTTACATCTTTCGAAGAGAACACAAGTTGCCCTCTACCAATATGTGGCTGGACAAAGTCTGGAGGACTTTAACCATGGAAACTCTTAAAGCTAATATGAGGAACTGTCTCGACATTCATGGCTGTCTGAACACCTTTCTTGAACTATGTACAGAGGGACTTCAACGCCCTGAAGTGCCCAACACGATTAACCTTCTTGAACTGCCCTAGACTAGGTTGCCTAGTCTCCTATGGTTCATTTACATTGCCAAATATGAATTGGTTTTGCATTATGAGGCCCGAATATACTCCCCAGGGGGTGAAGGGGAGGGAGAGGGAAATATTTTGTAAAGTTGTATTGCATTTTGTTGTGTCAGAATGTTCCGGAGGATGCTGAGAACATCGTGAAAAGTAATACAATTCTACCTTTTAAAAACAAAAAAACAAAAATAAAAATCCAATAACTATTGTAAGAAGTCTTTGCCTGGCCAAGAACACCCTAATCTACAAAGAAATGTCAAAACAATATGACCAGAAACGTTCATCCTATTCGAGCCCATAGCCTCCTGGCTACCCTAAGCTGCTAACGTGAAGTTCCAAGGATTGTCCAAAGCAAACGGTGGTTAAATCCTATTCCTAAAATTCGTCCCTAATGATATCAAACAAACAAGTGTTTCTGGGCAGACTCTTTTAGGGAGGTACTTGGTCTGGAATTCCTTAAGCCACTCTGCTTCCACCACACTCTTAACTTTCCCAGTTGGTTCTACCATCTTCTATTGGGACTATCTGGGGCCTTGCATAACAGGATTTTCTCCTCTCGTGAGGATTCTCAGTTTTCCCATTCAATCTCTCTAGACCTATGTTTGCCAGGATTCCCTGCAGGTCCTTCTTGGACCATGGCACTCTGTATCCACGACAGGCCCCTCTTCACATTGTCATCAGGATTCATTATTTCATTTTTATTTTATTGTTGTTTAAAGTGTGGACCGAACTCGAGAGCAGCGCGCGCTGTACAGAGTGGGTTACCAGTGTTTGGGCTGGCATCTTTTAACAGTAGTGCTGTTTTAACATCTCCATGTTTGGAAAGATTTGCAAAATTGGGCCATTGTGTGGGCATTCTGAGCCGACACCGGGATAGCATTCCAGAGGGTGGGTGCGTGACGAGGATTGTTTGCAGATCCTCTCATTGCGGATGAGTTGTGATTCAAGCGGTTTGGTCAATTTGCTACCTGAGGAGTGTTTGCCACTAGATATGTAAAGCTTAACCACCCAGTAGGCTGCTGTGCTACCCATAACTGCCTTCTAAATGATACATGAACAGCATTCTGGCCTTGAGAGGAAGCCAGTGTAGTTCACGTAGGACGGGGTGATCCGGTCAAATTTCTGTGCACCTGTAATAAGATGTACTGCAGCATGGTCAACTGCTTTTAGGGTAGCCAAATGAGCACCTGGGAACTCCATCAGGTGACACCAAATGATGTGCAAGATCAAAAGGGCCTTCAGTACAGTCCGGAAGTCCTGCAGTGGGTGACGAATTTGATTTTGGGCAGGGTAGTGATTTTGAGCTAGGCTGTTTGGACCTTCTTCGCTATGTGTTTCTGAGAGGACAGACTGCTGTCAATTGTGAAGCCTAGGTATTTTGCTGTGTCAAGGTTTTGGATCAAATCCTTCAAGGCAAGTTTTTGAGCCATTGTTGGAAAGTTGTTGTTTAGCGGGCAGACCGATGAGGACTAATTCAGTTTTCATGAGTGGTCCCTCCTGGCCCATGGCCTCACGGTTCATGAACAGTCTCTCCTTAGCTTTAATGGGCATTTAATACCGGCACACCCTCCTCATTAAGGCTCCTTTTGTGCCAGATGCATTTCTCTGACCATTTTAAATTTGCCATTGTGGTGATTTGTTATTTTCTATCAAGTTTAAACAAGGTGTTGAGCCCTATTGTTTCAAGTTATACACGTTAACGCTAATAAGCATAATTTGAGTTATATAAGTAGCTGCATGCTCCCTAGCAAATGCGTTTGTGCACTCTGCCTCACCTGATGACAAGGCATTTGTGGTGTTTTTATCCTACTTGACGTTTGGCTTGTGGACCCTTTACATTTTGATGGTTGGTTTACAAATCTAGAACTGCCATCAAAACGTCTTAGTGTAGACCAAATAGGCAGGTAGGTTTTAATTCAATTATGTAGCTATAGTATGATGTTATCCAATTACAAACCTATTTGATCCCTTGGCAAGGCACATGCAAACAAAATATGCTCAACAGTAAGAGCAACAGTTCCAATTGAGAACTAGGTGCGTAAATGCCCAGGAGATTACATTATAATGGGTGCTCTAAATGCCAGATGTTCCTGTGATATAAGAGAAAAAGTTGCTGTGATTTGCAATTAGGTGAGAGGTACAGGATTCCAAAGATACTGCGAAAGATTGATGAGCAAGGACTACTAAAATGCTCAATGGATTGATCCAGGGATGGCATATGTACCAGAGTGGCCATACTGCCTCTACCATTGCATTGATTATAAGTTTATAGGAGGATGTGATCTTAAACCTGTAGCTAGGTTAGAGATTCTGTCAAGAGATCAATGATCGCTTTCCCTTGAATTCTGACATGGGTTATAAAGTTATGGGCAGATATGTCAAACATTTGGTATGTGAAACTACTATCAACCAGGGTATGATGGCCTGGCAAGAACTTCATAGCAATAGTAACTAAGACCAGTGATGACTGTATGGATTCTCTTATTTAAACTGTAGTGGTGTCAACAATCCCTTTCATTGTAATTATGGACTGCTATTTCTTTGCAGCGTGGTTCGTCTTTTTTTAACAGGGCAGCAATAAGATCGGGTTAAAGGTGGAACCAAACTGGTCTGTCTATACGAACTTACCATTCTCCTAGATATCAGCTAGTGGTACTGCCCAAGTAAATAATTTACACATTCCAGAGGTATACTTCATAAAAGGAGACAAAAGGAATGTGGGGTATGGTTTAAGGAAGGGAAGATTGTAGGCGAGGAGTGAAGACTAAACCTGTCCATAAATGGGGGTTTAAACAAGGGGGTTTACTTTGGAAGGGGGAACACTGATGGACATTTGCCAAACCTGATACAGTCAAACATAGTTGCCCCACAGCAGGTCCTAACAAGTTTATCCTTCCTCTGGAAAGTTACCTTCCTCTGCAGCCAGTCCTCACAGGATGGTCTAACCCTCCTCATTCAAATTCTCAGTATCTGCGTTCTAACCACAATGAGATACCTACAGGCCCACTTCATCCCAATAGGGATGTCGGGTTGTACATCAGGAAGCCCAGTGTGAGGGCAATGGATGCTCTGAGGAATGACAGCTCCTGGATTAGGTCATACAATGGTAGTACTTCACCCCAACAACTTTCTACAGTCAACCATATAAACACTCATGCCAGGTACATCTTTACAAAAGCAACCGTTTCTGGAGGGGGCAACTTACAGGACTAGTGGAAGTCAAGCTCCACATTTCCGCAAAATGCATTTGCGCAGATATGGTTCCAGCTTTGCTCTGTGATAACCTGACCCAGTTTAGACGCCCAGGGTTCTATACGGTTTTATTGAGGTAAATTACTCTGTGGTAATTGAATTCAATCTTTGTACTTTGTTTCTTTTTAAATGGGAGTATCCCCTACCATAGCTCACACTCCCACCCACTACCACCCATATACCCCAATCCCCCCCACGCCTAAAAGTTTATATATTTACTTCCCCATGAAGTGATTCTCTCAAAGTAAAAGACCACAGATTAACTTAATTTGACAAAACCGCATAAGGACTCCCAGGTGGCCTTACCATGCAAGGCTGCTTTCTAGGTGCCCGGGGAACAAGCCGCTTGTACCGGGAGGAGGCAGATAGGAGAGATGCTTGTGACAACACATAAAGACATCGAGGATCATTGATATGCGCACCATGGGGGAAAGGGGGTTGGGGAGAGCAAAGGCTGAAGCTGTCGACTATTGTATCTTGCCCATTCGCAATTTGTACTTGAATTTCAGGTTTCCAAACACTCTATGAAGCTATCCTTATCAAGAACGTTACCCACTTTAAGGTACTCTCTTTCTACCAACTCCCCCAATATAATGTACAGCTGGTGAGTTTTGATCCGTAGAAAGAAGACGTTTATCCTCCCTTTTGAAGGGACCCTTCTTCTATTCCATAAGCACATGTCTATTACGCAGAGGCGTTAATGAAATCCGGATTATTGTCCACAATCCAGGGGAATCGGGCTAGTTCTGTCAATTTCAGTGCATATGCAGTGGTTTAAAGTGCATACTGAAAATGACATGTATGTTGCGATGACATGTATATTTATGTTGCGATATCCAAACCCCTCCTCAGTCTGCACAGAACCCTTGTAGTTCCTCTAGGGGTATTTTAGCCCTGAGTCTGTCTACCCATAAGAAGTCACTGAACGCTTTGTTCGTCTCCAAAAGGGTTTTTGTAGGAAGTGGAACCAGAAGAGTACAGAATTACTGGTACTCTCTTCCCCCTCTCTCCCTCTCACTCTCTTCCCCCTCCCTCTCATCCACCTTTCATTCACTTTCCTCCCTCTAATCTCCCTATCTCTGACCACGCTCGCAATTTAGGCATTCACTTTGACTCCTCTCTCTCCTTTTCCCATCATATCTCTCTCACCTCTCGTGCCTGTCACTACCACCTCTTTAATATTCGCAAAGTCCGCCCCTCTCTCTTTTTCCATGCTACTAAACTTTTAATCTCCTCCCTCATCTTCTCTCGCCTCTTCTACTGCTCCTCCTTACTCTTTGGACTACCTACTTCTCATCTCTCCCCCCTCAAATCTATCTACCATTCTGCCATACGTACCCTCTGTCTCCTTACCTCCCGTGAATCCATTTCTGCTTCCCTTTCTTCCCTTGGCTGGCTCCCCTTTCACTCTCAACTTAAATTTAATTTCCTCTGCTTAGTCTTTAAATCTCTCCATGGTCTTGCTCCCCCTTATCTCTCCTCCCTCCTCTTTCTACACTCCCTCCCGCTTCCTTCATTCTGCTGACCACTTCCTTCTCACTGTTCCTCCTTCCCCTTGTGCCCCCTCCCTTTTCCGCTCCTTCCAGCTCCTAGCCCCCCTGCACTGGAACTCCTTACCTCTCTCAATGCGCTCTATACCTACCTTCTCCTCCTTCTGCACCTCCCTTAAATTTCTCCTCTTCCATCCCGCACCATGAAACCCTTCCCCCTTCCTGCTCCCCCTCCTTCCTTTATCTTTTCTCATGATCTCCCTCCCCTCTCACCCCATCCTTGCCCTTATACCCCCCTTCTGTTGCTCTCCTCCTCACCCCTCCCTCCTCCCTCTCAGTTCTACTGCCCTACCCCCCATTTTCCCTTCAGTTTAATTGCTCTACTTACTGTTTTTTTTGGTCTGATTCATATTGTAAATTGCTTCTACTGTTATGTTATATGTATCCAGTTGTTAAAATTGTACAGCGTTTTGGAGTAAAGAGCTATATAAACATAATAAATACAAATATAAATTGAGCTATTTGGCACTAGGGTCATCTCACTTGCTATATCACACAATTAACCGTCAGGTTATCCCTTGAAATTTCTTGTTTACTATTACCAGTTGTGTAACTCTAAGCTAATTTGCCCTCCAACAATTCTAAACGAAACCCTTCTGTGTAGTATATAACTAGTTTGCGCTTGTAGGCTACTTATCTAGGGTGAGGGGATAGGTAGAGACTGGCCCGATTGCTGTTCTATCACAGTCACTGTTAACAACAAACATTAACCTCAAACTAAAAAACACACATCTTAAATCTTAGATCGTGTGTCAAGTGCTTTGCAAATGAAATCTATTTTTATCTGCTCGGATTCTAAGAACAACAATCAATGTATAGCACACAAGTCTCTAGGAGACGTTCTCATCAGTTGTTGAACCGTGTTTAATCGGTATGTCACCTTAGCATTCATTACCTAAGGTAATGTGTTCTGATTCTTCTATGATGATGTTAGAAGGAAATTTGTTGTCCTCTTAATAAAAAAAAAAAAAAAAAAAAAAAAAAAAAAAAGACCTGTTGTCCAAACTAGTAGTCTATTGCTTCAAGACAAAAGGTTACAAACTGGCCAGCTTGTGATAAAACAGTAGTGGCACACACCGCCAGTCACAAGACCCCGAGAAGTTTAAAAGTGTGTTTTTCATCTCACTTGCTGCAATCTTCCTCCACAGGGTCCCTTTCAATCTAGGCTATTTGCTACACAGGTTGCTAATATCCACCAATGTACTATGGACATTGTGTGCAAGGATCCAACCCTAGTGATGTGAATTCCCTGGTATTTAAACCTTTTTTTTGTTGTTGTGAATTTCTGTTTCAGAAAAAGGCCCCTGTGATAAGTATCATTGGGAAAATCTCTTAGAAGTGTTCACCTCGAAACCAGATGACTCTTCAAATTAATTAAACCAAGTATTTGGAGGAGTTCTACATGCCAAACACCAGAAATAAGAGATTGAACACACAAAGTACCACTTCTGAGAGACAATCCCTGTTCCTCAGTCCCTTGATCAATTTGTCCTGTCTCATCAAGATTCTAAAGGCTCAATAATGACATTGAAAAGAAGGGAAGAAACCAAGCTGCCCTGTCTTGCCGTCCTTGATCAGAAGTTGATGTTACCCTATTGACTTTGACCTATGTCCTGGCTTTACTGTAAAGAGCCTTGAACAGATGCAGGAATCTAGTGCCGCTAAAAGTGCCACACTCTAATTCAAATTCACCCTGTTGACTTCCTTTTCCATGTGTGCAGCTGCAGATGTTTCCAGCAAAACCCTGTAGAGGTTAATAATGGTTGTCGGTTTCCTTTTAATGTCATAACTTTTGCTGCCCGCTATAAAACTAGTTTGGTTTTTGTGAATGCCTGGTCGGATTCTCCCAGTCCCTGGTCATATATTGTCACTATGAGGTTGTTTGCCGCATTAAAAGGGGAACTTGTCGGGAAGTGGATTCTTCCCTGCCTGTATATGATGCATATCTTCTAAAGTGTCCTCTATGGTTACCTTGTTCTCCAGGATTTCCACCTCACCCACCACAAGATTTGAGAGATGTGGTATTTCTTTGAAATTTCCTAGATCATACATCTGCCATACCCTCTTAACAATGGAGGATCTCATTTAAGGTCCTAAGGACTTCTGATACCTTCATTATTTCTATGTACTGCTCCACTTGCATCCGCAATGGAGAAGATGCACCTATTTACCTTGTCCTTCTTGAGGCAGTTTGGTTGTGAACATCCAGCCTTCTTGCCATATTACCAGAAGTCTTGCCCTCTATCGAATAGATCTTGCTCTGCCTGCTGAGTTATAACGTGGCTCACGCCCTCAGATGTACCTACCTAGTACAGGATTTGTTATAAACTTCATCCACGGGGCGTGGCTATAGGGCCATGACACAGGTTGTGATGCAGGGAGCTCCTGCAGATCCTTAATGATCCTGACGAAAAGCTAAGAATGGAGGTAGCTATGACATAGCGTACTGGAGCTGCAGCGGTGTGAACGTGTGCAGAACACAAGGACCACACTTTTGCTGAGATTTGTAGCACGATTTCGGCCATAAGAGCAGCAGAAGTTGTGCAGGGTCCTGTCCACAGAAAAAACAAGATGGCGCCCGAACTAGAACAAAGAAAGGAGCAGACTAGCTAGTGCGAGCAATGTGGAGAAGTTTGGGCGCAGGTGGAAGAGGATTAGACCCTGGGCAGCAGACTAAACCGGACCGAGAAGCAGCAAATGCCAGGCAGACTACACAGCACAGTGGAGCAGGAGAGCCCTTACAGAAACGGGGGAACTGGCTGAGCGGGATTGGGCATAATAGCATATGCTGCAGGTCCCCAGTGGCGTGACACGCATCCCTGTGCTCCCGACACTGAGCTTTCTACGAGGAAGTGCGGGAGGAGGATAAATGTTGCCCAGAACTAGCACCGTGCTACCCTCCCAGAGAAGATGAGCAGAGGGCTAGATGTGTGGCTGCCGGCACACTGGCATACCGTGTGCACCCTGGAGACAGTGTAACAGTGGAGGCGATTGGGAGCAAAACACCAAGAGCAGGCAAAATCCGAGATTGCTCATTCTCCTGCGGTAGAACCCTTCAAGTAAAGTCAGAGCAGACACATCGCACAGGTGGTAATGACACTGTTGCAAGCCAGAGCGAGACGTGGACTGAGCCGGCAGAAAGTGTGAAATTGACAATCAAGCGGAGCGCTAGGATTCTCGCACACATTGGAAGCACCAGAGTATGTAACACCGGATGTGATAATCGGAGAAGAGGAAACACGAAGTCCAGTTGAGCTGCGGCTTAATTGATGTAACCCGCACACACAGAAGGCGAGCAAGTACTATGCACATGGATAACACAGCTGACCTGTGAAATCAGAGGCCCGGCCAGAGCAGAAGTTAGAGCTGCAGCACATTGGAAGACAAAGCGGAGAGTTGCACAGCTGAGCACCACCACGTCCTCGCAGGAAACATAGGATTACTGGAAGAAGTGACTGGCACGTGGCTAGTGTGGTCTGTGCCTTCCGAGTGCAGTGAGACTGACTGGGGAGAGGAAGACCAGCTGTATACACTTTTCAGTGGCACAAGACAATACAACACCGGAGGGGGTAGGCGCACCGCAGGAGCGTGCACAACGAAACTTGAGGCAAGTAACCACTGCCGGTTATTGGAAATCCCTGCACTGCACGCACAGGCTGCAGATAGGGGCTGTGATGGTGGAAAGAGGAGTTAAGCCCCAGTGGATGTGAAGCGGCCCGGCCCACGGGGGATACACATGATATGTAATGCTGCTTTTAGACTGATCAGCAATGTCCAGCAGCATCAACATAGTGTGGAGAGAGGGCGTGAGGGCGACCGGCAGGAAACAGATGCAGTGATCCACAGGTAGCATCGAGAAACAATAGCGGACATACGACGCCAAAACAGCCAAGAGATCACAGCTGGAACAAGCGTCGTCCAGAAATGGATGGCACCCACTATTATGTTGGCAAACTCTGAGGCAGTAAGAGGGGCGTAAGTACTATGTGCCTATGAAGAAAACCCTGCCATAATTGGAACTGATCCCAAGAGATATTAAGGACAAGATTGACAAGTGGCAGCTAGTGGGGCTACTAGGGATTGCCAGTGGAACATACATCGCATGGGGAGGTAGCAGAGAGTCACAAGAGCCTTGGCCGATGCAATAAAGGACTAATTACAGCATTTAGAGACTGTGCACCACACAGTGCAACTGGAAACGGCGCCAAACAGTGCAGGGCGCAACAGGAGTGTAAGGAATAAGTGCAAAGCATGCATTGTCGGTTACTGCCTCTATTGCCAAGATCAAAAACACTCTGGAACAAAAGTTAAGAGTGCGAGTGTCTGCAAAGACCCAGTAAGATTGGAACACAAGAAACATCATCGCACTTAATAAAAAGCACGCTCCAGGTTCAACACGGTGGCAGACAGCTGGCGACATTGCAAATACTCTGCGTTGTAGTGAACTCTACGGCGGGGAGGCACCAAGATCACAACTAAAGCAAACAGAGGCAAAGCGGATGACCAAACAAATATAGGCTGCTATAGCAAAACTGAAAACCTCACTGGAATTCAAAATAGATGCTATGTAAATAGATATGAACCTTCTGAGACAAGATGTCTGAACACTGTCGGAACATACAGGGGTTTTGGAGAAGGAGGTAAAAGCCAATGCCGGCAGTTACAAAGACAATTCTCAGGAGGTCTCTGTCTTGAAACAACAGGTGCAGAACCTGGAAAATAGTGCGGATTAAGCGGAAGGACGAGCACGGAGGAACAATGTGCAGATTGTTGGTCTTCCGGAGGGTGAGGAAGGGCGGAACACGGCCAACTATGCGGAGCATATGCTCCTGCAGGAGATGGGCGCGGGAGCGCTCACGGGTTCACAGTGTAGAGGGTGCGTAGGGCCCTGACGAGGAGACTGCCTCCTGGAGCCCTGCCCCGACCAATAATAGCAGAGATGCTGAACAATAAGGACAGGGAGAATCTTGGAACACTTCTGGAAGGGTGGTACCATCAGTCGGACATCAGTGACCATCATAGAGTACCCGGATTACACGTTCTTGGTACAAAAGCAGAGGATGAGCTATGGGGCAGTGAAAAGAAGACGAAGCACGGCCCACCTCAAATATATGTTAATGTATTCGGCAAAGATGAAGGTGCTGCATAAGGTTCGTGCTTTTTCTTTGAGACCCCTGAGGAGGTGAACGGCTGGATGGACTTGTAGAGCATGCCGCCAGAGGGGTTAGACCTAGGTGGCAAAGGGGGGGGGAAGTTATTAGGAGGTGGCCTAAAGACACTCACTACGAGACAAGGGAAGTAGAACTAGAGCAGGGATAGAGGGGAGGGAAACTGGGAATGATGGGTGAACTCCAGATAGCAACCTGGAATGTGAGGGGGCTAAACAGTTCTATTAAGCGGAATAGGGTGATGACATATTTCAGATGGCAAAAAAATACATTGCACTGCCGCAAGAAACCCATCTCACTAAAGAGAAGCAATACATGATCACCAGGAAATGGAAAGGGATGACCTTGGGGGCAACCTACGCTGCGTATGCCAGGGGAGTCATGACGGATAGCGCCTCATGTCCATTTAAGATACTGCAGTCCACCATAGACGAGGACGGCAGGATGGTACTAATATTGGGGTTGGTGGAAAGTAAAGAAATTTGGACCATCAATGTGTATGCCCTAAACCAGGACACTGCATTTTATTTTAGATCTCAATACACAAGGATCAGTCCTAATGTAGACAAAGCGGTGGTTTAGGGGTTTAGGGGGGTAGGGGGGGGGGTAATTTTAACTGTACTCTGGACCCGACGATTGACAGGTCGGACAAAAAGCTACTTCGCCCGACCCAGTCATCTAAAGCTCTAAACACTATGTTGCAGGATGTGTGGAGGGTGAGACACCCACAAGACAGTGGGTACTCGCATTATTCGGCCCCACAGAACCTATACACCAGGTTAGATTTTGTTCACCGGTACAGAATCTGTGAATGAGATGACACACGCAGAATACAAAGCAATAGTCCTGTCAGATCACGCCCCTCTTGTCGTGACATGGCAGATCCTACCTCCCAGTGCCAGGATCCCGACATGGAGACTGAGGGCAGAGGCACTTAAGGATATAGAAGGTTGAGTGAGGACCTGAGGGAGGAGGTGAAAGGAGAATTTTAAACACAATACTGATAGTGTAAATGCAGCCGGGGTATTATCGGAAGCGTTTAAAGTGGTGGTGAGAGGAGCTGCTATAACCAAATCTAAGGGGATGCAAGATGTCATAACGCAGGAGTTACAATGCGATAGAAAAGAAGTTAGAAACGATTATGCAAGAGGGCACAAGATCCCCGGAGGTTGCCACGTCTGTCTCCAGATTACGAAAGGAGTACAGAGGACAATGGGAAAGGCTGGGCAATCGAAGCTATAAAAAAAAATATCGAGAAGCAGCATGCTGAGGGAGACAAACTGGGCAGACTGCTATCCTGGTTATATAAAAGCGAGACCTCTAGGCAAACCATCAGGGTGGTGCAGGGGAAGGATGGACAGATGCAAGAAACCCAAGAGGGTGTGTACGCAAGCTTCTATGAATATTATAAGCAACTATATGAAGACTCTAAGAAGGGGGAAGAGATAGATATACAGGAGACACTAGCAGATATCACGCTCCCCAAACTGAATGAGGCAGAGAGAGAGAGCGCCTTGAAATTCCTCTAATGATAAAAGCGTTAGAGCATGTAATAAAGCAACTGCCAACCAGCAAGGCACCAAGAGCAGATGGACTCCCCAGCAAATTTTATAAAGCATACAAGTCAGAAATCCTCCCCCCACTGCTAGCGATGCTAAATGAAGTGCTAAGTATCGGCAAACTACTGTGAGAGGCGATTATCATCCCGCTTCTCAAGCCCAATAAACCGATACGGATTGTGGATCCTACAGACCCCTCTCACTACTCAATCAAGATGGAAAGATTCTCACTGCAGTTATGGCAAACAGATTAAGACCAGTTATAGGCAAACTTAAACACCCAGATCAAACTGGTTATTTTCCACACAGGAATATAACTAACAATTTTAGATTACATCCTATCATTGATCACGCACAAGGGAGTTCACAGGAAGTAGCAATAATTTCACTTGACGCAGTGAAAGTGTTTGATTCCGTCAAGTGGCCCTGGCTTTTAGCGGTCCTAGAAGAATACAGCATCGGGCCCATCTATCTGAAATGGGTGCAGTTATTGTATAGTGAGCTGGTAGCAAGTGTCAAGACGGGCTCCACTATTTCCGAACAATGGCAACCGACTAAAGGTACAGACAAGAATGCCCGTGGTCCGCGATGCTTTTTATCTTCGCTTTTAGAACCTTAGCGGTGTTCCTGAGTAAGGAATATGGGGATCAGTACTAAGGGCGGACTTCACCTAATATCAATGTATGCGGATGATATGCTCTTATACCTACAATATATCCTAGAGATAATGTCACGGTATGTAATATTGGTTTGTATACGAATTGTTCGAATTACAATTGACCTTTGCACAATTGACTGAATTGTGAATGTCAATTGTTACATATATGCAGGGGGAAACCCCCCGCAACCCCCAATTCTTATATATATATATAGTCAATGTCAATTCGGACCCTTGACTTTCGGTCAATTAGGTCATTCGAACAATCGTGTTTCAACAATTTGGGTAACACCCAATAATTGTCAGATATAACAGTTAACCCAAAGAAATCAAGTATATACCCCCTGGGAGTGCACGTAGGGACGCTCATGCACAAACTGCCGGTGCTACCGATCGACTAGAAAATAGATACCTGGGTATAGATATATTTCATGATCCCGAAGTGGAACACAGAAAATGCATTGTCGAAAATTGAGAACAGCATGGCATTCTGGACTAGACCATCGTCCATGATGGGTTGCGTAAGATGGTGGTGCTGCCCAGACTACTACACTATTTTGCAAATATCCCATACGCAATACCCAAAAGGTTTTTCACAAAAGTACAGAGTATATGCAGGAGCTTCTCCTGGCACAACATGAGAAATAGAGTAGCAATATGGAAACTACAGAACCTATACGAACAAGGAGGTATTCAATTGCCTAATTTTGAAGTATACTACTTGACTAGACAGTTACAATTTGTGGCAAAATGGCGATCGGAGGAGCAGGCACCTTAATCTAGGCTGCTGCCTGCCAAGGGCAACACATACTTCTTAAACAAGCTAATATGGCTACCTAGAAAACAAAGCCACAGAGACCCGGTTGAGACTGGGAGATGAAATCTGGCGTAGGGCGTGTCAGTTTATAAACAACCCTGCTCCGTGCTCAACGAAGATACCACTGGTAGCGCTGGAAGGTGTGGATGAACAGGTTAGGCTGAACATTAGGAGGCTGTGGGAACCGGTTGGGATAGCGACGGTGGGCGATGTATGGGTAGACGGAAAGCCCAGGGAATTTGATGGGTTAGTGGAAGACACAGGACTACATCGGGGATAATACATCACATACTTACGACTTCTGAAGATCATAAGACACGTGGCCTGAAACCGAAATGGCCTGGCAACCGGATATGGTAATAGAAACATTTTATGATGTGTCAGGAGGGGGACATGAGGTCTCCCAAATATATTTTGTTTGTTTTATTTATTTATAAAGCGTGCCACACCCTTGGGTATCTGGGCGCATTACAAGACCGCTTAGAATCACATTTGTGTACATACAGACAGGAATGGCACAATGAAGTGCATCTCAATACAGTTTGAACAGAAAAAAGCTTAAACCCTATAAATGGGAGCAAGTCACATGGATTAACAGTAGTAACTTGTGCATATTCAGGCAGGGGGAGAAGGGCACGGTCAGCTTCTCTAAATATTCCGGAGAATAGTGCCATTCATATATAGCCATTTTTTAGTGTTGAATCTAAAGCTTTGGAAAGGCTGATCAGTGCGTAAATGTAAGGGGAGAGCGTTCCAGACTAGGGCGGCTTGGACAAGGAAGCCGATGCCACCAGCTCTTTTCAGGTTAAAGCGTGGAACAGTAATGCAGAAAGAGTTGATGGATTTAGTTGGTCGGGATGAAGATCTTCTTATGATTTTCTCACTTGGGTATTGTGGAGCAGCTTTGTTGAGGCATGCATGCATAACAGAGACTAGTTTGAAATTCATCCTGTCTTTGATAGAGAGCCAATTGTGATTCCTTCCAAGTTCTGAGATACAATCTCTCCTAGGGATACTTAATGCGGCACTAAGCGCATTATTTTGTAATGTTTGTAATTTGTTTAGGATAAGTTTGTTTGCTCCAGTATAAAGGGTGTTCCAGTAATCCAGTTTGGACCGGATTATCGTTCTCGCTAGAATTATGCAAGTGTTTGTCAAGAGGTAGGGTTTGCATGCATGTATTAGCTTACATGTGTAAGAGGTGGCCGAAGCTGCTGCATGAACTTGTTTACAGAGATTCAGAGTAGAGTCTAGGTAGAAGCCAAGTGTTTTGGTATTCTTGGCCGTTTTGATAATGTTGTCGTCAATGTTGAATGAGAAGTACTGGACATCCAATTTGGTAAGGTTAGTAGGGGCGCCTAAAATCAGGATTTCTGTCTTCTCATTCAGGCAAAAAGGCTATGGGTGGCCATCCATGCCTGGAAGATGAGATGGATTTTGTTGAGTTCGGCGAGGTCTGTATCATAGTTCCCTGATAAAGGTACGAGTATATGGGTGTCATCTGCATAATTTGTGTAGATGACACCCAAGTGGTCTAGTTTGTCGAAGAGAGGCTTGGTAAATACATTGTACGTAGTCTGAGATACACACAAACCTTGTGGTACTCCACATGTGATAGGGATAGAGTCTGCGGCATCCGACTGCGAAAAGACTCTCGTTGATCTCTTACTGAGAAAGGATTTAATCCGGTCTGTAGCTTCTTGTGAGATGTTAGCCGCTGAAGAGATGTTCACAAAGTATGTTGCGGTCCACCAAATCAAGCGGCTGAGAGGTCAAGTAATAGGAGAAGAGCACTGTTATCTTTCAGTTGATCTATTTGCATTTTCAGATCGATCAAGGCAGTTTCCGTCCCGTGGAGGGGTCTAAAGCCCGATTATCTGAGCCCTAGAAGGTTATTTGCCTCTAGGTAGTGCTGGATTTGGAGATATGCTGCTTTATCAAGTATTTTAAGTAAAAAAGGGACAGTGTTAATTGGCCTATAGTTAGTATCAAAGGGTCAACGGAGGCTTTCTTGAGTAAAGGTAGGGCCCAGGCGTTTTTGAGATTTGGTCGTACTTGGCAAGTCATAAAAGTTTTGTAATAAGGGGGCAAGGTCTCTGGCTGCTTATTTGACTATTTGTGCAGGGCAGAGGTCACCTTGGCATCTCAATGGTTTAAGAGATGCAATGATTTTTTTCCAGCTTCGGCTATAGAGATTTGAGTAAATCTGAATTCTTGGATGTTATGGAGGGTAGACTTTTTTTCAGCTTTCTCTGGGATGTCTCTGAATTCGAGAGGATTAGCCTTTCGGAGGCAAGTTTGTTTAATTGTGTGGCAATCTTGTTTGACAAGGCATTTTGGATGTGTGTGCACCATTCTTTGTTTTTTGGGCACGAGTCGTCGGGGGCAATTGGCGATTCTAGTTCCCTGTGGATTGCAAATAATTCCTTTATACTGGAACTGGCTAACTGTATCCTTTTGTTATAAATCTCTTGTTTGGTACAGATGATCTCAGCTTTGTAATGAGTGGTTATTTGTCACCTTATCTTTGTTTTCTTTTTAAGTTGTTTTTTCCAGTTAGTTTCCATTTTCCTTTTTTCAAGCCTAAGTGCTTTTAAGGGGGAGGTAAAACAGATATTAAGGTGGGCTTTGGGTTTACTGTTTTGCAGTTTAAAGGGGGCAATGGTGTCTAAGGCTTGCATCTTGGTGTTATTGTTAAGGTCTATAAGTTCTCCTGGGTCTTGTGAGTTGGATGAGTTTAAGGTTGGGAGCAGATGGGGTAGTAGCTTATCAGTCGTGATATTTCATTTGTTTCTGGTGAGGCGAGGAGGTGCCATTATTTTAGGTTTGTTAGTTGGTTTATTAGCGCAGATGGAAAGGGAAATTAAAAAATGATCTGTCAACCACCCAGTCAAGTGTTCTTCCTTTCGCATGGGTGGGTTGGGCGACTCTTTGAATGAAGTCTATTTCAGCTAAGGAGTCAGCAATAGTTTTGGCTGAGTGGTCATTGGGATCCTGGAAGCCTAAGGTGAAGTCACCTAACAGTAATATTTGAGATGTAGGTTTAGTTTTGTCTGAGAGTAAGGCGATGATATCCTCCTCGAAGGACCCAATGGGCCCGGGAGGTCTGTAGATTAGGTGGAGAGTTAAGCAGCTTTTTCAGAGGTGGCTATCTTAACTGTTATAAGTTCGCAGGATTGTGTAGTGGGTGTAGTTGTTACTCTGAGTGCTAGGCTAGTCTTGGCAATGAAGGCAACTCCTCCGCCTTTAGTTCTCTGTCAGCTCTTACAATAGTGTAGGAATCTGGAATGGCCAGGAGTGATGGACATGCAGTAGCATGCAGCCATGTCTCCGAGATAGCTAGGAAATCTAGATCTCCCTTGTTAATAATGTCTGCTATATCTGTGGCATGCCCAATGATGGATTTGCATTGATTAAGGCAGCCTTGATATGAAGGTTTGTATCTTGGGATAGGGTAATGAAGACTTTATTTAGATTCTTAGTAGGATTTATGATCTGAGAAGAGTTGGCTGTGGGAGATGCTGATTGTGTTAGTGGAGTATGTTTTAGGGCGGCTTTCTTAAGGTGAGGTAGTAAGCAAACTTTCTCTTGGGGTAAGGCAGCTGGCACTACATGTTTGGTGGATTAATAGCTAGGTCTTGGAGAGGAGGATTCTCTGGAAAGTCTCAAGTTTCTGTTTCGAGTCTGTTATTTCTATGGTCCCCACAGTGGGGCTGATTCGCAGTTGGTTTGCTAGCGAATAGTTTAATCCATTGGCTAGGAGTAGGAATACCAGTTGTGATGGTTTGATTGGATTGGTGGGTAGGAGAGCTACTAGCCCAAAGTTCAAGGCGTAGGAGGAATAAAGTTGGTTTGATCTGTAGTTCAGGATGGTTAGGTTATAAGGGTGGGAGAAATTTATTTGGTTTAATCGCTATAGATAAACAGGAATTCATGTTCTTGGCGGGCTGTATATCCACTGGCTGACTACAGCTAATCTTTGCAGCGTAGAGGAGGCTTAAAAAAAGCAGAGACCAATGACTAATTGTAAGGGGCTTTGTAGTATGCATGCTATGTTGTAACCTGGTGAACCTCTGTTGGTTTACCAGTGAGAAAGTAGTATGCTAGGCTAATTCTAAGAGTCGGGTATCTGCTTGCAGGAGTTGTGCATCTAGCAAGAGGTGATGCCGCTGGATGGATAATAAATGGCATGCTAGTGAGATGTGGTCAAATATGCGGGGTTAGAATCACATACATGCAGACGGCCAGAAAATATATTGGCATCAGGTCGTTGAAGCAAGGTTCCAACGTAGTATTAGCTTATGCTCGACAACTTGTTTCAATAGTTGCGTTTACACAGAGGGGCATGTGTGTGAGAGCAAGGGGTGTTGGAAGGGCCACTCAATGAGATCATTACAGGGCAGCAGTAATCAAAAGCAGTATAGGGCAACAAAAGTGAAATCATTGCGGGGCAGCACTAGAGAAGCAAAAGGCACTACAAGGCAACAATAGTGAGGTTGTTACAGGGAAGCAATAATCACAGCAATACAGGGTAGCAAAAGTGAAATCATTGCAGGCCAGCACTACAGAACCACTGAGGCAATACAAGGCAACTGTAGTGAGAGTAGTCATGTAGGCATGATGTCAATGCGAAGAGACGAGTGCCGTGTAGGCTAGCAGGGCAAGTTGTTAAAATGGGGGGGGGGGGTTGTTCTATCAGCACAGTTTGGTTAGATAGTTTTCGCCACGGTTAGAACTTGGAAAGCTGGGCTGGTCTTAGCGTACGCGAGGAGCACTCCAGCAGGGGGAAAAGAGCACGGTTGCGAGAACGCATGAAGGCGGACGGCGGGAGCCTTGGGGAAACTACTGTGAACATGCAGAGTAACGTGGCAGGGCGAGACTCACCGTAGTTTGACTTAATGTTGTAGATAGGCAACAGACGTTCGGCTGCTTAGGAGCTAATGCAGTGATGCGCGGCTGAACTTGAGCTCAACCAGGGAAGGGCAATATGAGAGCTAGACGAGGAGCAGGGAGCGTATGACGGAGGGAGGGGTGCAAAGCGCATCGTCGCCTGGCGCCGGCTGCCCTTGGTCAGCTCAGTCAGGAGCCTTTTTTTCTGTGCCTTCTTTCGCGGGCCGGCGCTCACCTGCCGGCGAGACCTGATTGGTTAATAAAACGAGGATTAACCAATCCGTGCGTTAGTGGCCCGCTGGTCATTAGTACTGGGTGAAGGAGCCAACATATAACAAGACAGCCTTTTAGAAGGGAGTAAAGTCTTGTGGCTTGCAATGGAGGGTTCAGCACAGCAAACGGGGGTCAAATTCTTTGTTGTTGCAGATGGCTAAAATGAGCCTTCGTAGCTTTCCAGTCGCAGATGCAGGAAATGTAATTTATACGGCTGAGTACAACGCACCCAAAAAGTGCTTTAGGGCGAATAAGTAATAAGCCCAAAGCTTACCTATGTATCCAGGCATGATGAAAGTCGTTGGTACTGCTCCTGCAGCACGGGGTATGAGTTGCTGATGACTAAGATAGGAAAAGAGATAATCCAGACGAGACTAAATTGGGAGGAGGATGTTGGGGAACCAATGTTGGATGGGCTGTGGTGCAGAGTGCAAGGGTATCATAAAAAGGTATCAAGATACGTGCAGTTGCAACAGATTCAGTTATATGTAACCCACAGAGCATACTTCCCGGAAAAATCAATTCCATGAAGGAATACAGACGTGCCCGAAGTGTGGGGTCGTGGAAGCAGGGTTGGTGCATATGTTGCAGAGATGCGCAGATTGTGGGAAGAAGTGGCTAAAGTGGAGATTAACTTAGACTTGAGTAACCCCTGGGCATGCCTTCTGGGGGGAGTTCCCAAGGCCTCGTAGATCAAAGCATGTAAGCAAGCTAAAAGACCTAGCATACATACTGACTAAACGCAGAATATCGATGAGCTGGAAAGCGAGAAAGAGTCTGCACGAGTATGGTGGCGGGATCTAACCAATGTGGAAACGGCGGTATGGCAAGAAGCCAGGGGAAGGAATGAGGATTTTGAAGGGGGGCGGGGGGGCGACTGGAAGCTTGGAGACAATTGGTGGCGACATTGACTATATCGGACCAAGCCAGTCCAGCTAGAGGTTAGTCCAAGAGATGGGGATTAATGGCGAATATGACATGATGGGGTAGGAAACTGATTGACGCTGTGAAATGTAGGCCTTTGTGGCGGGGAGTTACGGGAGAGGGCAAGGGAAGAAAAAGAAGCATGTAACAGTATTGTTTGTTTATAGTGAACAATGGCTTATAATATGTATGGTTATATGTTGAAAATCAATAAAAATTGTTTACAAAAAAAGCTAAATCTGTCATTTAAAAGAATTGTTTAACTGATTCTAAAGTCCGTTTTTAATTTTGCAGTGAGTGGTTAGCATTTTTCCTTTAGTCCAGAGTTTGATCAGCCAAACAGTGGGAGTGTATGCATATCATCAACATGACACTACCTAAAAATCTTGCTATGTTCTTCTTTTTTTGCAATGTTTTATTCCTAATCATCGTTTTGTTTCCTTTTCTTACAGCCGAGACCAATGACAGCTATCACATTATTCTCAAATAGTTGGTACGAGGAAAGGATTGCTTTAATCTCAACAATGAAGATTTGTTTACCTGTTCCAAAGAGCTGTTTGCAGCTCAGTACTGTAGGTTCAAGGTTAAACATACATCAAGAAAAACCCTTTTTATTCTCTTATCACACATTGACTGGTTTGCCGGATGAGACCCTGCATAACATTTATGGCATGCAGGTTGAACTTGATATGCAACTTGAAGTCTGGAATCCTCTCCCCATCTACACCAGCTAACATCCAGAATTTCACTACCTTATTAGGAGTTGGGCCTGTCATGTATGCCAGGAGAAATGTTGGCATGCGAGTGATGCAACGGGAAGCGCATTTGTGGCTGAAGCATGTAACACGTTTTTACAAGCAAGTCTGGACTGATGATTTTTACAGCAAGATAACTGCCCTGTTTTAACCTGCAACTGTAAGCCTTCTGTGGCACAAAACATTTCCCTGTTAACATTTTCTTTTGGAATATTAGGGCAACGGCAAACCAATGTAGTCTGGTCACTCCATTTATCAATGCTCCTGACTTTATTTTAGTTTTTGAAAATTCTGGAGGATTCCAAGTCTCCTTTCTTGACCCCATAAGTGTTTCCATTGTGTTTTATCAATGTGAAGTCCCAAATGAGACTCTATGCTATGTAGTCCCTGATATCCGTTGGCAAAGCTAAATACACATCATTGGTACTCCTTTTTCTTTTTTTTTTTAAGTGATACTTTTTTATAATCTACCTGCAATCCACTTTTTTTTAAAATGAGTACCTGTACTGATGTCTCCCAAGAAGCCCCTCAAACCACCAGTTTCCCTGCACCCACCTCTACCACTACGTCCTGGAAATTTTATTTGAATGTGTGCAATCATTTCTTTTTTTAATGCCCATTGTCTGTTTGGCATATTTGTTTCGTAATCACTTTTCTGTTCCATGTGTCAGTAAGATTGTGTTACTCACCTGGAAAAGACATTGGAGTATCTTTTCTAATTCTTTGTATCTTTCAAAGTGAAACCCTGGTAATTATGCTTTTGGGAGGTAGTGTGTCGTTAGCTGTTGAAGATGATGGTCTTTTTATTGGTTCCAAATAAAGATGAGCCGTGTAAAAAGTAACTTTGATTTTGTGGCCACGTGAATACATAATAAAACATGAATGGCATAGGGAAGAAGTAGTGCACTTGTAGTGACATAAAGTGGGCATTTCTGTTGAAGAGTATTTGCACCCTGAAATTGTGAGAAAATTATGTTGCTATTGAGATGCAGAGTAAATTGGGTAATCGTTTTGCATAGAACATGGCTTAAAAACACACTCTAGGCCCTTAATGATATCAATTTAACAACACTGCATACAATCATGTTGACAGGTCATCTTGCAAAACAATGTTATTTTGCTGAATTAGTTTTGAATCCTAATGAGTACATCTCAATCATCCCGCACCTGGCAGCCCTACTACCCTTTGGTCAATCCCAGGGCCATGTGGCCCAGAACTGATGTGAGGGGGATCCTCTGATGGGCGCCTTCTCAAGCAGGGCTTTGGGAAAATGGTGCCTGTACTTTTGTCTACATTGCCTTCCTTTCCCGCCACAGAACTTCTGCTCTTGCCTCTCTAACACACCTTGGCAACCCTCCCACCTTTCCCATTGAGCGATCCCGGGGTAACATAGGAAATCCCATAACTCCATCCCTCCCAGGGAAGACTTCCTTGGGCAGCCAGGGAAAGGCAGAGGCTAAGGGTGCCTTGTGCTTACCGGTTTGCCTGGCACCCATGCCCTACGACAATTTCTGATCCGGAACCTAGTGCAATGAAGTAAGGATGACAAACAATTACTCCAGACTGTCCTCCTCTTATCTCAGCACCTCTCACTCCTTCTACCAAGCCTCCTCATATTGTTCCCCAACTAAGATCACTCCTAGCCCTTTAGGAGCAAGGCACACTTTCATTTCTACATTGTCGTACACATGGTTCTCCGATCAAAGTACATAAGAAAGAGCATTGTTTTATATTGTGTGCCACATCAATTATTTCTGTCTCTAAGTAAATGTTTTTAATCGATCCAGGTGCCACCAATAACCAGTTGTGCATCAGTAGCGTCTCCTAGCAGTTCAGAGGCTTTTTGTGTGAGAAGCAGAGTGTGGGGTGGCTACAGGGCACTTCAAAAAAAGAGTACACATGTGCCAGGTAAGGTAGGCGGTAATAAATAGCAGAAAATAATATGCACTGTTTGCCCCTTCACCTATATGCAAAGTGGATACAATCTGCAATGAAAGCTGAAAACATTTACACTGAAAAATCACCATGTCAAAAAAAAATGTAAATTGCCATTTAGGTGGACAAACCAGACCATTAGCTTTTCTTCCTACAAGTCACTCTTTTAAACTGATTTGAAGCAGGTAATTGGTGGTTTAATACAAAATAGTTTGTGTTTTGTACACAAATGTAGTTCAATATGTACTCGGAGAAGCATCTTATGTAGATTCAGTTTATAGGTTGCTAGTGAGATGGCAAGAGATCTCCCTCTGGATATGAAAGGCACTTTCCACTAAATGTTTTGTGACTGAAAGGAGAGAACCTGCCGATCCTGAAGACTGGGCTGGACTCTACAGCTTGTTGTACAGTGGTAAGTTCCATTTGTCCTTGGGCAATAATTAGACAATTAAACAGGTTCAGAAAATCAGCATTTGTGTAAGATCCCCAGCAAAATGTTTGCACATGTCCGTTCACAGGATCAACCTTTTTGACATTGAAGCCGACTATAGCCTTGAAAAATGTAAAGGCTCTAGTCCACTGCTAAATAGCCAAGACTGTGAGGAGACTCCACCACATCTTTTGCTAAAACTGGCAAAGGACAATATTGACTGTAGTCCTTCCCTCAGAGGACAAGGAGTTCTGGTGCAGGACTGCAAAAGCCTTCGCATAGTTGTATTTTCTCTGCGTCCAGAGGCAGGGGATCCAAAGACATCTTCCACACCACCAGTGACCCCTGATGCAATCCCACTTTAAATGCGACTTCCCATCATATTCAGCTAGGATTTGGGGCTGCATAAAGTTCAGTCAGGTGTGGAAGAAGGTAGCATCATATCTATGAGTCCACAAACTTCTATCCACTTACTGCTTACTCCACCCACTGGAACTGCATGTCCCAGGGAGATCGTGCTGCTTTTATTTAAAGGAGTGGTGGATATGTCAACATCGGTGGGAGTCTGAATGTGGTTACATACTTGACCCCAAGGACAGTGGGCTCAGGCCCATTTTTAAGCAGAGGCTACTTAAATGCTTTGCAGAAGGCCAAATGTAAAATGGCATTGTGGACCCCTGCGCCAGCTTCTGGACACAGCTACACAAAAGGAAGGTAATATGGTACCATGCAAAAGGGTAATTTAGCGCCTGGAACGGAATATGGCACGTCAGTGCTGAGACCAGGTAAGTGGAGCAGGTGAGACAGAATTGGAGTTAGAGGGTGAGCATGGACAGCCCCCTTCTTGAAAAGACCACAACTGTGCTGACCTCAGTGGAGTGTGCCAGAAGCACTTGGGGAAGTAGGAGGGTGCTGGCAACATTTTGGGCAGCTTGGGTCCACCTATTGAAGCCTGATTCAGTGGGTGAACCGCAGACCTACATCCCAAAATAGTGTCACTGGATCATATGATCCAAGTTCGGGGCAGCTGCAAAATTGGCTTTCCTTTGAACTTCCAGGTGCATGTTTTCACTTCCCAATTGTTCAGATGGATTTCTAAACTATGGCCTGGTGGACAGATTTTAGGAGGCCACCCCAGTTATAGTGGACAGGGAACTCTGAGAGGTTAGCAAAAACCCTTTCAAGGTTGCAATGAAGAAAAATCCAGGCTATTCCCAGGACTTGTGTGAGTGAGGTCAGGGCCCCCATTGAGTCCACGCAATATAGCACACAATAATTAACTATGTATAAACATAACTGTCTTCATTTATTTATTCTAGGCCTTCTGCACACACTGACAAATGAAACTAATAGGTAATATTATCTCACAATACTCTGATACAAATATATACATTAACCATAGGTTAATAAATGAATTAAGTTACTTATTCCTCAAGCAGGTAAGTAGGTTAAATACAGTAATGATGGAACCAAGCCTGTGCCCAAAAGTCACAGGAGCCACCATTTTCCTCCCCAGAATGGAGTCTCTGTAGGCAAGTTATAATGTACTTCTGTTTATATTTCAGAAGTTACCACCAGGTTCGACTACCAAAACCTAGTGGTTTGGAGACAAAGGGACCTGCTCCCAATGTTTTCATATTGAGGACAGGGGCCACGGAGGTGCATGCAATGCGTTTACTTACCCTCCTGACTCTGATTTTCCCAGTTGACTTTGTGGATCGTCTGGGTGGCTGGAGGTCTGGGTTTTTCGCTGTTGGTTCCAGTAAGAGGTGCCCATGAGTTGCAGATGCAAGAATTCTTCCGGTCAGGATACAGCAGCAAGATACAAACCCTAGTGATGAAGAAATGGAAGAAACACTGATGCAGGATACTTCACAGGATGGGGAAGGCGGGTTCCAGCGACTGTCTACGCACACGGGCGACGACAGTGGTCATTCCAGTTGCAGTCACAGAAGCTACCCTTGGAAAGGATACCTTGATGCTGGCACTCTGAGGGTAGGTGACCTGAACTGGTGACCTGAACTACCACAGTTCCGGGTGCAACTGCTAAACGATGACAGTTCTGGTGAGGTAACCCACAAGGGAGCTGGCCAGACCACTGGTGGTCCAGGAACACTTCCGAAGGCTCAGGATGGTTGGATGCTCAAAGGCGATGAGACTAGTTGGTCCCACTATTTCAATGGCTGAAGCACCGCTCAGGGTCTTCTGAGATGAGGTAGTCCAACAGGGCTTCACCGGGCCAGACCCAGGAAGGGATGCAAGGCCTCTTCAGCAGTTGTCTTCAGATCTTCAGTTGACTGTTCGACTACAAGGGATCGTTGGCTCCAGCACTGATCTGAAGTGGCTGCACGAGTCCCCTTCTTATCCGAAAGCCAAGCTGGTTGCAAGTCCAAGCCCACCAATGGTATTGAACTGCACCATTCAAAGAGCCAGTAGTAGTCCAATCAGGGACACATACTGGTTTCACATTTGCCCCACCCCTAGACTCTCTGGTACCACGTATGTGGAGTGGGACCATGCAATCATACTCCTTCCTGGGCCACATACGCACAAATTCAGCACTAGCCCACGATAGCAGTGTTCCTGGCCAAGTGCATGACCGTATAAGGCATTTCCTGACTGTTCAAGGAAGAAGGCCAAGTAATATGGGCAAAGAACGAGCGAAATCTCGTGGCACAGCCATTTTAGGGCACATTTAGTTGCCATATGCAGTAAACACAATGTGCACACCAAAAAGAATGCAAAAATAGTAAAAATATTTTGAATGGATTGTGTCCTCCCACATATTCCTCATCTTTGATATTCGACATCCAGCTTCAGCTGCTTTGGATTTTCTTTTCGGCAGAGGGCGCTGTGCATCAATGCAGTTGACTCGATGTCCCTCGAACCTCCCTCTCGCGGATGATGTCGTCGAAGGCAAATATAGCATGCGCAGTGCCCGTTGGCTTCAGTTGCGGTTTTCCACGTAAGCGAACGCTTCGACAAACCACAGTGTGCTTCCTTTGATCTTCATGAAATGTCTTCTTCCTCGACACCTACTACCCCGAAGACCGGGTTCAAGAAGTGTCTTGATTGTGATTTTAACGTGTCGTTAACCGACCCACACCGAGTTTCTGTGGTGTCTCGTGGTGGAGCATAAGACCTCAGCCTGCTCCAAGTGCCAGCCAATGACCGTAAAGGCTCTGAAGGAGTGAAAGGGGAAATTGGCGGTAGGTAAAAAAAAAAAGAAGAAATCCCCATCGACTACCCCGTCGAAGAAACCTTTGTCCGACGAGTCGAGAGGCAAACTCCGAGCAGTGGTTCCCACCAATGCTTGTCGTCGGAAGTCGAAAGAGAGGCACCACAGGTTGCCTTCTTCGAATTCGTCATCAGACGCCTGACTCGAGAGGGTACCTTGTCCCGCAAAAAGCTCCACACCTGCCGAATGGGAAGCATTTTGATCTGAAATGCTGAAAATATTTCAAAAACCAGCCTCAGCAAGCCGTGCTCCTACCAAGCCTTTCAAAGAAGCCGGTAAGGAAAGGGCTTGAGCCAAATCCTGTGTCCTGAAACGTGGGACGAAGGCCAGACCCTCATTGAGAGCCATCGTAGGATCCTTCGAGCCGTAAATCCAAACATTAGTCGAGGTTGTCGACACCATCGACGCTAGCTGCGCCATCTAATCCAGCCGTTCCATTGACGCTGACTGCGCCATCGAATCCAGCTGCGCCTGCGGCCTCAACGCCAACCGCGCCATCTAAACCAAAGGCTCCATCGAAGCCGAAAAAGATTTTGACAACTCCACGAGCGTAGAGTTCAGTTTCTTCAGCCTTGGATGCCTATCCCAGACCAGGCCTATATTCCAGACAATGATGCGCCTTTTTGGTCTTCAATTTGGTGCACCCAATCTAGATTGAAAGATCTTTATGATAATTTACAAACGGCCAATGGGGTGGACACCTCACTTGAGCTGGATTTTGGTAGACCTGAAGCCGATGAGCATGCAGATGCATCATATAGATAAACTAATGTCTAAGGTTCTAGACTATATAGTGACCCTGACTACCTGTCTAAACCCCCTCACTCCAGAGAGTCTGGCGGTATAGGCAGCTATTGCAACTTCCAAGCAGGCAGTTTATCCAACTATCCCTCCAGATAGGGATGACAAGAGAGTAGATGGATGGGCAAGGAAAGTATTTTCTGCTGGGAGCATGGCTCTTAAATCAGCCAACTCCACCTGTGCCCGTGCAAAATTCTCATTCACTCTATGGGACTGTGTTTCCCTGGCGGCAGAACACATTTCTGAGGGGGAGGGCAGAGACTGGTTCTTGACTATTGTTAGAGACGGCAAGGAAGCCATGTGCGCGTCTCTTCAATCGGGTCTAGACAGCATCAGCTGAGCCCTGGCAACAAGCACCGTAGAACGCAGATTGGCATGGTTGAGGAAGTCTGGATCTGCAATCCAGACTTCTTAACATGCCTTTTGACGGGTCTCATCCTTTTGGCAACAAGGCTAATGAAAACCTTGAAGTTGCATACCTCTAATGCAGCAGCCACATCCTTAGGTGCCACTATTGGGGGGATCTGGTCATTTCATCTTAATTCCATCGAAAAAATATGCATCGAAAAAATATGCATCGAATGCATGTTTTTTCAAGGTAAATGGTTTAGTGGTGTTCATGTTTTTTTTTTAAAAGGGTAAAAAACGGGGTCGGGGGCTACACCCCATTTTTTTAAAAAAAGAAAAAATATTCATTTGATGGTAATTTTTTCGATGCATTTTTTTTTTAGATGGAATGGTCATTCGATGGTAAAAATTTGATGGAATGACCATAAACACTATTAGGCAGCCTCAGCCTTTTCGCCCCAGTGGACAGCCTTGGAGAGGTAGATCATTTTGCTAGTTCTCCTCAGTTGGAGGAGCAAGAGGAATGGCTGGTTAAAGAGGCCAAAGAAGATTCCCTCGTGGTGGACGAGGGAGAGGTGCAAGCAGGGGCATCCTTGCCAACAGCCGCTGCATCAGCCGCCTCAAAAACTGCATCGGCAAGAATGGCAAGACATTACTTCAGATGCTTGGGCATTGGAAACCATAGCCCACGGTTACTGCCTTCCTTTAATTCAGAGACGTCAGAACCATCCACTGGGGAGCCACTCTGAGGGTTCCAGATCTGCTCCTTGTGCTGGAAAGGTTGACCCTGCTAGAGAAAGGAGTTCTATAGAACCGGTACCTGTGGCAGAGAGGGACAAGGGATGGTACTCTCCATATTTCCTAATACCCAAGAAGGACGGAGTACTGAGGCCCATCTTGGACATGAGATACTTGAACAAGTTCCTCAGGAAGGACAAATTCAAGATGGTCACACTTTCTCCGATCCTTCAGGCCCTCCAGCTCCAGGATTGGATGTTTATGAATTCAACAAAGGTAGCAGGCGCCCCTCTCTTGGAAGAACAAGGCACGATAACCTGTTCAGTGGTTGATAACCACATTGAGAGTTCGCAGCCATCTGCTTTTCGCTCACTGTACCTTTCACAGTTGGGAAGTAGCCATTTGCATATCGGTCTTTGTCCCGCCCACATGGGAAGTCCAGCACCAAAATGCTATGGCAATTCCTCTCTGAACAAGAGTACCAACAGCAACCCCATAGACGTGTTTCAGCCTTGTTGGGCATCATCAGTGAGGTGAAGCTGAGCCTCTCTAAGCACAGTGAGCAGGGAATCCACGTCTGGTTGCCCCCAGGTAACCTATGGTGACCAACCCCAAGTTCCTTTCAAAAATACAAAAAAGGTAGCAGGCCATAGCATTTCGGTGCTGGACTGCCCTTGTGGGTGGGAGAAAGACTGATATGCAAATCGTTATTTCCCATCTGTGAAGGTACAGTGAGCAAAAAGCAATGGCTGCGAACTCTCAATGTGGTTAATAACCACTGAACAGGTTATCATGACTTGTTCTTTCGAGAGAGGGGCGCCTGCTACCTTTTTTTGTATTGGATGTTTATGAATTTGTATTGTGCTCCCTGTACCCGAAGGCTTAAGGGCGCAGACAGAGAACCAAGACATGTGACATGACAGCCTAAATGTTCTGCGTTATACTAATCATTGATAATCTTTAATGGATCTAGGAAAAGGATGGTGTCATTGAACCTTTAGGATGCTTATTTGCATGTGCCAATGCATCTCAAGCACAGAAAATACCTGAGGTTTGCCATTATCAGTTTCGAGTTCGGGCTAACCTCTACCCAAGGGTTTTCACCAAACTGATGGCGATGGTGGCAGCGAGTCTCAGGAGAGAGGCGATTCACGTCTCCCCCTACCTGGACGATTGGATGATCAGGGCGCGTTCTCCCGAACAAGTCCTGGATCATCTTAACGTCACCTGCCACTCTCTTCACAGACTGATCTTCTCCCTCAATTACAAGAGGTCCCATATGACACATTCTCAAAAGCTCCAGTTCATTGGAGCTGTACTGGATACATCCTTGGGGAAAGAGCTTGCCACCCGAGGTGAGCGCTCAAGACAATTTACAGATGGTCTCCAAATTTCAAAGTGCCCAGCGTCTCCCAGCCTTTGATTCTTTTTTCTTTTTTTTTAGGTTGCTCAGCCTCATGGCATCCTGCATTTTCTGGTGCCAGAGGCTCGCCTGAGAATGAGATCCCTCAGGACACAATGGTCCCAGTTCTCCAGAAACATGTCAGACCTACTTAAGGTTCCCAAGCAGGGTCGCACAGGATCTCAAGCACAACATTCTGAAGGGAGAATCCTTTTGGCAACCATGGCCGGAGATAACCGTCATGGATGTCTCACTCACGGGGTGGGTAGCCCACACCAACGGTCTGACAATCGGCGGTCGTTCGTCTCCTTCAGAGTCCAAACTACATATTAATCATTTGGAGCTGAGGGCAATCAGACTTGCGCCGAAGGCTGTTCTGCTCTCTGTACGGGCAAAGAATGTCCTGATAATGAACACCACCACAGTGGCCATGTACTACCTCAACAAGAGAGGAGGTGTAGGGTCACTACCACTGTGCAGAGAAGCAATGCAGCTCTGGTACTGGGCAATTCAAGAAGGACTCTATCGGCAGTTCTCCTAGCCGGAGAAGAAAAGACAGTGACAGACGCTCTGAACAGGCAGAGCAGTCTCCCATGAGTGGGGAACTAGCTCAGGAAGTCCTTCGAGAGATTTTCACTCTTTGGGGAACCCCTCAAGTGGATCCAGCATCAACCAGAAGTGCAAACTGTACTGCTCCAGGGAATTTTCTCAAAGTGGCTCTAGAGATGCGTTTGTAGTGTACTGGGAATTACCACTCCTGTACACGTTTCCTCCAGTCACCGTCATTCCTCGTGTGATCAGTTCGGGAAACACATGGTCCTAATTGCCTCGGATTGGGCCATGAGGATGTGGTATCTGCCACTAAGAGGACCTTCTCACGCGAGAGGAGGTTCGGGTTCTCCATCCAGAGGTCAAGACACTCAGCCTTCACGCATGGTTTCTGGAAGGCTGAGGATTGGGACCTCCTGAATGGCATAATGGAGATTTTGCTTTCGGCCAGAAGGCCAGCAACAAACTCCTTGTACCGTTGCTGTTGGATCAAATTCTGCAACTGGTGCAAAGACAATAATGTAGATCATTTATGTGCAAAAAACCAGAAGTGTTATCTTTTCTACTATCCTTAGCCCATCTGGGGCTCCAGGTTGGAACTATTAAGGGCTATTTTGTGGCGCTATCCATCTTTCAGCGCTCATCAGAAGAATGTTCATTTTTCAAAATCCCACTGGTGACACAATTTCTAAAGGGACTCACCAATGTGGTCCCCCTTTCCCCTCCCCATCTCCTTTCCAGGTTGGGACCTTAATCTGGTATAAAAATGTCTAATGTGTGCACCCTTTGAACCTTTACATTCATGCCAATTAAGGTTGTTAACATTTAAAACCATTCTCTTGGTAGCATTAACCTCAGCCTGTAGAGTGGGTTAATTGCAGGCACCATCATCCAAGCCACCCTTTACTATCTTCCACAAGGCTAGGGTTGTTCTGAGGGATAAGCCTTCATTTTGTACCCAGAATCATTTCTGATTTTCATGTCGGGCAGAAAATTGTATTGGCCACTTTCTATCCTTCAACTCATCCTGGCAAAGAGTACGAGAGATTCCATAGATTGAATCCAGGCAGAGCACTGAGTTTTTACAAATCTAGGCTGTGACAAAACAGACCTTATCCAGGTGGATAATTCTGTCAATTTCAGAATGCTACAGACTACCGAACAAGGATCTTCTGTAAGGATTAAGGGCCCATTCCTCCAGGGACATGGCTACCTCTACAGCCCTGCAAAGGGGTGTACAGATCAAAAATATTTGTGAGGCAGCTATGTGGTCTACTATTCACACTTTCACAAAACATTACTTCCTTGAGTCCTCCCTCGGTCAGGATGGAAGCTTTGGAAAAGCTGTCCTCCATTTGGTTCATGAAAATCATTGAAAACTAAATTCTTACTCCCTCCACCAAATCTAACACTGCTTTGGGAGTCTATCAAAGATGAGGAATAATTGGGAGGGCACAATCCATTCGAAGAACAAGTTACTTACCCCTGGTAACAGTCTTTTGACTGGATGTTCCTCCCACGTATTCCTCAATGCCCTCCCAGCCTACCCCACAGTATAATTTTGCATGCTATTAAAGCATTTGCTCCTTCAAAGTTTAATACGGTCAAACCTGTGGTTATGCGGGAAGTTTCTACTGTAAGAAAAACCAAACTGTAGCCAACAGGTGCTGCACGTGCTATATATGCCTTTGACATCATCCTCGAGGGACATCAAGTAGACTGCATCGATGCACAGCGTCCTCTGCCGAATTTTTGTTTTCCAAAGCAGCTGAAGCTGGATATCGAATATCTGTTACGCTCACCTGGTATCCACAGGGACGCCACCCAGCTGGGTTACTCGCTGGTATGCTTCTCAGCTTTGCCCTGATGTAGTCTGCAGGGAAGGTTCTGCCTTGGGGTAGAAATAGGCATGCTCTCCGTCCTGCCTTCTTTGCAGGGGCGCGTTGTCTTTCATGGGCGAGTGCGGTCCAGTTACTTCACTGACGCTGGCCCGTTTGATATTGTTCATGTAGGTCTTATTGCTGTTCGTTAGTTTTGTTGCTATCCTGCATGCCTTTCTTTGTTTAAAATGTCTCTTTTTTTCTCCCTTAGGTATGCAGAGCTTCAGTGCGGCAAACTGGCTTGGTTGAGCCCCGCTGGTAAAAAATGGCGCATTAAGAGCGCTATGATGCGGTAAGTAAGCGCTATGCGCAGATCTGCAAAATCTTGCCTTTGCTAACCTGTTTTCCTTCCTTGTAGGTTGCAGTGTTCTTCAGCGCGAGTGGAATGTCCGGAGTGGTGCCAGCCGAGAGGCGACCAGCCAGGTAAGCCTTTTGAGCAGTTCGTAATTTGTAAATGTCTCTACAGCTTTCTTTAATGTTGCCTCTATCTTCCTCTTTCAGGTCGTTCTGTCCGGGCGGCGTGCAGATTCGAGGAAGCTGTTCTCAGTAGCTGCAAGTGTTTAAAGATGAAGACTGCAGGTAAGATGCTGCTGCTAATGATGTTCCTTTTGTCTCTGTGCAGGTTCTGCTTCTCCGAGGTTCGAGGGAATAGCTGGACACGGTGAGCGTCACGTTGCAAGCTGCAAAGTAACACAAAGCATGTTCTGCAGTCAGGGTGTGGTTTATATAGCCCAGGTAAAGTAGTACCAGGGAAAGTAGATCCAGGCCTGCCACACCCAAAACACTAGACCGCATAGCTTGGTTCTTGGGAACCAAGCTATGTGGATGTCTCCATGTTTGCTGACAATACAATAAAGTAGTTCCCAAGCACATTTTTATTCATAGTATATGAGCCTGGCACCATAGGCGCCAGGACTGTCCCCAAGAGGGCTTTGTAAGAGGATGCCAGGCTCTAGAGGCCCGAGTCCTGACTCCACCTGGCCAATGGGTTTGCCAGAGGGGGTTTTGGGCGAGGGTTGTGACAATATCAAAGATGAGGAATATGTGGGAGGAACATCCAGTCGAAAGAATGTTACCAGTGGTAAGTAACTTATTCATCTTCTGCCATCAGCTTATCTTTAGGCACATATAAAAGTAACCAAAAACCCAAGTACAAAAGTATCCCCATTGCATTGTACAAATGTTCAAAGTTAAAAAGTCAGAATGCAAAAAGGAAACCTATATTCCCAGTGCTGACAGTATAATTGACTGATCAGTTGCTGCACAATGAGCAAAAGGCAAGTGAAGCAGGCTTTACTTCCCTTCAATAAGGCAGAACAGGTTCAAAAACAGAGCAAATAGAAACAAAGTCCATAGAAACTATGGAGGGAAAGTTGCAAAAAGAGAAATCTTTCCTAACACCGATCCACTGAAAACATCAAAAATGCCCTTGGTGGTGGTTGCCCATATTCACAGCTTCCGGTCTCAATTAGATTTGTAGGAGCTTAGGAAGTGATCTCGCCAAAACGTTGCACAATTTGATTATAACTGTACAATAGTATTTAATGAACAATTGAGAAGACCAAAAGAGAGGAAAAAGCACAAAATCATTTAGAGATTTTGGAGAGAAGATGGGCGTTGAGGCAAATGTAAAAAGGATGCAGTGAAGGATTAGAGTGGATAAAGGTTCTAATGTTTAGGTATAAGTGGGTGGTGAGAAAGAGCAGTGGCAGAACGAGGCACGAGGAGGCGGAGCAGCAAAGAAGAATTGGATTGGCAAATGCAAACTGTGGTATAGTGAGAAAACAACAAATGTAGGGAGTAGTGGGACCATGGTAACACTTGGACAATAACAAGGAAGTGAATTAGGAGACGACAGCCAAAGGAAAGAAAAGAGACGGACAGAGGAGATGACGTAATAGACGTACGTGGACAAAAAAGGAACGTGAATCAAATGGCAGCGTTGTAGATAGAAGGGGCATGAGAAAGTGGCGAGCGCAACTGGGATTATAAAGAGGAAAATTATAGATCCAAGTTGTGTTGATATGCGAGAAGAAAAGGAGAGAAAAGGGCTCGAAGATGACAAATATTTTTTGCAGAAGACGAAAATCAAGAGGGGGTAGGAGGAAAGAGAAGAGGAGCTGGTAGTTTTGGCAGGAAAAAAGAGGAGCTGGGTTTTAGTAGAGTTGAGATAAAGTGGAAGGTCATCCAAGATTGGATAGTGGAGAAGCAGCTAGAAATGGTAGAATGAGTCCGAAAACAATTACAGAATATTTAAGTGACATCAGCATAAAAATGGCAGGAGAGGTTGAAAGAAAACTGTATAAGAGTTGTCCAACAGATCAGAATTAAACCATTTTGGGATTAAACCTGAAAACCCTAGTGAAGAGAGCGAGGACTGAAGGAGGCAGTGATTGACAGTGTTGAAAGCCACAGACCAGTCGAGAATAATAGGTATAGAAGATTGTTTAGAGTGACTTGCAGAGAGAAGAGAATTGGTGACATAGTGTTTTCATTAGGGTGAGTAGGGCATAAGCCAGATTGATGAGTAAGTGAATGTGAGTTTGAGAAGGAATGAATCTGTAAGTATACAGCACTCCTAAGGGGTTTAAAGAGAAATGGGTCGAAAATTTTCTGAAGTGGTTGGATTAAGATTAGGTTTTTTAAGAATGAGAATAATGGCATATTCAAATGGATTCCTTCCCCCCACAGATTCCTCCTCTATGATATTCCAGTACAGCTGATCTTTGTAAACTCTTCCACCACCACGGGCCTCAGTGCAGCTCCACTGGACGTGATGACATGACGTCAGAGCCAGTATATATTGAGGCCCTGTGCCCTCAGTTCCTTTTTTGTGCACTCTGTTCGCTAATCGGGAACATGCTTGTCGAGCTTTGAGATTGTATTTCTCTGAGCCATGCCTTCTCCATCTACGGCCTCATGCTTCAAACCTTGTACAGATTGCGACTGGCAGATCATGGCCTCGGATCCGCACCAGAATTGCCTCTGCTGCTTGGGTGAGGACCCACAACACCCAAGATTGCGAGTCATGCCAGTCCATGCACCCGAAGACCCTCTGAGAAAGGGCAGTGAAGATCTTCACATTCGTCTGTAGGGTGGGGCTCGTGGTCTCATTCAAAGTTGCATGGTGCAGACCGCCGCTCTGAAGACAGGGCAGCTCCACGCAAGGAGCAGAAAAAGTGCCATTGAAAGAAGTTCTGCTGCTGGAGGGAGTCCTCGCACCACACGCTTGCTCTTCCTCGAAAAAGAGGAGCCATCACTCCAAGGATTTTACTGAGCGGCCAGCGCAGGTACCTTTTCCTAACCAATCTTCCCCACCCGAGGGATGGGAGAACTTCCACTTTAAAATGCTAGATATCTTTGCCAAGGCACCAGCAGCTCTGTCCCCTCTCGGGCAACGGGGCAGTCCCCTCCGGCTGCAACACCAACGGGTCCCACCGCGTCTGTTGCTGTGGGTTTGGCTATGGACCAGAAGTCTGCTGCGGTTCATCGGCACCCACAGGCCCCACCTTCGGGCGTCAAGACCTCAGTGGCAGTTCCCACTTTGTCATCGTTGACACCGTGGCTGTGTGACATTACGCTCCACTGTCTATAGACCCCTCCATATCTAGGATGTATAACGAGGAAGGTTCCCTTTGGGTTTGAACACCTGGTTTTTAGGCAGGTGACAGATTTCCCTGAGGAGTTCTATGGGGAGGTGAGGATGTACTGGACTGGCTGTTGACCTGAAGGTCGCCAGTGGCCTAGATACCTCCCTGAAGATCGGCATTCTGCCAGCTCCCAGCCAGGAAAACCTCAAACCGATTTTCAGAGATTGATAGCTAAGGTGGCCAATACTCTGGTGCTTTCAGCTCCATCCAGATCCAAGGTTCACTATGAACTGTGCAATATTTTGGACGATGCCCCCAAAAAGTAGACACTCCTGCCCTTCAATGTGGCAATAGATGCCCCCATCCTGGAATTGTGGTAGAAATCTGCCTCTCTTCTGGCAGTGGGCAGAGAACTGGCAAAGAAGCACCATCCCTTCAGACCTGTTTCTTCTCTCCTCTCATGCTTCACTGGAGAGTTTGGTGGTTCAGGCCACGATGGCCAGCCTGAAGTCCCCCACCTTCCCTTCCACTGGACAGGAAATGAGGCTAGATGCCTGCAGTAATAGTGTTTGTGTCGGCAGTCTTTCCCTGTGTGCCATGAATACCTCTCGCCCCATGGCAAAGTTCTCTTTCGGGCGCTTTGGCCAATGCGGCTGAAGGAGATGTGAGGGACGGCTTTCTGTCCTTAGTTACTGATGGCAAGGAGGCTGCCAGTCAGATGTTGCAATCAGGACTGGACGCAGCGAATTTGTGGGTGGGTCCATGGCCAATAGCAGTATAGTCGCTGCCATTCTTGGCTTAGGTTGTCGGGGGGGGGGGGGGTTTGCAGTTGATGTCCGGGCCAAGCTGTTGGACATGTCTTTCGCTGACCAAAATCTTTTGGGGCTAAGGCTGGTGACGCCCTCCAGAAGGTCCAGTCATCAAAGGCAATGGCTAAGTCCTTGGCGCTTGTCATGAAACAGCCCTCCACACTGTCAACTCTGGGTAGGTATTTTCGTCACTCCCTGCCTATGCCCAGGGGGTGGTGGTTAGTCTGTCTCAGGAAGAATGCAGGGTAGGTGCTTTCCGAGCAGTAGAGGTGCCCAAAGGGGGAAGGAGGCCATTGTGCAAATCCTCACTGACAGACTATGCCACTCAACACCAGTGAGGGGCTGATGACTTTTCCTGTTTAGCCTGGAATGGTCAAGGACCAAATGTGATTGATTATTTATTATGCGCTTATACACAAGCTTATACACAAGTGTTTCAGAGCGCAACCATGCATGGGAGGGGAAGACGTATAGAATACAGGACAAACGATGCTTGGACTTGTAGGTCATCCAACAGGGGTATTGCCTCCCATTCCTCCAGCGCCCTCTGAACCACGGCCCTTCGGCCACCCCCTTTTCCCCAGACCCCATCCTCCTGGAGGATGTCCGTCCATGTCTGTCAGAGCGCATTTCAGTTAATGCCAAGCTTGGAACGAGGCAGTAATGGTACGCCACCCATTTTCTATATCCAAAGGAGGACTGAGGCTTGCTTCCCATTCTGGATCTGCAGCTGCTGAACTTCCTGTGCAAGATCAAGTTCAAGATGGTTACACTGGCTCACATCCTGCAAACTCTCGATCTGCAGGACTGGTCATGATATAAATCATTTATAACGTGCCTGTACACAAGTGTTTCTAGGTGTGACAATGTGACAAGAGAAGGGAGGGCAGACGGAGGACAAAAAAACGATCTTACTAGGCCTCGTCTTTCAGATCGTGCAAGTGCAATAATAAAAAGTGCATGGGGGAGGGAGAAGGAGGAAGTGCCAGGGAGAGGGAAGGGGTAAGTGCAATCAAGGCAGCATTGGTCTTAGTGTGTGCAGCCAGGGCAGCGAGGTTCTGGGTAAGTGCTGGGGGGCAAGGGACTGCAGGGCTAACAGTTACAGCTCCTAAGTGCGCTGTAGCCCCAGAGGCAGTGCAGGGACAACTGGTCATGGAGGAGCCTGGTACCCAGTGAAACTCTGAGGGTAGCCAGGCAACCTGTCAGTGCAGCAGACTGGTAGGTCAGAAGGGGAGTGAGAGGGAGAAAGCATAGGCGAAAAGGAAGGTCTTGAGCTTTTTCCAGAACTTCAGGTGGTCCGGCTCAAGTTTGAGAGGGGCACCGAGGCCATTCCTGAGGGAGGGACCTGCAGAGGGAGATCTACCCCTACTCTCTGCCTGGAGAAGCGTCTGACCCTCAGAGTTTGAAGTGGCTGAGCGAAGGGCTCGAAAAGGAAGGTGTTTTGGAAGAGGGAGTTGGATCTAGTATGGGCCCCGGCTCAAAAAAGCCTTGTGAACGATGCAGAGGGTCTTGAACTTGATCCTTGCAGCCACCGGGAGCCAGTGGAGAGATTTCACGGCTGGCGAGATATGGTCCTTGGGCTTGAGGTCAAGAATAAGTCTTGCAGTTGTGTTCTCGATTAGTTCCAGAGGGCGGAGAGTAGAGGAAGGCAGATTGAGAAAGAGGCTGTTGCAGTAGTCCAGCCTAGAGAAAACCAGGGCTCTGGAGACGTGAGCTTCTGGGGCAAAGTGAGAAAAGGAAGACTACTGAGGTGCAGCTGGTAGTGGGCCTTCTTGTCAAGATCTGTGATGTGAGGAGAGAATGAGAGTGGAGTCGAAGATGACACCAGTGTTTTTTGCCTCAAAGGAAGTGGGCCCAAGTAGGATGGCCAGAGTGTCATGATTACATCATCGTTCCTAGTCTAGATTCAGTTCAGGCTAGGCGGGTTTCTTTGAATAGATCAATAGGCTTTAGGTGGGTGTTAGCTTGGCACACATGGCACCCTCAATACCCCTAAGATGGCTGTCCTGTGGTTCATGGATAAGTTTGAGCAGAGAACTAGACATTGTGGACTACTTAAGCCCTCCTCCGAAGTAACGCGCGCTTCACGTTCGGTCCGCTGACAGCGGTGTAACGCTAGCGTGCTTCGCTCACAGAAAATGTGAAATCAAAGAAAAGTAATATTAACTTGAAAAGCTCACTGAATAGCTACTGACCACAGACAAGATTACCTGACCGAAGTTTCCGCTGCCGCAGTTTTCCAGTAGAAGAAAAATCTTTGTCACAGTTCATCAGTCTTCGTTGGCAGCCGCAGCAACATTCCGAGGTTTATCTCCGCTTCCGAAGACCTGCAATACAAAGGTACCTTAGTTAAAAACAAACATTACAGAAATAAGAGTGAAGATCATTTTCCACACGCATACGCAACTGAAGCTCCCATTGAGTTTTTCCTCGTTGAAAACCGCGCTTCACAGTGGGAGGCTGTAGTTTTCAGACAAGACTAACTTATGCTGTGCAGCGTTTATTCTTTCTGATTACGCGCGCATACTTACCACAGTAAAAGTCCCTTGTCCGGATACCGAAGACCCCTCCATATTTTGCACGCCTCATCTATATTAAGTGCGCTAACTTACCTCAAGGAAAGCTTTTCATATTCATTCCTTGCAACCATAAACTCATCAGTTAAAGTTTTTTCTTCAAGAGAACCTACAAAATGAAAGAATTCATTAGTTAGTAAGAGAGATCTCTCTAACTTAGATAGTTTACTCCTCAGAGACATCTGTTATTTCTACTTGGTTCTTTCAGGATACTCATTTATATTTGCCTTCAGAGGTTTCCAGAGTTTAACAGCATCTTAGTCTTCAGAACCTCAACATCTACACGCCCCTGTGTGATAGCAGGATGGAGAGCTCCCTAACCACAAAACACAGGTGAGGTGAGTGTGGACATAGAAATAAAAGTTGAGTTTTATCTGGGTGAAAGAAAGCATAGAGTCCTAGTAGTATTCACAGTCCTTATTAATTACAGCACTCCCTTTTTGTTCTCTTTCATGACAGGGAGAAATATTTAAGACATCCGTTTTAGCAGATTAACAGGCTCTGGGATCATTACGCTTCTGTGGAGTCCAGGTAAGCGTTACACAGAGTGAGAGATGGAACGCAGGAGCAGGGGTCCCAATGAGAAGGATCTCAGACTTACTTGGCATTAAGGTAGAGATCGTTGGAGGCGAACCAATCCTGAATTGCAGATACGAATCGCGGAATCAGGAATGAATGAGCGAGGACAGGAGGTATAACACAAAGTTAGAAGAGAAGGTTGAGATCATGTGGGCCAAAGGAGCTAAATAGCAATAGAAGAGTCAGGATAAGGAGTTAGAGCCCTGGGGAACACCACATGTTGGAGAGAAAGGACCCCAGGAGGACAGAGGTCAACCACTCCAGGGCCTTCACCGTGATGCCCAGGTTCTCACTGTCGATTGATCAGGATGGCGTGATTGACCATGTCAAAAGCAGAGGAAAGGTCAAGGAGAATGAAGACAGAAGGAAGGCTTGAATCGAGATTAGTGAGCAGATCTTAACGGGCGTTAAGGAGAGCAGTTTCTGTGCCTCTGGCTGCTCTGAAGCCAGATTGATGGTCATGGAGACAACCAACAGATTCAGTGTGGAGAGTAAGCTGGAGATGGGCAACCTTTCAAGGAGTTTGCCCAGTAAAGGAGTGATAGAGATCGGCCGATAGTTTGCCGGACAGGTAGTATCGACAGAAGGGTTTTTAAGGAGGGGGTGCACAAGGGACTGCTTGAGGAGACAGGAAGTTCCAGTGACAAGAGTGATTTCAGAAATCGGCCGCGGCTGGAGCGAAGGTGTCAATGTGGTCGTTGATGGTTCTGGAGGAGCAGGGGAGCACTTGTTTGGATGACACTTTCATAGATCGGACTTGTCTAGAAGCATTGTCAGATGTAGTCGGAGGGAAAGAGGAGAAAGGAGAGAGGACAGGATGCCCTGAGTTTGTTGAGAAGCAGAGCAGTACAGAAGGCCTGGGAGGGAACAGGATAGGTGGAGAATTCAAAAGGATGGGCCAGGTCCTTACAGATTTTTAAGAGTTCGACCATGTTAGAGGAAGCAGGCTTGGATGTGTGCTCTCTTCTTTGACAGGACAGAGTCTGTATTGCCGTTGGAGCAGGCAGCAGGCCAGTTTGTCAGAAGATGCGCCTGATGCCCTACACTTCCTCTGGCACCCTAAACATGCGTTTCAGGACAGTGAGGTGAGTCATAACAAGAGTTGCACTTGGAGCTAGGCTTCAGACATGAGCCAGGACATCCAGAGTGTTGGAGATAGAACGATGCAGGTTAGAGTGGGCTGTGTCAGAGTGCTAGTCAGCCGCAGGTGTAGGAGCAGAGAATGTAGCGGCAAAGGCCTCCACTGACACACGCTTCATGGGCCGAATGACTGAGAAGGTAGGTGGCAGTACTGGGGTGGGCTTAGCCTGGGGGACAGAGGTTCCGGTGAGAGGAGAGCGGAAAGTGGTCCATGCAAGAGGAGTGCTGAGTGGGTATGGGGGCGAGGGGGTCTGAGCTGATGAGAACATCCAAGGTATGCCCGGCAGAGTGTATCGAACCAGAGGGTAGAATGGATGGAGAGTGTCGCAGAGGTTGCGGAAGAGCCCCTGCGGAGGGATTAGAAGCATCCAGGTGGATGTTGAGGTCTCGGAGGAGAAATTGAAAGGTAGAGGCAAGTAGAGGTCAGCTCACTCTGAGAGGAAGAGGGGGACAAAAAGCATACAAGACGGTGCTATTCAGATAGAAATTAATGATGGTCTTGGAGAAATGGAAGGGGACCAAGAGGACCTCCCACTGAGTGCCACCATTAATGGGAGAGGAGGAGAAAGAGAGAACAGAGACCATATGAGGGGTCCATAGGTCTGGAAAGGGAATGACAAAGATGATGTTGATGAGTATATCTGGAAGAAGCAGTGATGTAGGTATAAGCAAGAGGGAGTCCTGGGTTGGAAACCAGGATGTCCCCCTTGAACTTCTTCCTTCCTGACTTACTGAGAGGGATAGGATAGTAGAGTAGCAGTTAGATAAGATAGGGGAGATGGAAAACACCATAGAGGTGCAGCGTTACCGGCCAGCTCGAGGATCTCGGCTATCAGGTACTCTAACACGGTGGCCAGGTAGATGGAGGGGGGGAGCCTCTGGCCCCCACCCGTTCAGCATAGCTCCCGTTCTGCAGCAGCTGATGCACACGGCCGACTGGGAACTACAAGCCTGCCCGGGAAGGGCAGGACCTGGACCTTGTTATCACTTGACCTTCAGGAGGTCTACTTATACTGCGGATTCATCGAAAGCACAGGAAATACCTGAGGTTCTTGGTGGGCCAACATCACTACCAGTTTAAGGTCGTCCCATTCGATATTTCCTCAACCTCCTGGATTTATTTTTTACCAAGCGGTGTCTTCTTGCCTCAGGAGGAAGGGCATTCATTTATTTTTCTACTTGGACTGGCTCGTCTGATCTCGCTCCCCAGGTCTAGTGCTGGAGCATCTTCTCAGCTCATGCACACTGTTGTACAGCCTGGGCTTTTCACAATGTCTGATTTCACCGTCCCAGTGCCTCTCATTTATCCGAGTGGTCTTGGACACTCAACTGGCATGCGCGTTCCCGTCCCATGTAATGGTATTTGTATAGCGCCTCAACACGCTGTAGGTGAAGGCCCTCAGGGCACCGAAGTCCAAGGTATGGGAAATTCATTGGAGGAGTTTAGAATGCGTCCGTGCATTCTAGCCAATACGTAGGGAGATGGGGTGGTAAAGTCCCTGCTAGCTACCCATGTAAAGCTTGCATAAGGATGACTACTGTGAGGTAGTCTGGGAGAGTATGTAAGTGCAGGAGACTCGTTATGTGTCCACCTAGACTGAATTTTTGTTGTGGAGGATAGCTGCATTTTTATGGCAGAGGTTTTGCGCGATGATGGCAAATGTGTGCGGGTCGCCGGCCGTGCCTTCTACTATCTTCCATATACATGGAGTGTGATGCATACTATGTCCCCTTGCTGGTTTTTTGGTTTCATAGATGCAGCTGAATTTGGAAGGAGGTGAATTCAAAGCACGGCTAAATTCTACATAGTGGCTATTTTCCAAATGTAGCTGACTTTAACTGAGTTCATACTCAAAATGTAGCAGAATTTAATTTTGTCTATACTCGAAATGCAGCTATATATAACAGCGGGCTATACTTAAGAATTGAGCTGAATTTACAACGGGGCTATAATCCCGATGCAGCAAGATTTAGAAAGGGGCGAGTTCAAAGTTCTATGCAGTGGCTTTACACAAAAGGTGGTGAAAAGCTAACTGCACATAGGGAGTAACAGTATCGCGTGACTGCTGCTTGGACTGGTGTGTATAGGTTAAGCCCAAACCTTTGTCAACTGTGAAAATTATTCTCACACCCTAGTCCATGTGCATGATTATTTTTGTCACTTGGTTATAATAGAAACACTCTGGTTGACAGCAATATCAATGGAAAAAGAGCAGACCAAAAGGTTATCTTTTTAATTGGATACCAATGTAGTTTTACTGGACATGAGGATAAAACATAATAAATAATTTGGTATTGAGCTTCAGATTGTAAATTTGCCAGTTTGCCTGAAGATTTGCTGTAAAATATTGAACCAAAATGGCCATAAAGCCAGAACGTGTTTCGACTGATTGATGGTCTTGTTCAAGGGTGATATGGTAAGGTTGAAGGATTGGCTAGACAAATAACAAAGCATTAATGGAAAAGTTATCATTGATTGATACATTCATTGAGAGAAATCTAGAAAAGGGGCAACGGAAACAATATCAATAATGGACATTATACTGGTAAAATACTTCTCAAATGTTTGACATATTTTTGCACGTGCAACAAACCCGTAACCAATTTTGTGACAGGTACCAGCGTGTTTTATGGTATTGGTTTTTGAACATACTAAGTCAGTGTATCTAATAACTTCTTTGTGCATCATACTGAATCGTATCACCGTACTAATTATACTTCGCCAAATATTATACCAGTTTGTAACTCAATGTGTATAATGGCATCTTTGCATATCATGAAAAATATAATTGTCAATTATGCATTGTGTTAATGCATATGGCTGCTCGCCACAATTCCAATCACCATAATCTTTTAAGTAGTATAGTGTTGCCACCAAATTTTCAATTCAAAGTGCGTCCAAACTTTGAGGGTAAATCCTCTGCATGTATGATATGTTGCTATACAGTAAATAGTATTGTACGTGTTATCGTGGGTGATGATCACAAAAAGTCATCCACTAGTCCAACACTGGATTATTATGACAAATATTGTGTATACGATTCAACCCTGGAAGAAATGAAGAAACCTTCATACATGATTTTATTCTTTAATTCAAGTGTTAGGTGCTAAAGAGCTTACCTTGTTCGAGCCAGTAACTGTAATCACACATCAATCTATGTAACCGTCTACGAAATTGAAAAAGATTCCAAAAATTGCAAGTTAACTTTTAAAGGATTTTCGTGCCCACATCTACTGGATTGACTGTGTACAGTGCTAATTGCTTGTCTGCATGACTGATGTAGCCCCTCATGCCTGGAGGTGAGGCCTTTCCAGTCTGCATTCATTCATACTTTTGTCATAATAGCATGTCTGGGATTTTCCACAATTACCTACTTGTGCCTGCACTTTTTAACTTGTCTGTGTTTTTTTGTACCCCTCTCTCCTCACCCCTACAATTCCCTCCCTCTCTCCCCTTTTTTCATGTCCAAGAACTTGCACCATCCGAATCGCCTCTCAGCCTAGTAGGAACGTTTTATGTCACCCCTTCCTTTCCTTCCTCCTCGTCACCGCAGGCCACCTGCTCTCATGCTATAGCACTTGCATGTTCCAAATGTTTCAAGACCTTTAAGAACGTTTTTGTTTTATACTTCTTCCTCATCCCTTGCCCCACCTTGTCTTGATGTACCTTGAAACGCAATTTCTGCTGTATAGTACGCATTACAAAAAACCAACAAATAAAATGTCATTTAGCATAATGTGACAATAACGTTACTTTGGTATTCTGACCAGAGAGTTCCTTTGCTAGTGGATCCCCAGCCCGTTGTGGCGTTCCTCGTGCTTTCGTATGCTAAATTCTACACAGAGGCTATACTCAAAAGGCAGTTGGATTTAAATGGGGGAGGGGTCTAAGCAAGGCTAAATTCTACAAAGATGTTATACTAAAAAATGCAGCTAGTTTTAACACAGTGGCTATACTCGGCAGACAGCTAGATTTAACAGAGGCTATAGTCGGTGGTCGGCTGGGGGCGATTAGGCTGGCCCTGGTCACGTTCCTCCCCTATGTAAAACGCAAGACTGTGCTGATGGACCAAACCATGGACATGCACTGCCTCAATAAACGAGGTGGTGTGGGTTCCTTGCCTCTGTGCAAAGAAACAATGCAACTGTGGTTCTGGGCCCTCAGAACAGTGTGTCTGATGGCTCATATAGCCGGAAGAGAGTGTGGGAGCGGTTGCCTTGAGCAGGCAGACTTCGGCCTCCCTCCAAGTTGGCCTCTTTGCTTCCAGTGTCAAAAGGAAGTGTGTGCACGAGTTGTTCTGCTCCAGGGAATTTCCTCATCGTGGAGATCTGGGGGACGCACAGATGGTCCAGTGGTTTTTGACCTCCTTTATGCATTCCTGCCTTTCCCTGGAGATAGCTTCTGCCTGAAGAAGCTTGACATCTTCGCGCAGGCAGTGGCACCGATGGGTCCCACCGCGTCATCTACGGCCGGCGGGGTAACCTCAGAACCCACTCCCGCACACCCAAGGGCTCAGACCAGGTCCAGAAGAAGAGTGAGGTCTCTCGGCGCTGCCAGGCCCTGCCCCCCATCAGCATGTGCTCCAGCAGTGCCAGCGTCATCGGTTCCTTTCATTGTCATGGACTTACGGCTCTTTGGGATTATTTCCCACTCCCCAGGGAAGCCTTTGTGTAAGATGCATGACTTCTACAATGACTAGGGTGACGAAGCCCTTTTTTGGGCTTTAACTCGTGGGTTCTAGGGAGGCGAGAGACTTCCTGCAAGAATTTTATGGGGGAGGGGAGGACATGCTGGACCTGGTAGAGGACCTGTAAGGAGCCAGCGGCCTAGACACTTCAGCTGAGTTGGACATTTTACCAGCTCCCACTTCAGGTAAACCTCAGACTGCCTTCCAGTGCCTGATGGCTAAGGTCACCGATTCTATGGGGCTCTCTGCTCCGTCTAGATACTGAGTTCAATATGAACTGTGACCTTCTAGAAAATGCCCCAAAGAAGGAAACACTCCTGCCCTTTAATGTGACCCCGGTATTAGAAGTGTGGTTAAAAACCTGCATGTATTTCCACCGGCAGGCCGAGTAAGAGGTTTGATGTGTGGGGCAAGAAAGTGTTTGTGTCGGGCAGTCTAGCACTGCGTGCCATGAATGCCTCTTGTGCCATGGTGAAATTCTCCTTCGGCCTCTGCTCATCGGTAGCCAATGCTGTGGAGTAAGTCCCAGAGGGCGATAAGGGATGTGTTTCTGTCTTTAGTCTTGGATGGCAAGGAGGTGGCTCGATAAATTCTGCAGTCTGGACTGGACACAGCGGACTGCATGGGCAGGTCAATGGTCACTAGCACAGTGGTCAGGTGATATTCTTGGCTACAGACATCAGGTTTTGTGGCGGACATTCAGGCGAGGCTGTTACACATTACTTTCGACAGACCTTATTGGAGCCAACGCTGACAGCTCCCTCAAGAAGGTCTAGTCGTCTTGGGCAACTTTAGTCTCTGCAGTCCAGCAGTCTTCTACACGCAGTCCTTGTCCAGGCAGGGGTTTTCGGCCATTTCCTGCCTTTGCCCAGAGGAGCCGTGGACAACCTGCCCCAGGAAGGGGCCAGTGCAGGAGCTTCTCAAGCGGTAGAGGAAGGGGAAGCCAGCATGAAGGTGTTGCAGCTGTCCCTTCTGCTCCCCAGGGCACCAAACCTCAGTGACTGGCTTCATCAGTCATCACCGGTGGGAGGGAGGCTTTCTTTAAGCACGGAATGGTCAGAGACCATGTCTGACGTTTGCGCCTTACAGGTCATCCATCAGTTATTGCTTCTTGTTTCTCCAGCCCCACCGCACCACAGTCCTGTGGCCACCCCCTTCTTTCCGGATCCCACCCCCCTAGAGAAGGTCAGTTGGCTTCTGGCGAAAAGCGCGCTCAAACTGGTTTTGTACAAGGAAGAGGTTGGTACCCCACCTATTTTCTAGTGCCAAAGGATGGACGCTTGCGCCCCATTCCAGATCAGCAGCTGCTGAACTTGTTCTTACGCCATGACAAGTTCAAGACTGTTTCTCTAGCCCAGATCCTACAAGCCCTGGATCTTCAGAATGCCTACTTCCATGTGCCGATTCTTCTAATGCACAGGAAGTACCTGAGGTTCGTAGTGGACCCAACCGCATTACCAGTTCAAGGTCCTGCTGTTCGGTCTTCGTCAGCACCCATGGTTTTCACCGAACTGCTGGCAGTGGTAGCGGCTAACTTCCGGAGGGAAGGCATCCATGTCTTTCCCTCCCTGGACAACTAGCTCGTTGGAGCTCGCTCACCGGAGCTAGTGGCGGGGCATCTAATCCGCAGATGCACTCTTTGGCATGGTTCAGGGTTTTCCATGAACTTCAAGAAGTCTCGGGTTCTGCAGTCCCAGTTTCTCTGATTTATCGGGGTAGTCTTGGATACTCGCCTAGGCAGGACTTTCCTGCCCGAGGATCGAGCAGCAAACATCTTACAGATGGTCCATGTCCTCCAATCACAGGAACAAGTCTGAGACTCTGCTTTTCTGCTCCTTATGGGCCTCATGGCATCCTGCCTTCTAGTGGTGTCGGAGGCGAGGCTTCGCATGATATCACTTCAGTGGCTTCTCCGTTGCCAATGGCCCCTGTTCCAAGGCCACATGTCTGCTCTTCTACAGGTCTCGGGCCAGGTGGCCCAGGATCTGTTTCGTCAACCTTGGCCCCAGGTGATGGTGGTCACAGACGCATCTCTGACTGGGGCACTCACCAGTCAGACCTTACTATGAGCAGACTGTGGTAACCCACAGTGTCTCAGGAATACAACTGGCTGGAGTTGAGGGCAATCAGGATGACCCTGGTTGCTTTCTGCATCTATGTAAAGCGTAACACTGTTCTGGTTCTGATTCTGACGGACAACACAGTGACCATGAACTACCTCAACCATGAACTACCTCAACAAACAAGGTGGCGTGGGGACCTTCCCTATAAGTAGAGCGGCAATGAGACTAGTTCTGAGATCTAGAAAACAATGTATCTCTGATGGCAAGCTCATCTGGCCGGATGAGAGAATGTCACAGTGGATGCCTTGAGCAGACAGACTTAGGCCTCTCACAAGTGGGAGAGCTGTCTGGAAGTTCTGGAGGAGATCTTCTCTTTATGGGAAACTCAAGTGGACTGATTTGCTTCCAGTGCCAACAGGAATTGCATATTTTTCTCCAGGGAATTTCCTCATCTGTGTTTTTGGGGAGGGACAGTGATGGTCGAGTGGACTTCGACATTTGTGTTTCCGCCGATCCCTATCATTTTGCTGGATCTCAGAAGATTGTGCCTGTTCAGAACCATGATGTACCTGATCGCCCCAGGCTGGGCCTGGAGAAAGTGGTATCAGGAGTTGCTGGACATGTCCATCTTCCCTCCCTGGCACCTTCCAAGGAGAGTGGACTTGCTCTCCTAAACGACACTCAGCCTGACCGAGTTGTACAGCAAGAGACAAAAAAAGGATTACGCCAAGGCTGATTGGGCTTTCGAGAAGGAGAGAATAAGTGGAGATTTTAGAGTCAAGAGAAGGCTACATTAGAATGGATTGAGGAAGTTGTCTGATCATTTGAAAGCAGAGTAAATTCATGCAAAAGGTGAGAGAAGGCCAATGATGGATCAAAGGATCGCAAGTTACGACGAGAAAGTGTCAAGTAGACAAGGATTGAGCATTGGTAGGAAGTTTGGGTGAAAAACAAAGATGGAATATAGTTGGGTTGGGCAGCTATTGAAGTAGTGAAACAGGTAGAGGAGAAAATTAGATGAACCGGAAATGTAGGCGGTGGAAACTGAGTAAGATGTTTTGAGTTGAGAAGAGAAGCGAAAGGGGAGTAGGATGGGCATGGGAGAGGTCAAGGATAATATGTGACTAGAAAGAAAAGGAAAGTAACAGGCAGCAAGAAGGAAGAAGAGTCAAGATCATCATATAAATCCAAAGTAGGGCCAGGGGGTCGGTATAAAGTAGGAAATAGTTATAGATAGGTAGAGGTTTAGTGAAGGAAGAGAAATTATATTCGAAAGAGCTGTGGAAGGTCAGGGTGAGAGTCCATGAAAAACAGTAAGGAATCCCAGTACTGCCAAACAGCCCGTGGGGAGTGAGAGAACTTTGTAGAAGGAAGCACAGAGGAAGCAGGGTTAGGGTCTTGGTTAGACAAACAAAGTGAAGATTGAATGGAAGAAAGCAATCTGGAACAGAGTTGTATTAGAGGCACTGTTCATTGAAAAAGGCAAGAGACACCACAGATAAAGGAGCAGGGGATATAAGTGCATAGGAACGATTTTACAACTTCTGTGAGTAGCAGGTGGGTGGGCTGGGGATTCGGGAAGGCGTATGGATGGTTAGAATCAAAATGACTGCAAATGGGGGGGGGGGGTGGAGGCACTGCACCGATTCTGTCTTATTTTCGCTTTTTGTAGGTCACCTAACCAAAAGAACATTTCTTTTTCTCTGCTAATTTTAGGCAGCCTACAAGAAGACTACCTTGCTTCCCCCCCCACCCAAGAAACCCTCCACGCCACCCTTGGTTGCTGGAGTTTTGCATAATCTGGGGGTCTCACCCTCCTTGATTCCCCCTCCCTCGGCCCGCCCCTACCTCCCCACCCAAGACTCCCCACAAAACAAAACGCACGCACACTTACCAGTTCTCTCCCGATGCTGCTCCCGGGTCCTGGTCAGCTTGTCATCCCCTGCACACACTCGTGCATGACAGTTTGATTTAGAGAGACTGCTCCGTATAATCGTTTTCCAAAAAACAATTATATCACTTAGGACCACTGCACCAGGCGCAAACTGGGAAAGGGGTCACCCTTTAGTGAGGGTGCCCAGTGGTGGCTAGTATTAAAGGAGTGGTGTGGGTCACATGACGCATGCCGGATGGTGTGTGGCTGGCCCGGTCCACGCAATGAGGCTACAGGGGAGGGCCAGGTGGAAGCAGTGAAGTCTGCAGGGCCTAGGGTGGCAGTCCTAGGGAGGAAAAACAAACCCACAGGTAAGACCTTTGGGTCCTCAAAGATTTATCCCACTACTGCATACTCCACCACCCACTGGATCCTGTGGTGATCTCTCAGCTTTTATTTAAATGAATGGTGGTGCTGTTAATATCGGCAGAAGTCTGAAAGGGATGATACCCATTTTACATTCTTGTCCCCAAAGACAGTGTGCTCAGGCCCATTTTTAAGCGGAGGCTAATTAAAAAGCTTCTCACCAGGGCAAAAGGCATTGTGGACCTCCTTGCCAACAGCAGGACACATCTACGCAAAGGGGCGGTAATATGGTGCCATGCAAAAGTGCCTGGTAGATCCTGGAACAGGTGATGGAAGTGTAACTGCTGATACCTGGTAAGTGGGGGAGATGTAGCAGGGTTGGGGTTATTAGAAGGAGCATGGGCCGACCTGTCCTTGAAAAGAACAGGAGTATGCTGCCCCGTAGAAGAGTGCTTGCAGCATTGGGAAAGTAGAACGGTGTGGTCGACCTTATGGTGAGTTCCACCCACTGAAGCCCGCAGAGAGATTTCCTGAGGACTCCCAACCTTGACGTGTGGCTCGGACTACCACATTATGTGCGCTGTCAAATCTGGCCACAAGGGGTGGAACTATGCGGACCTGTCTAATTGTCTGTGGGCGTATGACACAAAATGACTAATAAAGCACTAAAGAGACAGACAGTTTAAACATTGAAGGGTAAACTACTTTAATGTTACTGATGATTCCCAGCCTGACGAAGGGGGAATATTCCAACAGCCTGTGAATCCATGAAAGATCCAATGCTGGAAAAAATGAAATTATGCAGGTGTTAAATGGACTGTTTGCTTAATGCAATCAAAATACCATTGGTGGAGGGGATTGAAATATGGTGCCCAGTTAATTGAGGTGTATCCAATCTATTATGGATAGAACAAGCAAGTGCTTAATAACACACCCAACAATGTTACAGAGTGTATCTTGAAGGTTGCTTCTGGGGGGCAAGGGTTTTAAAGAAACTGGGGCCAAAACTGTGGCAATTTGGGTCTGTGGGGCGGCAGATTTACCGGATTAAAAAAGGAGCAATATGTAAAAATGTCACTCTTGTACAGTACGGTTAAATATGCCAACAAACCTTTTTTACATATTATGTTCTTTCAGACAGATGTGGTATTTCACACACAAAATCTCCATATTTTTAAATGTTGACCAGCTGCACACTGGTTCGAACATGTTTCGTGCAACCACTGGGTGGAGTCTTGCACTGGCTCACTTGCAGTTAATGGGGGCCCTTGTCTCAGAAGTGATGACCGTAGTAGAGATATGTGAGCCTTCTGACCTCCGTTCCCCTTCTCCCCTGATCAAATGCTTATCAGTAGAATTATCACATGTAAAATAAACTGCTTATGATATATATTGTACAGGGCTGTTGAGGCAAATCTTGCTCCAGCGCTGAGGCAGCACAAACTCCTACCTCCCGTTGAAGGACTTGGCGCCTGTAGTAGTGAACACACAGGCCACCGCGACCCCACAGGGAAAGACGGTTAGGGTCCAAGGGTTAGATAGGTAGAGGGAAGTAGGTAAAGGGGTTAGGAAGAGGTTATGGGTGTGTGCGGAAAGACATGCTCCTTGGCACTTGTTTGCGAGTCTCCTTGCCCGCCGTTGATAGTGGTGGCGCAGCTCTGGCACAGTTGTCTCACTCTGCATTCCCTGGCACACTGATCTCACAATCCACCCACACTCTCACATGTATACAAGTAGCATGAGGGTTTGCCACTCAGTTATGTTTGCACTGAGTTTCCCCTCATTGCACACCCACTTGGGTGGGAACTCTATGGTTCTCACTCCTGTTGCTGAGCAGTAACAGTGCCCAATGTCTGACCAGAAACTCTGGCCCAAAAGCCGGACTTCTGTACCTAGCCTTTCGTGTAAAACACAGAACTTAAATATATGTATGTAAGTAACACATCATTATGTAAACACCTATACCTTGAACATTAGTTCCCTATAGCGTAACAACACTAATTTAACCTTTGCAAAACAACTCTGCATGAGAATGTTCACATCGCATTCATTACGTTAAGTCACTAAATAAATGTGCACCTATCTTCAGCTGTTCGACCATTCCGGAGCTTGTCCCCGTGATCTGCGTAATCCCGGAGCTCGGGATCAATGAACGTTACAGCGTCTGTGCTCTACAAAGAAGGAAGAGTTCGTGTGTGCCTTGCACTGACTCCGCTAGTTTACTGCACTGCAAAGTATTCACAAACTAGAGGTTCCGGCACAAGCTCTTGTCATGTTTGTTAGTTGGCTTGGAGTAAGGTGCTTCCGCCCAGTGCCCATGCGATTAAATTAGGAAAGCTTCTGTGACTGTCAAGCACCCGATACGTGTCTGTAAACCCGCGGGGACTGCGAGGACTGTGGTAGGCGGAGGAACGGGCCGCAAGGTGCCTGCTTGGAGCTTCTTTCTGGTGCGTCTGTGCCGGTGAAGCTCTGAGCACGAACAAGCGACTCATAGGTCTCAACCATTTGAGTCGCAAAAGCGGGTGAAAACACCCGATTTTGTTTTTGGCGGGTGAGAGGCCAATTGAAATGAATGGGCCTGCAGGAGGCTTGGCGGGTGAGTCCACTCTTTACAAGGCGGGTGACACCCGCCAAAAGCGTGTGAGTTGAAAGCTATGCAAGCGTTCAGTGCCCAACTGCGCACTTGGCAGGTGGTTGGTTTGGACCTTGCCCAGGAGTTTTACAGGCTGCGTGGTCTGTTCCAGTTCCTCTGGTGTCTGTTCCAGTTCCTCTGGTGTGGTGCTTAGGCTGCTAAGGATGCTGGGGGTTGTCGTCCGTTCCCCAGTAGCCTGTTGGGCTTTTTGCTGGGTTGTGGGGTGGGGGGACTGCCAACACTTGATGCACCTGCAGGAGGGACAGATACGGCAACTGCTATAATTTAGACCCCTCATTGTGGCTGCAATTATGTTTGTCCTGGTATGTTTCTTGACAAGGGCAGTGATGGTAGAGTACAACGAAGACTATTGAGTCTGCTTACTTTATGTGAGAAATCATTTTTCTAAATGTATTATCTTTAATTCCATCTACTACAAGGACAAACGATTAAAACTTTGACTTCCTTTGGCCCATGATACTGTGCAGGGGAAGTGAGTTCCCATACATTGGGAGCTTTTCTCTGTTGCTTTCTATATTTTACAACAGGGGTCAGAGTGATCGTCCCAAATAAAATTAACTTATTCTTTTAATGGATGCCTTCCTACCACAGACTCCTCACCTTTTGAAAGAATCCCATAGCAATAGGGGACCGAGGGAAGATTGCAAGGAAATCGGTCTTCCGCCAGAAAGGTTGTGTAGCACTCAGCTTTCCAATCAAGCCTCACCAGAGCTTCAAGGCAGTAACACTTTGCAAAGTGTCAACAGATGCCAATTTCGCTGATTGACATAAACAACCACAGAACACACTGCTCAGCTATGCAGTTAACTGCTTGAACTCTTATAGAATGGGCCCTCAGTAAGATCTTTGTTGGCCAATTCATGGCATGTTTTGATAATTAGACAGTTCAAACATCTGCTTCGTAATAGCTTTACCCTTGCATGGATCAGCAAAGCCAATTAACTGTTTATATGGGACTTGTTGGTTCTGGCAACATAGAAACTCAATGCCCACTTATGGTCTAGCTTCTGGAAAAAAATTTCCATCTGAGATGAGGTTGAGCAAAGCACAATGGAAGGTACATTTTGTTGCAAATGAAAGACCACCTTCAGAAGAAACTGTCCACTGTTGGTACAGAAAAAAAAGAAATACAGAAAGGTAACGCTCAGTAGCCTTTCACATTGCCAACACTAAGGCCTGTCTTGCCCAAAGATAGCAGAAGTAAAACATAACTGGTCAATTTCCTTTCATGGCACAAACTGGAAAGCCTGTACAAACAACACTTGTAGATGGATTTATTGGATTGATGACAAGTTGCCATCTTCCCTAGTACTTCCTCAGAGATTCAGATTGTAGTATCCTAGCCTCTCAATAGCCAGGCATGCAGGCTGAGCTAGTTGGCATTGGAGGGCTCATGGGGCCAGGTATCCTGCCGTACAGCTAAGACTAACAATCATCCTTCCGGGGGATCCTTAAATATGCCGGACACTAGGAGACGCTTCTAGATAAACAGGTATGGGGGAAGGATATTTTCTTTATTAGGGCTTTACTTATGCTTGGTGCAGGGAATAATTAAGATCTACTGAGGAATGAAACCTAAACAAACATAGGAGATCCGTTATGGAGTGAGAGATCCTCCTTTCTCCTCCACAAATTTCTTCACCTCCCAGTATTCCACGCATGCAGGTATAGAAACTCATTAATGGGGATGTTCATGTCCCTACTACTTTTATCTGGATTCCTTCCCTAGTGAATTGTGTCCATCTTAGATGCTCATCTGGCATCTCTATGAACTTGAATGACTCTTCCCGATAGCAATATGGTTCCCTGGATTATCTGTGAGTTTTCCCAGGTCCCCATCCCACCTCACAAACCAGTCCTTTCCCCTTTTTACAAGGTGATGACTCTGGTGCAAATAGTCTGTCTGGGTTTCGCCCTGGAGTCCCTCAGTTTCTGCTACAACGTTGCTCCAGTGAAATATGGTTTGGTGAATGAGTGGCTGCCCCAGTGTGCTAACTATTGAGATTACATTGTTAAGGATTCTCAGGAGCTTGTGTTGCAGCTCTGTTCCTCTGAAACAGGATCCTTAGGGTCTCCCTGCAGTGAGGTAGGTCAAAGGGGAGGTTAGGTGCTTGCTTGATCAGGTTCATGTTTACCTTCCTGCCTTAAGGCCCTGATGCTATAATCTTTGAATCCCGCCTTGCTCTCGCTCCTGCCCCCCATTCACCTTGCCAAGTCAATTCTCACACATGCTGATGGGTCCGGCGTGAAACCAATTCTATATATGGTTGTCATCCAACATTCAATTGATTGCTTTTCTCACACAGATTCCTCATCTTGATAGATATCCCTCATCCAGCTGTGCTGTTAGGAAACATTTCGACATGGGCAGTAGTGGACCTCGACTCGGCTGTCGATCCACCTTGCTCGGTGCTCCATCGTGAGCTCCGGAAGTGACGTCTGACGTCATGTGTGTATATATATAACATGTCACTACGCACCATGCGTCAGTTCCTTTTTCTCCCGTGCACTTGCACGCTGCATCGGCAACATGACTCAAGTTTACTCAACGTTTTTTCTTCACAAAATTGTTTTTTGGTGAAACCTCAACATGATGTCCACTCACCGGATCTCAGGCTTTAATCGGTGCACCAATTGTGAGGCCAAAATGTCGGTAACCGAACCCCACTACGTCTGTCATGTTTGGTTTCGACACACGACACAGAGGCCTGTGCATCATGCGCAAAAATGCGACCAAAGTCCTTGTGTGAGAGAGCCAGTGAACTGATTCTGAGCCGACTGCCCTCTAAATCTCTGGCGCAGTCTCTCGTCCGGTCTTCTGAGACTTAGGAGCCCACCCCCAAGAAGAGTGAAGACCGACATTGAAAGAAAACAAACAATCCCACTCTATGAGCCATTCCTCTTCGTCTTCCTCACAGAAGAACAAGCAATGTCGGCAGGAATCGAGCTTGTCTTCGGAACGAGGTAAGCCCTCGAAGGGACCCAGCACTCACAACGAGTGGAAAAGTTTTAAACATGAAAGGCTTGCCATTTTTAAACTGTTGGCTGTCAGAGCGGTGTCCCCTGGCCCCCCACCCCACCGGCCAACTGGCCTTGGCAGTGACAGCAGAGCCTGGCAAACCCGACCCCATGCTAGCCACTGAGTCGAAGCTGTCCGCTAAGCCTTTGGGCTCTGCAAAAAAGGCGGGAGAAAGCCCTTGGAAAGCCAGGCAAAGGCTGTCTCCCATGGCGACCATCGTCCGTCGTAGCAGTCGGTGCTGAAAACTATGCCTTCGGCTCAGGCCGTTTTGCTGGCTTTAAAGCCTGCGCAACCGGTGTCCAGTGACATTGCGTCAGGGGACAAACCCTTGATGTCGACTACTGGTGGCAATTCTTTTCAGTTGCTTTAAAGGTCAGAGTTCTTTGATCTATGAGGTTGATCTTCTGCGTCAACCAGCCAGATGACCACAATGACCCATTTTACACGGGAGCTGGTGGTGTTGATTATTTCAACGATCAGGCTGATCTAATGGCACTGGCCCAAGGGCTGCAAAATGCCAGTAGTCTAGACACATCCCCAGACCTTGATATGCAACAAAACCAACCCTACGATCATGCTAATGTTAAGTATAGAGCTTTGGGAGAGAGGGTTGTAGACACCCTTGGGCTAAAGTCGTCCACCACACCCCTTCAGGGCTATTACCTGACGGACATCCTGGATGAAGGTCCAGCAGTTGACCAGAACATGCCTTTCAATCGGGCCATAGCAGACCTCTTAGCCTCCTTATGGCAGCACCCTTGCCCGTCTCTACCCCCCATCCTCCCCCCGTGAATGCCAATTTCACTGGGCAGTACAGGCCGACAAGAGCTGGCCCTTCTTTCCTCTCTGCACACCTTTCCCTGAAAGGGCTTATTTTAGCATTTGTGTAATGCGTGGACCCAAGGGTCTCACTGCGTTTGTACAGGTGCATGCAGTAGTAAAGATGCAGAACACATGAATACATAAGTAGAGAGGTAGTCAGGTAAAACTCCAATGAGGCCGGTACACAATAGTCGTTCTTGTTAAATCACGTTTTCAAACATTTCTTGAATCCAGGGTATGAGGGCTCGTTTTTTAGATGCAGAGGAAAAGAGTTCCAAAGGGAAGGAGCTGTGGTGCTGAAGTGCCCTTTCCCCCCCACCCCCAAACCCCTCTCTGACAAGTTGATTGGAGGAGCGGAGGGTGAAGGTGTTTTCTTGCAAGGCGGTCATTGAAGTATTTGGGTGCTTCGTTGTAGATGCAACAGTGTGCAATAGATAAGGGTTTGAAGTGAATCCTAGCTTTTATAGGTAGCCGGTGGATTTCTGGGGGGTTATAGATATCTGGTCCAATTTGCAGAGGCCCAATACTGCATGCAGGGCTTTGATTTGCAGCAGCTGTAGTTTAGCTAGGTTGGTGGCAGATGTACCCTTGAACAGGGTCGTGCAGTAGCCAAGTTAGCTCAGAATTATAGCTCTTGATAGTGTGAGGCAGTTGCTAGAGCTCAGGAACTGTCTGCTTCGTTTGCGGTGTGGGCAGTTGAGGATGCTAGGGAGTTCACGTGCCTTGTCATAGAAAGTTCAGTGTCGAGTTATAACTCCAGGGTTTTGCCATGTTTGAGGACAGGAATGGTAGTGCCATCAATGTTAAAGGAGAAGAGGGGTCCAGGGATTTCAGCTGGAAGGAGGAACTCACGATGAGAAGCTCAGTCTTCTCTTAATTGAGGTATAGGTTGTGGGTAGCCATCCAAGACTGAATGGTACAGAATACATTGTTGATGGATACAGAGTCACTGGTGTAGTTGCTAGATAGGGGGAGTGAGGACTTGCGAGCATCTGTGAAATTGGTTTAGGTGATGCCTAGGTTGTCAATCATGCTGAAGCACGGTTTGGTGTAGGAGTTGTAGAGGGTAGGAGAGAGACAGGAACCTTGTGGTACACCTGAGGGACAGGTACCGGATTGGCTGCGTGGTTGTCAATGAAGACTCTGGAGGTGCAGTTGATGAGGAAGGATTTGATCCAGCACACTGCCTCTGGGGGAGAAGTGGAAGATCTGGGAGTGATTTGGGCAGATCAGATCATGGTCCACAAGGTCAAACGCGGTGGAGAGGTAAAGAAAGAGAAGGATGGCTAAGTTTCCAGAGTCTCCGATACTGTCACGTTGCATTTTTAGTTCGATGAGGGCTGTTTCGGTACTATGCTTCTGCCGGAAGCCTGATTTTCTGACACCCAGGAGTGAATGCTGTTCCAGGAATTGTTGTGATTGTAAGTAGGCTATAAGGTCTAGGATTTTAATCAGGAAGAGTACTGTGGTGATGGGCCTGTAATTAGTGGGTACTGTTGGGTCCAGAGATGTTTCTTTAACAAGGAGGTGACCCAGGCTACTTTGATAGTGGTGGGCACGTCATATGAGATGAACGATGCATTTAACAAATTCTGTGATGGTGGGGGTGAGTTTAGGGCCACAGAGCTTGATAATATGAGCTGGGCAGGTATCTCCTTTGCAATTGGATAGTTTGAGGGCAAGAATCGTGTTCAGGACTGTCTCTTGGGAGAAGGGGTGGAAGGAAAAGCAAGGGACAGGGTAAAGTGGGGGGGGGGGGGGACAGGGTCAGGTGGTGCCATGGGAGACGAGAGCATGGGTTTAGCAGCTAGCAGTGTTTTCTTGGTTGTGATTTTGCTGCAGAGAAGGGTGATTTTGATAGGGCAGTTTGTATGGTGGTGCACCACGCTTCGTCAGGTGCAACTAGGGAGGTGGGTGCACTTGGGTATTCTAATTTGTGCAGGATAGCAATACATTTCTTGGAATTAGAGCTAGCCATGGAGATTCGGTTATCATAGGAAGCATCTTTGGTGGCTAGAATAGCGGCCTTGTAAGTCTTTGGAAGAGGAAGCAAAGCGGGTGCATTAGAGGGGTGGGATGTTTCTTAAACAGGTGCTCAATGGATCTTTTCTCTCTGCAGAGTAAGACTAGTTCGTCAGTGAACTAGATGTTCTTGGGTTTGGATGGTTTCAATGTTTTATTTTTGAGAGGAACATGTTGGTAGAGCATGGCTAGTAGGCTCTCATGATAGTGCCGGGCTAGAGCAGAGGGGCTCTTGCAGTGAGGGGGCCGAGCTTCCATGAGGGAGAGTAAGGTGGCGCTTGAGGGTTTCATGTGTTAGCTTACGTGTGCTTCTAGCTTAGATTTGAGTGGGAGGTAGGCAAGTGTAGTCACATTGTTGGCGTAGTGCAAGTTAAATTCGATCAACTGGTGATCAGACCAAGGGACAGGGCTGATGAGTGATATGTCAATCGCAGAGTTAGAGGTCTTTATCCAGTTATGGATACGCCCTTTGGAATGGGTGGGGGCAGAGACACGTTGTGAGAGGTACATGTCATGGACGTCTTGGACAGCGGAAGTCGCTTTATGATGAGAGGGATCATTCACACCCATGTTAAAGTCCCCTAGAATTATACATTTGATACTTGGTTTAAGGAAGTTTGTAATGAGTGGGATTTCGGTGTCAGGTTGGTTGGGAGAGTTGGGTTGTCTATAGAGTAGGAGAATAGTAAAGTTGTCTGGGGGTTGGTCATGAGTTTGAGTAGGGGTGTTTCATACCCCTCAGTAGGGGGCAGAGAGAAGGTGCGTATCTGTAGGTCAGATTTAAAGTTGAGCACTACTCCGCCTCAGATGGCCTTGGCACGGTCAGCTCTAGAAATGGAGTAGTTAAGGGAGTATGGTGAGGCTGAGAGAGGCGCCTGAGGCACTATGCAGCCATGATTCAGTGATGGCTAGAAGCTTAATATGGTTAGGTCTCATGTCCTGTATTTTTTTCTAGTGCCAGAGGCCATGCTGCACATACAATCCCTGCAGTGGCTCATGCAAGATCAATGGCCTCAGTGTTTGGGAGCACTCACAGATTCTTTGCATGTGTCCAACCAAGTGCTCCTTGCCCTAGGCTGGCGGGACAACTCCGGCAACCTTATGGCGGGGGATCCCTTCTAGCCTGGGTGTTCACGGATGAGTCATTGAAGGGTCGGGTTGCTCCCTGCGAGGACTTGCAGGTGAGAAGCCTTTGGTCACGACCGAAGCCAAGCGGCATATCAACAGAGTACAGTTATGAGCCATCTGTGTCAAACTCACACAAGGAAGAGAGTATCGAGACACTCCCCCGAACCACAGAAGCCGAATGGATTCAACCCTCCCACCATGGTTGGTACGGGCAACTGAATGTCAAGATCACAGGTAACCACGTGGCAGCCGATGGGGGGTGAGGGGGGAAGAGGGATTAGGGAGAGGTTGTGGGTGCGGTGGGGGAAATTAGGAAAACCGGAAAGAGGTGATGGGAAAACCTATTTGGATAGGTAAGGTGGATTGTAGGGAAGAAATACATATGTATATAACCTGACAGTCTCGTAATCCTACTCCTACCTGACACCCTGCTAGACTCCTACCCTTCTGTGCATAGACACTCTGCGGTAATTATGTACGCCCCCCCTTAGAACACACATCTTGGAAAACAAAACATATAACATGAAACAAGATGGACATGAAACATGAACACACTTAGCAAGCCATATGGAACACACTGGGATTCTTTCCCATATGAATATACAAACTCATGGGCAAGCAAAGCAAACATGACATAAAACACAAGCCAGCTTATTAGCCCGTGACATAGGTAGACTTATATTGTCTGTAACTGACACGTGTTATTTGAGCACACGTGCCTTCAGAACTCAAATTGTTAGCCCACTTCCTACAGCAGACCCATCGCCCCTTTTGCTGTCCTTACCTGACTCTGTGCGTGTTGGTTTTAATAGACAAACATTTCCCCTATTCGGAGCGTGTTCTGGCAACTCAAAAGAGAAAAGCGTCAGTATACCGACAACATAACCAATTCAGTGTTAACAGAAGAGCGGACCACTTAGCTTTTGGTCCGGGGGCTCCATAGGACTACCCGGACAATAAGAAGTTCAGCGTTGAGAGTGAAAACGCTGCCAGTCACGGCCATGCTGCCGGGTTTTTGCTTCACTGCCCAGACCTCCGGCATTCCGCTTCTCCCTCCATGGATCCTCTCACACGCCGTAACTACCCGTGCTGAATCTGAATAATCTGCACCTGGCACAGGCAGCCAGCGGCATATAAGCACACTGCAATAACTCACAGCTGCCACATCGCGCATTGCAAAGAAAAACAGGGATTCCCCAGTGCTGCTGGGAAATTAAGTTCTTATTGCCCAACTCGGTCCCCTTAGCATCTCACTTGCTGCTAATGTCCTCGTCTGCCCCAGCCCTTAACCCTGACAGTAACTCCTCTCCCAGGGCCCTTCCCAAGACCTGGTTTCTCAGGGTGTCACAAATGAAATTGTTGCACCAACGTTGGAGCATGTACAGCCCCTGCTGGCTCCCATGCGCAGTCTTCAGGACCATAACCGGACCATTGAAAGAGGTACCATGAACCTTCTTGCTTTCTTTTGGAATCCATGATCCGTTTCACCTTGGATAACACTTTGCCCTCTTTCAGAATGGCTAGTGGGCATTGCGTAATCATCCCAGGAGCTGCGGGTTTAAGCAAAGATGCATGGAACACTGGATGTATCTTTAAAGCTTTTGGCAAATGCAACTTCATAGCCATAGATTATATGCAATGTATGATCTCATAAGGGCCAATTAATCGGGCGGCAAACTTGCGGGGGCCCACCAAGGAAAGATTCAGAGTAGATAGCCATACTCTATCTCCCAACTTGTCCTTTGGAGCTTCCTGGCGTTTCTTATCAGCCTGTGTCTTATACACAATCTTAGCTTGTTCCAAATTCAATCGTGCCTTCTGTCTGATATCTAGAAGCAACTGCTTGTACTCCTGAAGAACAGGAATATGTTCCACCTCTGGCAATTTTTCGGGTATCCTGTTTTGCTCATGCCCATACAAATATTCATTATTTGCCATGCCCAGTGATGCATGCTCTGTCTTTAGTGTATGTGAATTCTGCCAACCATAAGGCTCTCATCCGGTGGGCTTGGCGGCCATGCGAATGTGAGTGACTTCCAGGAGCTCCCGAGTGATCCGTCCTGTGATCCTGAAATCTGGTCGACAAACTGTAGCAACGATCGGACAAAGAGGTGCAGAGGTGTCCGAAGGCCAGGAGAGCAGATGTGTGAAACTCCAAGCAAAATCGTAGTAAATTGAGGCCGGGAGAGAGTCTGAAGCGAGCATGAAGCCCTCACCACAAAAAAGGCGGCTGCGGCTCGCTAATCGGATGGGTGTGCCCCAAAGAAGTGGAACAGATGGGAGCGCAGCAGCCCAGGCGCTGGGGCACGGGACGCCGGTGAGGGAGGAAAGGACAGTGGACGCCTGAGAACTCCCAGCCGGGAACCAAGGGACTGGGCACCACGGCTCTTCCCACTGAGGATGAGAGACCGGGAGGCATCCCATTGAGGCTGTGCAGTGACTGGCATGGTGCGCTGGCGGTGGTGGCCGAGGATGGCAGTGGCAGGTAGTGGGAGCGCAGCGGTCCCAGTAGGGGACCGCACAGCCAACAAAGGACGAAGCAGCGCACAGAGGGCAAGACAGCCCCCACACCACTGTGGAGGAACAGGCCGCAGGAAGATCTGAAGGTGCCGAGGCAGGGCGCGGAGTGAGATGGCCCGGAGCTCCAGAACTCTGATCTTGCATGAGTAGACCATGTCCGCCGAGGCACGCCTGTTGAGGTGGGCGAGCACCATAACCTACTGAGGCGCGGAAAGGAACGCTCCGCTGTCTGAGACTTCCATGGCCAGTGACCGTCTGGGGATCGAGGGCCATGGAGGACAGCCCGGCCCAGGGCGCAAGTCAATAATACACGGGAGGGACCCTAGCCCAGAGAACAACGGGCACCTGGGTGAAACGGGGGACAAATAAGTGGTGGACTCACAAGGATGTCAGGAGGAGCGCACCACAGCATTACCCGGTGAGTGCAGCCCTCCCCACCCCTGACCCCTCTAACTCAGGCCTAGACGCTGGTTACAGCAGCGCCCGTGTCGGGAGAGTGGCGGTCCCTGAGAGACAGAGAGCAGTGAGGAGACCATGGGCCAGTACCCGGCTCGGCACACGCAATGGCGGATGTGGCCATTAAGGGGAACATAGGGGAATGAAAGGCCCAGGCATAAAGTGCTTCTGGTGATGGAGGGATGAAACCAGGATGAGTGTGAAATCACTCTGTAGGAAGCGAGGACGACGTACGCTGCAACAACCTGCTCGGGACATATTGAGATTCGGAGAAGGCCGCAGGATAGGTGGATATACAACCCGCCCAAAGAAGGAATGCCAGGCAAAGAGAAAGGGAGCCAAAGGCAAGCAAAGAAGCATTGAACCCTTCACTAGGAAGTCGAACAGGGGCCACCGTTGGAGTCAACCATGGCCATATCCAGCACAGCATGAGGAAGGCATAGCTTACCTTTACTGGATTCCTCCTTCTTTCCCCACAGGGAATGCTGTGCTATGAGAGCTATCCCATCTCGGTCCTACCACGTCCAGAGCTCCCTTTAAGCCATTCCAACTCCTGTGGAGGCTTACAACCACACCTTATCAAGATAATGTTTACTTTTCAAGACACAGTGCCACATTCTCATGGCACGACAAGTGCATTGTAAGCCTCACTCTTAGAGGAGCTTCCAAATCCTAATTCCTACTTCATTTGCTTCTCACACAGGGTACTGCTGCCTCCTTCAGCTGCGCTGAGTGTCAGGAATTGGAGGCTGTGGAAGCGCTGGAAGCTTTGATCACGCTCCAGTCCTCACCCAAGATGGCCGCCGATCGATCACGCTCCAGTCCTCACCCAAGATGGCCGCCGATCTCACCCAAGATGGCCGCCGATCGATCACGCTCCAGTCCTCACCCAAGATGGCCGCCGACCCTTTATAGGCTGACTCCTCCCACAAACCGACGCGTTGTATCTGTTTACCAGCGCTCGGTTCGTGTGGAGATTCTCTCGTGAAATTCATCCGTTCCGGCTTCCTATTTTCGCCTACTGAGTGATTCCCTTCTGTATTCCTCAGCCCAAATTCTACTGCACTATACGCGGTATCGGCTTGCTTTGGGCCGTGCCGTGCTTACTTACTCTTGCCTTTATTCTTTGAGCACTTTTGGTCTTTTCATTTCTTGTAGGTACCGGGGGTATATTGCTACCGGTGCCGTCACTCTGTTTTTGTGAGCTAACCTTGCTCACTGGGACCTTAAGGAGCATTTCTAAACTGGTGAGTGGGTTTCTTTCTATGCTTCTTCCTTCTTCCTAATGGTTCGTCTTCGCGGTCTGCTTTGTATGGGTTCTTTCATTCTTTACCTACTTATCCTTTCTAATACTTTTCTCTGTCATTCTGTTTAGTCTTAACCACTGGTTCTAGTAGCTTCTTATATCTCCTGTTCTATTATTCCACTTCTCCTGGATACACTGAGCATTCATCAGCGGGGGAGTTTGTTCTCAAGTCTAACGGACTTCCTTGCCTGCTGCAAATGGAACTTTCATAATTGGAAGAGAGGAGTTCTAATTGCCACCCAGCAGAACCCAATTGGGAACAGGGTTTTTTCTGCCTTAGTGCTTTTTCCCTGAATCTAGGACTGGCCCCCTGGGGATCCCCGCGGTCAGGGATTATCTCTGCCAAGGTGGCCTCCGGAGGGGACAGACCCTATCTGTACGATAAAAAGGCCCGAGCACCAAAGGACAAGACTCCCACAAGGAAGAGGGATCAGAAGAGATCAGAGGCTACTCTTACAGAACCCATTCCGGAAGAAACAGGTGAGGAGTTGGGGGAGGAAGCCTCGGTACCTGACAGAATACAACGCCCAAGATCCTTCATGGCGTCACTCGAGCAGTATCAGGAGTTGGTGGCTGCTCTGCAGAACCTTACTATGGAGGTGCAGGCCCTGCGAACAGAGAACGTAGCCCTCCGACAGCAAGTGGTGTTACATCGGGATGATCGCGGGGACCTGCCTACGATGCCCTTTTCCTTTGGCAAATACAACGGACATCCAGGAGATCTGAAGGAATTCCTTGACGCTTGCAGGGTGTATTTCGCCTTCCGACCTCACGCCTTTGAGACAGCCAGATCAAAGGTTGGGTTCATTATAGCCAATCTTACCGGAAATGCTCTTTCATGGGCTACACCCATTGTCACCCGAAACGATCCCCTTCTGAGTGATTATGACCGTTTTACGGAACTTTTCAGTGAAAGGTTTGATAGGCCAGAAATATTCTATTCATCCTTGGAAGCAATCCTAGACATCAAACAAGGAAATACAGACGTCCAAACCTATCTAACTCGCTTCCAGAGGCTAGCAGCCAAGGCAGATTGGCCTGATTCCGCCCAGCAAACCATCTATAGAAGAGGTCTCCAGGACGAGATCAAAGATGAACTAGCCAGAGTAGCCCGTCCTGCATCTTTTCAGGAGCTAGTGACATTGTCCCTTCAGATTGAATCTCGTCTGCAAGAAAGAAGATCTGAGAGAAGAAGAAACCGAAGCTTCTCACAACCTAACCCTACTCCTCCACCTAGAGCCAACCCTGCTACAGATGAGCCTATGCAGATTGGAGCTGCCCGTGGTCCTCTGACGCCAGAAGAGAGAAGAAGGAGGAGAGAGGCAGGTCTATGCATGTACTGTGGCTCTTCGACACATTTGTTGAGAGAATGCACTGAAGTCCCTCCTCGTCGACAGGGAAACTTCCGCCCCCGATCTATAGCAAGGGAAGTCTCGGGGGAGGTAACAAGCACCCTTGCAGCTACACAAGAGCAGTGAATACCCCGGAAGATAACAGTCTAATGGTGTTCAGAGTGGACCTATGGTTAACAGAAGAAGCTCCCACAGAGGTGTTCGCCATGTTGGATTGTGGAGCAGCGGGAAACTTCATCGACTCCAAGTGGGCTACAGAGCACTTGGTACCCGCCAAAACCAAGATCACCCCGATTCCGGTAGAAGGGGTTGATGGTAGACCCTTGTCTTCCGGACCCATCACATTGGAAACTGTTCCATTAAGGGTGAGGTTAGGTCAACATGAAGAGTTCCTGGTGTTTGATCAGATCCGAGCTGCTCATTTTCCATTGGTATTAGGGATTCCTTGGTTAAGAAGACACAACCCTCACATAGATTGGACTGCAAACCGAGTTTCTTTCAATTCTAAGTTCTGTGAAAAACACTGTATGACCTTGTGTAACGCTCCCCACACCATAGACCGCAGGAGAAGTATCCAGAAGCCAGTCACAGTGGCCTCAGTACCCTTACATTACCAGGACTTTTCAGAGGTATTCATGGACATAATTCCTAGACAACTACCACCCCATAGAACAGAGGATTGCTGTATCGATCTAATACCGGAAGCAGTAGTACCGTTCGGAAGAACGTACCCTTTGTCACTACCGGAAAGGAAGGCGTTAAGAGAGTATCTAGATGCAAATTTGCAGAACGGACTCATTCAAGAATCCAAATCTTCATGTGGGGCCTCCCTTTTCTTCATTCCAAAAAAGGACTCGACAGAACTTCGTCCTTGTATAGACTACAGGGGTCTCAACAAGGTCACTGTCCGGGATAGATATCCCATGCCCTTGATTCGGGACGTCTTGGAGGCTGTACAAGGGGCTGAGTACTTCACGAAGCTTGACCTGAGAGGCGCCTATCACCTCTTGCGAATCAGACAAGGAGACGAGTGGAAGACGGCTTTTCGCACCCCATTCGGGCTCTATGAATATTGTGTGATGCCCTTTGGCCTAGTAAACGCACCAGCCGTCTTCCAAAGGTACATGGACAAGGTTTTCGCTGACATGCTGTTTGTGTCGGTAGTGGTGTACCTGGACGACATCCTGATCTACTCCAAGTCCTTGTCTGAGCACAGATCATTGGTCCGACTAGTTTTACAACGTTTGCAGTCTCACTATCTGCTAGTAAAACCAGAGAAGTGTTCATTTGAATCCAAGAGGGTGTCCTACTTGGGTTTCGTATTGTCCAAGGAAGGCGTTGAAATGGATGCTAATAAGGTAAAGGCCATAAGAAACTGGAAAGATCCTACCAACATCAAGGAACTGCAAGGGTTTCTAGGATTGGCAAATTTTTATAGGAGGTTCATTCCCAATTATTCCAAAAAAGTACTCCCTCTGACCTCCTTGTTGAAGAAGGGTGTTAGATTTGCTTTTGACGGTGAACCTCGAAAAGCATTCGACTTTTTAAAGGATTGCTTTTCTACAGCACCCATCTTGGTTCAACCAGATCAGACTAAGCCCTTTATTCTGGAAACTGATGCTTCTACGGGGGCAGTAGGGGCAGTATTACTTCAAGAGGCAGAAGACAGCTATGAACATCCGATCGCATACTATTCCAAGACTTTAACTAGTAGTGAGCGAAACTACTCGGTTATTGAAAAGGAACTTTTGGCAATAAAGCTGGCCTGCCAAGAATGGAGACACCTCCTGCAAGGAGCCACACATCCTTTCACTATTCGAACTGACCACCGCAACCTACGGGTCTTACAACAATTGGAATGTTCCAACGCCAGACATGCCAGATGGGCGTATTTTTTCCTACAATACGACTTCATGATGACTTACATACCAGGCACAGAAAACAAGAAGGCAGACGCCTTATCTAGAAGCCTAGGAGATCCATCCGGATCCTATATAGGACATGAACTGGTTTTACCACATCTCACTGTGTTGGCTTCTACGGTTTCGTTTCTTCAAGATCTAATCCCTCATTATCAGACGTGTGCGGAATTTCCGCTATCTACTAAACAGGAAAAGGACGGGTTGTTTTATCATGAAGGAGCCCTCTATATCCCCACAAAGAAGCTGCAAGAACAGATACTTTCTTGGTGTCATGACACCCCCCTGACAGGGCATTCTGGTATTAGGAAGACTTTTGATTTGGTCCGGAGAGGATTCTGGTGGCCTACCCTACGAAGGGACGTAGGTCAGTATGTCTCTACTTGTTCAATATGTGCTTCCAACAAACATCAAACAGGAAAACCTCTGGGGTTATTACACCAACACTCCTTACCGGATCGCCCATGGGAACACTTATCCACTGACTTTATTGTGGATCTGCCTCCTTCATACGGAATGACCACGATCATGGTGACGGTCGATTCCTTTAGCAAGCTGGCACATTTCTCCGCCTTCAAGCAAGTGCCTTCGGCCTCAGAGATGGCTGCAACATTTCTCCAAGACATAGTCCGTCTACATGGTCTACCTAAGACCATAGTTTCGGACAGAGGACCACAATTTACCTCAAAATTTTGGTCTTCCCTCTGCCAGGTTCTCGGGATTCATAAGGCTCTTTCCTCAGGATACCATCCTCAAAGCAACGGCCAAACTGAGAGACTCAATGCCAATCTAGAGCAGTATCTCGGGTGTTTTTGTAGTCCCCAGCAGGAAGAATGGTATCGCTTTCTCCCGCAAGCGGAATTCGCCTACAACAACTCACTTCACACCTCGATCCAGATGAGTCCTTTCTATTGTACCTATGGCTACCATCCTCAACACCTGCCCGGGCTCAGTCCGCCTTCAACCAAGATTCCAACTCTGGATACGATTCTACAGGACTTGCAAGAAGCTCACAAACTCGCTAAGGAGGCACACCAAGCAAGTCAACTTTCACAAAAGAGATGGGCCGACAAAGGTCGGAGAGCCCATCCCAGCTGGAAGGTGGGACAATTAGTCTGGTTATCCACCAGATTCCTACCCAAGTGGGTTCATAGGGGGAAGTTCTCCTCTCGTTTCCTTGGGCCATTTTCCATCATACAACAAATCAATCCAGTTGCTTATAAACTCAGGATGCCAGAATACCTCAGAAGGATACATCCTGTCTTTCATGTCTCCCTTCTCAAAGAACATAAGGAGGATCCTTTCAAGAGACCTGTAATCCGTACACGAGCCCGAGTGAAACCAACACCTGAAGAATACGAGGTGTCTCATCTGGTGGATTCTAAGTACCGCAAAGGGCGGTTGTACTATCTGGTCCATTGGAAGAACTATCCAGTAGCAGAGAGGACGTGGGAACCTGTAGGTCATTTACACGCCCCGCGTCTGGTGCAGAAGTTCCATCAACTCCATCCGGGCAAACCCGGGGGCGCCCCGAGAAAGAGGGGGTATACTGTCAGGAATTGGAGGCTGTGGAAGCGCTGGAAGCTTTGATCACGCTCCAGTCCTCACCCAAGATGGCCGCCGATCGATCACGCTCCAGTCCTCACCCAAGATGGCCGCCGATCTCACCCAAGATGGCCGCCGATCGATCACGCTCCAGTCCTCACCCAAGATGGCCGCCGACCCTTTATAGGCTGACTCCTCCCACAAACCGACGCGTTGTATCTGTTTACCAGCGCTCGGTTCGTGTGGAGATTCTCTCGTGAAATTCATCCGTTCCGGCTTCCTATTTTCGCCTACTGAGTGATTCCCTTCTGTATTCCTCAGCCCAAATTCTACTGCACTATACGCGGTATCGGCTTGCTTTGGGCCGTGCCGTGCTTACTTACTCTTGCCTTTATTCTTTGAGCACTTTTGGTCTTTTCATTTCTTGTAGGTACCGGGGGTATATTGCTACCGGTGCCGTCACTCTGTTTTTGTGAGCTAACCTTGCTCACTGGGACCTTAAGGAGCATTTCTAAACTGGTGAGTGGGTTTCTTTCTATGCTTCTTCCTTCTTCCTAATGGTTCGTCTTCGCGGTCTGCTTTGTATGGGTTCTTTCATTCTTTACCTACTTATCCTTTCTAATACTTTTCTCTGTCATTCTGTTTAGTCTTAACCACTGGTTCTAGTAGCTTCTTATATCTCCTGTTCTATTATTCCACTTCTCCTGGATACACTGAGCATTCATCAGCGGGGGAGTTTGTTCTCAAGTCTAACGGACTTCCTTGCCTGCTGCAAATGGAACTTTCATAATTGGAAGAGAGGAGTTCTAATTGCCACCCAGCAGAACCCAATTGGGAACAGGGTTTTTTCTGCCTTAGTGCTTTTTCCCTGAATCTAGGACTGGCCCCCTGGGGATCCCCGCGGTCAGGGATTATCTCTGCCAAGGTGGCCTCCGGAGGGGACAGACCCTATCTGTACGATAAAAAGGCCCGAGCACCAAAGGACAAGACTCCCACAAGGAAGAGGGATCAGAAGAGATCAGAGGCTACTCTTACAGAACCCATTCCGGAAGAAACAGGTGAGGAGTTGGGGGAGGAAGCCTCGGTACCTGACACTGAGCTTCACAGTACTAGCTCCAGCACCCACGCCATTCACAGCACCCAGGGAATGCAAGTAACTACCAGTTTCCCCACCTTCCTGCCCCCGGCTCACTTCCAACTCAGGCTTTTCATTTATTCTCTTTTCTTTCTCTTTTCGTCCCCTGTTCCACAGCACCCCAGGAACAGTGTGCCTGACAAGTGCCTCCTTAGTACGCAAGACTGAGGACCTTTTCGCTTCCTCACCTCAGGAAGTCATATTTGGAATAATACAGATCAGGTCAGTTCCCGGTTGTCAAGCCCCCGCTTAATAGGAAATATTCCCTTTTTATCCAGCACACAGTCTTTTAATTTAGTAATTATACGTTCATGTGTTTATTTGAGACTTTGGCCCCAGCAGAGAAGAGCTCTGCATTAATTGGGTTCCCCTCTTTCTATATGTTCCCCTTTCTAGGGAGACCGGGTCTAGGCCCATGATGAAGGCTTTTTGACCAACTCGCCCAAACGCCACGTCACGGGACGGGACACCTTTTGTGTTGGAACAGCCTCCCGTCGCAATCAATTACAGTTGATCTACATCTAGACGTAGACCGTTGACTAGGTCACCCCCTCTGCCTTGCTATTTCGATCATTTGATGTTCTCTATACTGAAAAAAGAAAAAATACAGTGACACATTTTTTTTTGTATATGTTTCTGTGTTCAGCACTATAGCGCCTTCTACTCTATCGATTGAATGCATAGGAAAAGAAGGTACACTGATATTATCTACAGTGTCTAATTATCCATTGTATTTATGTATATTAGTGCATTTGTTTGTTCCACTCTGTTATGTATTTTATATGTTTTGTTTCACAATTTACTAAAAAAGAGTTCAATATGAATGCAGTACTTATTGCACAGAAAACCCTTCCTACAAAAAAGTAATGCTTTGGGTTATAACTGCATAATAAAAAGCTATGTGAACTCGATACTTGTTTTTGCTCTTCTATCTCCTAATTGATTTAAAGTTAGCATTAAGCAGAATGTTCTGCAATAATATAAAGCATGAAAAAATAAGTACTCTTTACAAAAAATATATGTAAAGGGAGTAAAAATGCATGTTGCAGGACGCCACCCTTTTGTTTCCATAGAATGAAAGGCCCAGGCACAGAGTGCTTCTGGTGATGGAGGCATGAAACCAGGCCGAGCGTGAAATCATGCTGTAGGAAGGAAGGACGACGTACGCTGCAACAACCTGCTGAGGACAAATTGAGAGTCGGAGAAGGCCGCAGGATAGGTGAATATACAACCTGTCCCAAGAAGGAATGCCAGGCAAAGCGAAAGGGAGCAAAGGCAAGCATTGAACCCTTCACTAGGAAATCGACCAGGGGCCAATCCACACCGTTGGAGACAACCATGGCCACGTCCAGCACAGCAGGAGGAAGGGGAGAGCCCGATATTGGAAGCTATAATGGCCCTGAAGGAGTCTTTGGAGTGTAAGCTGGACACAGCTATAGCAGCCTTAAAGACGTCCTTAGCAAACAAAATGGACACAGTGATGGTGGATGTGAGCCTCGTTCGGCAGGAAGTAAGGACCCTGGCAGACCGTATAGGCACAGCGGAGCAACAGGTGCAGCATAATACCACGGACTTGGCAGCAACCCAGGCTCAAATGTTGTACGTGCTCCGGAGAGTCAAGGTCCTAGAACAGAGGGCAGAAGATGCAGAAGCAAGGGCTAGAAGGAACAACATCCGTATCGTTGATTACCAGAGGGAGAGGAGGGCCAAGACCCTTTGAACTACGTGGAAAACCTTCTGCTCCAGGAGATCCGGGCAAGGGTACTATCCCAAGGCTTCGCAGTAGAGAGAGCACATGGGGCCCAGATCAGAAGGCCCCAAATTGAGAGCCCCCCCCCCCCGAGATCAATGATCGCGAGGATCATGAATTTCAAGGACTGGAAGAAAATATTGGCGTGCTCTAGGGAAGAGTGGTCGATAACCAGGAACTCCTCCAGGATAACGATTTATCCGGATTACACAATCCTGGTACAGAGGCAACGAGCACGATTTGGCCCCACCAAGGAACGCCTCAAAGCAGCGGGCATATGTTGCATGCTGTTATACCCGGCGAAACTCAAGGTGATAGGAGAGGGTAGGTCACATTTCTTTGAGATGATGGAAGAGGCCCAAACATGGATGGACCAACAGGGCATCCCGCAAGGGAGACCCTGGAATGCCAATATCGACACCAACCCACCCATGAGGCGGCGAGAATCAGACTGCCGTGGAAGAGATGGTTCCGACACGATGAGCAACGCATAAACCAGATGGAACACATATGAAGCAACAAGGGATGGTATTGCCTCATAGGGCGATAGGACACGCGACCCCAAGACTTGTTTGTTAGTTAGGATGCCAGTTTTAAGGCACAACGCTGCCGCGGGCTGCCCCCGCATCAGTGGGCGAAGCAAGAGAAGCAGCGGAGCCCAAGCGGGGGGATGGAGGTTGGGCATTTGTTTAACAGTTAAGGTTGGAGAGTGGTTATGGAACAAAGAGTATACGGCAAGCAAACGGACACACACCGCGACGATGGCCATCAAGGAACAATGAGGCAACACACTCGCAATGGACCCATACGTGGAAGACGTGGCACGAAGGGGGAAAGACAGAACCACCACAAAGGGGCATAATTAGTGACCAGAGAGACAAAATGCCACCAGCATTTAGTCAGGCCTATGGGAATAGACTGGCCACAAGACAATGCAACTAGATGGGCCATGATAAAGCGGTCATAGCCACTTGGAATATTAAGGGATTGAATGCCTACGTCAAGAGACTAAGGGTCTACGCCCTTGGAGGAGAAGCAAATCAAGATAGCTAAGAAATGGGGAGGACAATTGTATGGCTCAACATACTCTTACTATGCTAGAGGAGTCCTGATATGGGTAGCTCCGGGCGTCCCCTTCCAGTTAATGAAACAAGAGAGAGAACGGGAAGGAAGAATGATGATTGTACATGGAATGTTGGCGAACAAGTAGGTATGCCTGATTAACACGTACGATCCCAATCATGAGGCGACAGAGTTCTTTCGGAGGGTTGCAACCCGGCTGGCCCCTTACAGATGAGCGTCATTCATATGGGCAGGATATTTCAACTGTATGCTGAATCCGCAGGTGGACAGATCCGACAGTAAGCAGACAAAACCGGTTCTGCGGGCCAGGGCCTTGCAGAAGACTTTAGACCAGCTGGAATTGGAAGACGTCTGGAGGAAGGTACACGCTAATACCAGGGGATACACACATTATAGCGCCCCATGCGAAATACACACCCACATTGACTATCTGTTTACAGGCAGGGAGTCCCTTGGGAAATTCACGGGGATACACATCAAGGCAAGGACATTATCCGACCATTCCCCGATTGTAGCGGCATGGACATACATATGTAGAGGTGCCCCCATACCCACTTAGGGAGATTGAGGGCGGAGGCACAGACAGATGAGGTTTTCGCAGAACATATCAAGGAGACGATAGAAGATTATTTTGATCACAATGTGGGGAGTGTGGACAGCATTGGCATGGTCTGGGAAGCCTTCAAAGTGGTTGTTAGAGGAGCGGCGATAGGAAAGGCGGGGGACTCGGGGGTGAGGGGGTGTCCATTCTGTCTGAACTGGGAGAAGTGGAAAAGGCGATAGAATGGGGAGCAGCAAAAGTAGGGGAGGGGGTGGGAGGAGCCAGAGGAGCTTATAGCGCTGTGGTTTGTGGTATATATTTACCCAACTCAGCTGTGCCTCCCCACATCACAAAGCTGCATTTCAGCAGAAGCAGCAATATAGCTGTGCTGGCTTCTGTGAGCTCCATGGCCACAAAACTGCATTTTGCAGCAGCAAAAAGATGGCTGCACCATCTTGCCAAGCACACATTGGGCAGGATGGAACAAGGGGACACACTGAGGGAGCGTGCCAGTGTGTTCTGACATCTACAAATGGAATAAAGTGAAAAAGCACTGTTGCTTTGCTTCCAGCCTAAAATCCCCATTAAAAAGGAAACTTTTTCACCTTTAAAATAATGCTGCTGATGCTATTTTCTTCTGCTCTTCCTTAAACTACTGTTATTAATAAGGTCCTGCCATGCCCAGTATATCCCATTGTGCTTTAGCAAAACTAAGCATGATTTCTAATTGACAGGCCCTGTCAAACCAACTCTGCAAAAATTCAACCAAGGAACTTCACTTTTTACTGCACAGGGAAACGCGTTCATTTTCTTCGCAAAGTATCAAAGATCAGTAGTTGAAAGGAACCCCAGCTATCTGGGCCATGTACATTTCAATGCATTTGTGCTTCAATCCAAACTCTGGCATACAAGAAAATAACTATGGCTGAAAAACAGTGGGGCAATCTGATGAAAATGCAAAACTGAATTTAAAAAGAAATGCCAGCTTGCACCACACGTGTAAAAAAAAAAAAAAAAAAAAAAAAAAAAAAGGGCTTTGCAAACTAAAGGAGAAAAATGCCCATTTAAAAAAAAAAATACGACTGTTGAATGAATGAAAGCCTGCCATTACCTAGCAATGTGAAGGGGTTTCTTGCTTGTGAAAATACACACATGGGCTATTTTATTCCACAGGCTTCTTTTAATTCAGGACCGAATATAAGAAAGTAAAACTGTTAAACTATATTGGCCGGATTTTGCAAGCTCTCAGAAACAGGTTATTCTAGTTGCAGAGCTAAGGCTTCCCCCAAAAGAAAAGGAGCCACCATAAACTTTCAGGTTTCTGCTGAGAGGATGACAGAAACAAAAGGGCCCCTCAGTAGATACTAACACCCCAGTGATAATTATTAGGTTTGACACAATCTGGTCCAGACTGAAACCTCTGACAATGAAACTTCCAGGACAAGAACAAGTGAAAATTCACGCCTCCTCGTGATTTCCACTAGAAGCTGCAACGGAAATCTCTGTGACCACCAGGGGTGAGGGGGTAGCCTTGGAAAGGCATGCCCATACATGGAGAACAATACTGACATTGTTTCCAAAGACTATTGATTAATAAAAATGTAAAGACTTTTATCTCTGCAGCAAGACTTTGTAAAAATGTCAATATTTCGCAGTTTAAAAGTGATTTTGTGGGGTATAATTTGAGACATTGTAGCATTCACTGACACCTTGGGTACAGAAATTGCAAAGAATAGGGGATTATAAGAAAAGTAGCCATGATTCCATTGCAAATGTTCATACTTACCTCCCTTATGATAATCCACACATATGTATAAAGTTATGGAAGTTTAGGCCAAATCTTTCATACTCAAAATTACTAAAAAAGTATTAGCCGGACAAAACAATGTCTCACGGATTGCAGAGTTGGAGTGCTATGCTCTACACAAAATATGTAACCTGTTTAAGTTGCTAAGAGACTCCAACTGTATAAATGTACCATTTGTGGCAAAATCGTATTTTAGCTAAAGTAACTGTGGGAATTTTTGGAACATAGTAAAACTCACATCATAAATCTGACATGTTATCCTGAAATCCAACCAGTTGAGAGTGAGGCGGAGACTAGCACCCCTGACCAATCCAGTCGGTTAGAGGCGTGCTTAGTTAAGCATGCCCAGCCATATACTTTGATGATGTCACTATGCATTATAAATAAGAGACTCCAGACACACTTCCTGATCTTCCTGCGCTGGCATTCCTGTTCCATTCATCCTGCTGAGTCCAGATTCCAACTACAAGCCCTAAGCATTACTGCAATGCCTCAATTCTAAAATCCCAAATAACCGAAGGGAGAAAGCTGTGTTATTCTTTGGGAAGCATCCTGATACCATTAATCGCTGCCCCACTAACTGCATCCAGCGGTCCTGTGCCATCCAGCGACCAGAATTACCTTAAAGTGACCCGACCTAGCCCAGCTGTCCTTTGCCATGCACGCTGCCGTGTGGCGACCAGAACCTGTTGATGGTCCAAAAATCCCAAACTAAAAGTGGACTGTAAGTATAATCCCTATCCCATAGAAATCCATAGTCTATCTTGTCTTGCATTTGTCCTTACCCCACACTTTCCTCTTATTTGGGGATGAAAGGGCGGATTTTGATTCCTTTTACTGCCTCTTTTTCCTGATTACCTGCTGCCTCTTCATATCCACTCAGAATTGATTATTTGTGGGTTGTGGGAACATTGCAGGGGGAAATCCTAACTATGGTGCTTTCGTTCCTAAATCAAAAAGTGCTCCTATTCCCTGGTGTTTTGTATATGTTCCACTAGAAGGTTAAACCAAGTGCCTTGCTTACATTCTCATTTAATTATCACCCCATTGGTGATTGCTGCCCCATATTAAAAATTGTATGATTTCTTTTGAATTTTAAAATAAATATAGTATTTTTCCAACCAGCCTGGTTCATGGTCCATTGTGACCCTGGGTATTTGAAAAGGGGGTGTGATATGAGTTGTGTACCATCTCAAATTGAATCTGCATAAACTAAGGAGAAAAGCATCTCAGTTGTGCGCTACATACTCGGCCGAGACAAAGGTGTGTGTCGCCTGATTGAAATCCTTAACAAATTTGGGGGCTCGTTAGCCGGGATTTGAGTTTGGTTGCCACCCGTGGCAGTCTAACACAGCAGACTAACCTGCAAGATAGTGATACTTTGTGTGGTTGGAATACTGGGTTACAGTGTACAAGCGCCCCCCAAAAACAAATACTCTAAGTACCAGGCCTGTGTCTAGAAAACTAAACCTAAATCAAACCTAAAATAGACAGAAAGCAATAGAATACAGGTTACCCTTACATAAATAAATACATTAATAAAGAAAGAACATGTCCAAAATGACTACAGTAGAAATCAATATGGCTAGGGAGCACATTCTGCACAAGCTATTTGTCAGAGGTGAATGGCCAGAACAGGATGAAAAAGTCTGGCTAAAAAGAAATAAAACAGGTCACAGCCATGAACCTGGATACATGGCAGGACCGTGGCCTATTACACCAAGCATTGCGTGAGCTATATATGACCCCAAAAATGAAAGAGGAGCAAATCAAAATTGTTAGAATCGCGGCCTACATGTATCTCCACATGGGAGTGATGCGGGAAAAGCATGAAGAAAATATGACTTGCACAGAATCAATCTGAACTATTAAATAAAATTCAGACTGATCTAAATTTTGCAGAACAAAAATTACAAAAGAGCCAAGAGTTGGAGGTAGAAGCTGGAAATTGCATCATAAAATTAAGAGGACTTGGCTCTCCAACAGCAGAATAATATAGACATACAGGCCCAACTAGAAGCAGTAAAAATAGTGTGTCAGGAAAAGGTTGACTCTCTGGTGGAGGGTCAACTGAAATTTAAAACAAACAAATATAAGACAGCCTGTTCAGAGCAAGTAATGGCTTTACAAAAACAGGTTGACAAATTGGAAGAGGAGAGTAAGGAATTAAAAGATGGAGAGCTACACCTCCAGACAAACTTTAATCAAGAACGCCAAAAACTAAATACCATCAAGAAACTAAGGGATGGACTGGCTGAACAGAGGGGCACCCTAAATCGGGAGAAAGATGCCCTAGGTCAGGAAGCAAGCAATTTAAAAACAGAATTACAGGGAAGTGAGTTAGCCCTCCAGAAACTAAATGAACTCCAAACTGAGTATGGGAATCTACTGGAGCACGCCAGATGGGTAGGAGGTGCTCTGGAAGAGAACACCCAAACCAAAGATGCACAAACTCAGGAGGTGAGTCTCCTGCAACAGAAATTGTCTCATTATTCCCAAACCATAAGGAAGCGCAGAGAAACAAAGAGGCCCTCTGTGAGGAGAAATAGAGGCTCCACCAGCAGGTGGTAGCTCAAGAGCGGGTCATAGATGGCAGTAAAGCCTTGATAGCTGAGCAAAAGGCTAAGATATCTGCCTATTATCATGAAGTAGGGGCTGAGAAGGAAAAACTAGCAAGGTTGGAGAAAAAGGGTGCTAGATTTAATCCTAACTGGAGAGACCCTGAACAGGTAGAGTCGGACAGGGCAACCCCTGATCATAGTGTAAGGACCTCTGTACTAAGGGACTCGAACCCATTTAACACTTTGTGCACGGCTGACGTCATGGCTGCTGATTCACATGACCCGGAAACCATGAGGCCATCAGAATTTAATAGACCAAGCATGATGGAACTGACAGGTCAGCGCCCCCCCAGAAATGGATGGACGGGCATCCCTGTATAGATGCCCAAACATTAAGGCTGATGTCTCTGACAAGGAAGTCTCCTATGAGGGAAGAGTCAGGGAATTAGATCTACAGAAATACTACCTTCCAAGAGACCAGTTGGTTCAATTTGATGAAAAACCAAATGAAATGAGGCCCAAAAGGAGCATCCTGAAGACCTCTACCCAAGTAGGACAGTGGGGGGACTACTCTGCCAACCCCGGGAGCAGGGAGGGGTCAGATGACTACTCTCCTGTGCACCACAAGAGTGGAGAAACTAGGCCCCACCATTCTGCGAGCCCCTCTCAAGCTCACAGAATCTGGGAGCGCCTAGATGATCATGAGGGGACCTCCAGTAGAAGCGCCTATGAGTCTGAGGGCGAGTGGACTCTGGTGACTAAGCCAAAGAAGCAAAACAAACTCAAGAGAGTTATGACAAAAGACCCCATTAGGCAGATTAAGGCCATTAGGAGTTTTATAACCCCATACCATAAAACCGCAAAATATTCTGTTTGGGAACACTTGGAACTCTATGAGCAGATAATGGATACTTTTCACCTTAAATACAACCAGAACTGCATAGAGTATGTTAAATGGACTTTCTCCCCTGAGTACTCCAGCTTCTTTGCTGGACTGGAGGACCAGATTCATTCAAGATGGTCCACCTACAGGGAGGCCATCTTGAAAAACGTTTCCGCCCACAGAAACCCCCAAGAGGCTCGCAAAGTGGCCTACAATCTGCAGTACTGGGAAGATCAGGCCCGACAAGAATTTGTGCAGGAGCTCAAACGCACCTTTGCACAAACCACTAGGAGGGTGCGCACGGATAGCAGGGAGTTTGTAACCACCTTCTTTCATGCACTCCCAAACTATATTTTGACACAGCTGGTGAGGGACTTCCACAATAAAAGATCTCTGGACTGGGTCATAGAGCAGGCGACCCACATTCATGAAGTCCAAAAAACCTGCTGCTAAGGCGGTGGAGGTGAAGGTTGCCCCCATTTTAGAACTAGGGATGGGGGAGCCTAAAAATGTACCTACACAAAATCAGCAAAATCAGAGATCCAGAAGGCATTCAAGCCAATCACAAACAGGTGGCGGGCAGGGAGGTAATCCCGCCAATGGGACCGCTAACTCTTCTGATTTTATAAGTCCCGGGTACAAGGGCAACCAACCAATCTTGGGGTATGGATGGACCCCCTGAGCCCCAGGGGGGAATCCAATCAGGTAAGTACCGCCCCGGGAAACATCCCTCCTAACTTCCCCCAGAAGGGCAGTAATCCCCCAAATGCTGGGTTAAGTTTCTTCCCCCTGGTACTCACAAAACCCCAACCTGCAGGACAACCCTCCTTTCATTCCCCGATTTCGGGAAACCAGACAACTCAATCCAGGAGAGGGGAGACCAAGGATGGGGGGTTACCAAAATTCACAATATCTAGGGTACTACAGGAGAATGGATAGTTGCCCTTCCCGTGATCCACCTAGATTAGAACAGAGATCCCTGTACCATCCGGAACCCACAAACCAAGGGTCTGGCACCCCAGAACAATGACTGGGAGAGAAACCTGACAACTCACCAGTTCCAGAGGAGGAGGCACAGGGGGAAGGGAGGTGTAAAGCCCTAAAGGAAGCTTACTTCCTCACTCATAAAAAGCCCCTGGGCACCCAAGAACCGGAGCAAAAAATCTCCTCCCCCCGAAAATCTGCAACCCAGGAAACAGAGGGTGGGTAGGAGAAATAAAAGGCCCATTTTGTGGAGGAAGTTAGTGTCCTCCAATTTGAAGGGGAAGAATCCTTAGAGGATTCTGGGAAAAAGATTTTCTCCTTCAGGGACGGGGGAACACCTCCCAAAGAAAAATGGGTCCCAAGAGATCTAAATGAAGACTGGGTGGGTGTGGGGACTGAGTCAGAATCCGCCATCCTTGAACCCCAGAATGAGCATCCAGGAAACCCAATATTAACAGAGGGATAACAAACTTCAAAAACTGAATCTTGTCGACTGCCTCCAAAAGGGTGGGTGGGGGTACAGCCCTTAATCAGAAAAGGAGGAGCCCGAAACTCCCCAAATATCAGAATGTCACATTTTACTTTCAGATTTCCAAACTCCAACACAGAATTATGCCCAAACTACCCCTGTGTCGGAGTCCAAAAAAAAGAAATGGCCCACCCGGCTTGCCCAGAATGCCCATTACTTTTGCCCATTGGAGGAGAAAGAAGGTAGATTCTACGCCTCCGTCCAAGTGCAAGGGCAATGTGCAATTCCAGCACTGGTGGACACTGGATCCCAAGCCACTCTTCTGTCAAAAAGGGCCTTTGAACAGCTAAATTCAGGAAGTGGGGAGAGATACCAGATCCCTCTCACCCCTCTTCCTGGACAACTCTAGAACTTCCACAGGAATGAAATTCCTGTCGAGGGGACTGCAGAGCTGAAAATTAAAATAGGGCGACACAAGATGAAGCATCCGGTCATAGTCATGGCTCCAGAGGGAACCCCCTGTCTATTAGGAAATTACATGCTTTGTAGGTTGTCTCCCCTAAAAGACTGCGTGAACAAGGTTCTCTGGACGCAGACTCACAGGCCAATAAATTTAAAACAAAGTTTCAACCATGTTAGTCTAAATGGCACATGCCACATGGTTGAACAAAAATCAGATCAAATTAAGTTTCATCTTCAAAACAATGAAATACCTGAGGTCACAATAATTGCTCTAGGACCACAAAATGGTGATGGAAACTCCTCTCCATTCCTGAAAATCAACCTTCCTTCCAGTTTTAAGTGGCATTCCACATGGCAAAGAAATACTTTGAAATTCTATACCAATTCACAATCTGAAAATCCCAATTATATAGCCAAAATTGATAACAAACCAGCACAAAGTGTAGCTGGCATTCAGAAGAAGGGCGAACAGCTCTTCTTCCCGATTCAGTTAAATGACGGGAAGGAGTCTGTCCTCGCCCGAGTTGACTTGAATAGCGAAGAAAGCTTCACCAGCGAAGTATTATTCAGAAAACTCCCAGGAAAAAAAGACCCTGCCCACTGTGGAGTCAGTTTATCAGTGGGTATGGGGCCTGGAAATTCCCCGCTCCAAACATCTTCTGCTTAGCAGTGGTATGCTAAAAATTTCTATAGGTGACAAAAGCATAGAACATAATTGGGTTGTGCAAGATGTTCCTTCTGCCTTTTACATGGGCAGTAATATCCTCAACCGACTCAAAATTGATTTGGCTCTGAGTTATTGCCAAGCCCGGTCCCAGCTGGAGAGTAAATCTCAGGGCCCTGGCAGTCCTAAAGAAACCCTTCTAAGCAGCCCCATTGCTCCTATAGGTAATTGAAGTTCAAAAATGGAGAAGAGATCACCATCCCAGGACTAGCCTACAGAATCTGCATCCCCAAAGGCGAACTGACAGAAGAGAAATGGGTACATATTCATCGGCTAAAGATTTGTTACCCTAGGCACACTTGGCAGCAAATTAAGGAGCCAGGAGAGAATCAAATAGGGGAGACATCCGAAGCATAAGAACAAGGAGATAGATTTATAGGTATAATTATGTAACCGGGAGTATTTTTCTTCATTATCAATTGTCATTGAATGCCTGCATCTCCCACTGCTGTCACCCCGAATGGAGGGCAGTTAGTGGGAAATTGTAGTAACCGGTTTGTTTTCTCTTTCATAGATTTGTACTGGTTGCGCCTTCACTACCAAGGAGGACCTCCCCGGGGACATGGAAAGGAGAAACCGAAGGAAACCTGGGGGTGTCGTTCAACACCTTAAAGGAAGATGTGTCGGTCCACGCTCCAACGAGAGACAGTGAGAGGATTGTGGCGCACCGCTCTGATCGAAGAAGCACTCATACATGATGTCTCCTGCGTTGCCCCATTAAGGAATCCCACTTGCTTGAATCTCCCTCTCGAAATAGCTGCGCTGGCTTCTGTGAGCGCCATGGCCTCAAAATTGTGTTTTGCAGCAACAAAAAGATGGCAGCACCGTCTTGCCAAGCACACATTGGGCAGGATGGAAGAAGGGGACAAACTGAGGGAGCGTGCCAGTGTGTTCTGACGTATACGAAAGGAATAAAGTGAAAAAGCAGTGGTGTTTAGCTGCCAGCCCAAAATCCCCATTAAAAAGGAAACTTGTTCACCTTTAAAATAATGCTGCTGACGCTATTTTCATCTGCGTTCCTTAACACTTTAAGTGCCATGGGTTTTCACCCCCAGTGCCAAGCCTTTTTGGCGATTTCGGTATGTCGCCATTCAATGCCTTGTAACGTTTTTGTTACATGAGATATCCTGGCCGAATTTGGCCCCTTTATTTCCCACATGTAGACAGTCGTAACGCCACCCAGGAATCCTAGGATGCTCTAGGGGGGTGAGAGAAAATCACCAAAAAGTGCGAAAACTTTGGGTTTTTTCAAAAATGCCAATAAAATGATGTACAAAGAAGCCTATGGTGTTTTCCTTGCAAGAGCTAGGAACAAATGGGTTGCTGTGCTGAATTCCCTACTTTCCTGGCTTTCAAGAACAGGTTGAGTGGAAACGAAAAAAAAATATTTTGATGTGGTTATCAACCACTTTGGGAGAGGTAGGCGATTTGCCCATTTTTGCCAATTGGACATCCGTGGACGGAATGGAAGAAAAGGGTAGGAAAGCCGAACTGGAGGACAGAAAGGCATACATTTCTAAAAAGTAGACAAAATTCCAAGTTTAGGAAGGGGTGATTTGCGCAGGTCACCCAAAAACCAGGTTGGGGAAAATTCCCTAGTTTAGCGAAAAAGCGGGAAAATGACTGAAAAAAAAGGTATGTGGTTGACATGGTTGGCTTGGTACGGCAATGGCTTCTATGAATTTTGAGAAAAACAATGCTCTGCTACATTCCCCTGACTCTTGCAGTTAGGAAATCACACATTTTTTGTAGTGTTTCACAAAGCAAGCAATACCAAAAGCCAAAAACTGAGCCATGGTACACAGGAGTTTTATGCTTACGGCCTGAACAGACGTATTTAGCATGTGTAAATCAGGAAACCCAATGTCGTGAGGAATAGCAAGCATACATTTTTTGAATGACCACAGGCAGACCTTTTCAAAGGTAGGTGACTTGTGCAGGTTACAAAAGTGTATGGTGCCTAAAGTAGCGACTAAATGTAGGGCACATTTGGGAAATGAAAGGGTTGTATGACAAAGGGCAACAGCAAATAGGTTGAAACGTTATGAATACCATGCAAACACAACAAATGTCATACCTTCCTCCATTCCCACAGGCGTCCCGATGAAAACAGTAACTCACATATGTGGGTGCAGCTACCTGGGCACCAAGGGGAAAGCCTAAAACACGGCTAACCCCAAGTCTTTTCCGACATCTGAATTTCTGCATTTTTTTCTGAAGCACACACCGTACAGATATGGGCCTAAGGTGTCCAAGCCACCAAGAAAAACAGGGAAACCCATGCATTTCCGAAATAAGGACACTCGTGGGAATCCGCAGAGGTCTGACTTACGTAAATCGGCCCAGAATGTATTACCCAGAAACCCCAGCAAAGTCTGAAATTCAGTGAAAAAACCCAATTTCCGCACATTTCACTCAGCTCACCCACCGAAACACGCGGCCAATGACACATGGCCTACCTACCTGCGTTCCCACAGGTGTCCCGACGAAAACGGTACCTCACATGTGTGGGTGCACCTACCTGGGCGCAAAGGGGAAAGCAAAAAACATAGCTAACCCCAAGTCTTTTCCGACAGCTAAATTTCAGGATTTTTTCAGAAGCGCACACCATACAGATTTGGGCCTAGGGTGTCCAAGCCACCAAGGAAAACTGGGAACCCCATGCATTTCTCAAAAGAGAGCTCCCGTGGGAATCTGCAGAGGTGTGACCTGGTTAAATCAGTGCAGAATTTATTACCCAGAACCCCCGACAAAGTGAACATTGTGTTTTTTCCCAACCAAACATCAGACTTTGTCGGGGATTGTAGGTAATAAAAACTGGGGCAATTTGCACAAGGCAGACCTCTGCGGATTCTCACAGGTGTCTTCTTTTCAGAAATGCATGCGGTTTCCAGGTTTCCTTGGTGGCTTGGGCACCCTATGCCCATATCTGTATGGTGTGCGCTTCTGAAAATATCTTGAAATTCAGCTGTCGGAAAAGACTTGGGGTTAGCCGCGTTTTCGGCTTTCCCCTTTGCACACAGGTAGGTGCACCGACACATGTGAGGTACTGTTTTCGACAGGACACCTGTGGGAACGCGGGAAGGTAGGCCATGTTTTGTTGGTCGCGTGTTTCGGTGTGTGTGCCGAGTGAAATGTGCGGAAATTGGGGTTTCTTTGCCACATTTCGGACTTTGCTAGGGTTCCTGGGTAATACATTTTGGGCCGATTTGCGCAAGTCAGACCTCTGCGGATTCCCACGGATGTCCTCTTTTGAGAAATGCATGGGGTTGCCTGTTTTCCTTGCTGGCTTCGACACCCTAGGCCCAAATCTGTAGGTTGTCTCCCCAAACCCTTTGGGGGTTACAAGTGATGTAGCATTTTTCCTTTTGCGTCCAGTTAGGTGCACCCAAACATGTGAGGTACACCTGTCAGGACACCTGTGGGATTGCGGGAAGGTAGGCCAAGTGGGGTTGGCAGCGTGTTTCGGTGGGTGAGCAGAGTGAAATGTCTGAAAATTGTGTTTTTTCAACACAGTTTGGACTTTGCCGGGGATTGTGTGTAATACATTCTGGTGCGATGCGTGCAAGGCAGACCTCTGTGGATTCCCACGGGTGTCTACTTTTGGGAAATGCATGGGATTCCCTGTTTTCTTTGCTGGCTTCGACACCCTCGGCACAAATCTGTAGGTTGCTCACATGAACAAAATGTGCTGTGCTGAAAGCCTTGGGGTTACCAGTGGGTTAGCCTTTTCCTTTTGCGCCCAGGTAGGTGCACCCACACGTGTGAGATACCGTTTTCATGGGGACACCTGTGGGAATGTGGGAAGATATGACATCTGTTGGCAACGTGTTTCGGTGAGTGGACAGAGGGAAATATCTCTGAAATTGGCTGGAAATAAACGCAATTCTCAGACATTTCGCTCTGGCCACCCACTGAAACACGCCACCAACAACACATGGCCTACCTTCCCCCGTCCCCACACGTGTCCCGATGAAAACGGTACCTCACATGTGTGGGTGCACCTACCTGGGCGCAAAGGGGAAAGCCTAAAACACGGCTAACGCCAAGTCTTTTCCGACAGCGGAATTTCAGGATTTTTTCTGAAGCGCCCACCATACAGATATGTCCTAGAGTGTTCAAGCCACCAAGGAAAACAGGGAATCCCATGCATTTCTGAAAAGAAGACACCCGTGGGAATCCAAAGATGTCTGACTTGCGCAAATCTCCCCAGAATGTATTACCCACAAGCCCCGCCAATGACCCACATGGAAGAAGGGTGCCCAAGGCCAGGGACATTATCGTTGACTTTGCTGGAGCTCTGGGTGGCCTGCGTTACAGCTTCTCCCCACCAGGGAGTCCCGGCAGTGTGCCAATACCTCCCCGACGGAAAAGCTGTAATGCAGCCCAGCCACACCTCCAGGACGGTTGGAGGTGATGTCCCCATTGGCGTAATTTTAGGGGGAGATGGGGGTGTTTGTCCCACCCCCCCAAACTTTCATGGCACACCATTTTGCCCCCATTATATTGGTTGGGGGCACCTTTTCTTCAGGTGTCATATCCCCCCTAACATTTTCAGCAAAGTTACTCCACTGGATGTCCCCGGCCTTGGACATCCATGTACCATGTGGGTGCACCGTCCCCTCAGCACAGCGGCAGCTCCAGGGAACTTCGGCAGGATCCCCTCTCCGCATTCCTCCCTGGAGGTGTCATCTGTAATGTAGCACAGTCGGAGGTGCAGCCTGGGCTTGCAGACGGACAACCCACATGTAGACATCCGCTCTCAGGGGGACAATTTGTGCCTGCCCCTGCAATTGTGTCCCAGCCCACCAAAATATCTGCCCAGACGGTCCATTCCCATCCACACCACCAACAATCCAGCCCCAGACTCACCCACCCCATTGACAGTGGGCCCTAACCATAAAATAATAAAAAAACAGTACTCACGTAATGTAGCAGCTGCTCGCGTAGAAAAAGCTGTAAAGGAAACAAAAAACATGTTACCTATGGTCACCCCAGCAAAAACAAATCTACACTCATACTTTCCAATCATGCCCACCCCTCCCCCCCCTTGCAAGCCATCCCTGGTGGTCTACTGAACCTCACCCCTCCACCCCCCAGTGAAAACACATTTGCCCCTCCCTATGGGCAGGAATCTGCCCCCAGGGAGGGCTGCATGCAATGGCCCCCACTCCATTTTGGGTGGGGGGCAGAGGGCCACCACCCCATCCCAAAATTCCCCAGCACTTTGGGGTGCCCCACAGCCACCCCTAAAATGCTGTCTACCATTTTCACTTTTTTCCTTTGTTTCCTTTGTTTACCCAACACCCTTGGCGCAGATGGGCACAAAAGTGTGCCATTTTGCCGCCAGGGTGCCCAAAACCTACTGTCCCACCCATTGGGGGGCCTGTCCAACATTTTGTGCTGGCCCTCTCCCCCCCACCCCAAATGGGTGGGGTGGGCACCTCATGCATGCCTCTCTGGGCCTCCTACGAATGGCTGCATGAGGTACACCCCCCTCCATTTCGTGTGGGGGGGGAGAAGGCCACCAAATAATGTGGGACAGGCCCCCCAGTGGGTGGGGCAGTAAGGTTTGGGGCACCCTGGGTGCGTATTGCCAAATCAATGTGCCCATCTGCGCCAATGGAAGTTTGGTAAACAAAAAAAGTGAAAATGGTAGGCTGCACTTTAGGGGGGCTGAGGGACACCCTAAACCGCCGGGGAATTTTGTAATGGGGAGGGGTGGGGGCCCTCTCCCCCACCACACCAAATGAATGGGGGGGCCATCTCAATCAGCCCTCCTTGGGGGCAGATAAGAGGGGGGCATCTTATGGAGCCCTCCCTGGGGTCAGATGCCCCTTCCTAGGTGCAGATAACTGCCCCCAGTGAGGGGTGCATACCATGGCCTCCAGTCCATTTTGGGTGGGGGGGAGGGACACCTCCTTTCCATAAAAACAATTCCCTGGTGGTCTAATGAGGGGGGGGCACTCCCCCCACCACCATCCATTGTTCTCACTTATTTTTTTCATAAGGCCCTTTCCCTAGGGGCAGATGTGCACCCATCTGCCCAAGGGGGACCCTAAACTGCAGGCCCCATCCTTTGGGGGGCCTGTCCACATCCGCGTGGCCCTCACCCCCTCCTCCAATTGGATGGGGGGGCCACCTTATGTAATCCTGCCTGGAGGCAGAAATCTGCCCCCAGGGAGGGCTACAAGGGGTGCCCCCCTTTCCACTTGGGGTGGGAGGGAGAGGGCCACCACCCTTTCATATACAAAAAAATCACTGGTGGCTAATGGCCCCCAGACCCACCCCCAACCCCCTTTTCTATGCGTTTACTTTTTTCCCCCAAATATCCCCCACCCTAGGGGCCCTAACCTGCAGGCCCCATCCTTTGGGGGGGCTGCACACTTATTCCTGGTGCCCCCCTCCAATTGGATGGGGTGCACCTCATGTACTCCTGCCTGGGGCAGAAATCTGCCCACAGGTAGGGCTACAAGGGGTGGCCCCCCTTTGCACTTGCTGTGGGACAGGAAGGGCCACCACCCTTTCATGTGGCAAAAATATCCCTGGTGCCTAGTGCCCCCCCACCCCTGTTGCATTTTTTTATTAATTTTTATTCAATTTGCCTCCTTGCCTGGGGGCAGATGATCAGCCATCTTCCCCCAGGGTTTTCCATATGTGCCGCCCCCATGCTTTGAGGGGGGTGGGGGGAGAGGGCTGCTTACTGTAAGCAGCCTCCACCTCCCCCCCACTTTTAAAACAGATCCCTGGTGGCCTAGTGAGCATTGCTGGGCACGGATTGTGCGCTCTGCGCCCAGCAATGCTACAAAAAGGTGTTTTTGGAAAGGGGAGATTCTCCCCTCTCCAACGACACCTCCGTTGATCTCCGGCTTGAAATACAGCCGGAGATCGAGGGAGAAGGGGGCTTACCTTCGCTTTTCACCGCGGCAGCCCGAAATGGCTGCCACAGTGAAATTACTTTCACGTCGGCGTGCATTACGCACGCTGACGTGAAATTTAAGGCAATCCAGCCCCCGGGCAGTGAGGGGGGGACCTCCCCCTCACAAACCCCAGGGGTTGGATTACAGTTTTGTGCCTAAACCGAGTGCCTAAAAGAACGAGCTACCTTGGCAACCTGGAGGTAATGTCAAGGAGGGCATACCTCGTCCTTGGCACTTAAGGGGTTAAACTACTGTTATTAATAATGCCCTGCCATGCCCAGTATATCCCATGGTGCTTCAGCAAAAGCAAGCATGATTTCTATCCGACAGGCCCTGTCAAACCAACTCTGTGAAAAATCAACCAAGGAACTTCACTTTTTACCGCACTGGGAAACGCGTTCATTTTCTTAACGTATCAAAGATCAGTAGTTCAAAGGAACTCCATCTATCTGGGCCATGTCAATTTCAATGCATCTGTGCCTCAAACCAAACTCTGGCATACAAGAAAATAACCATGGCTGCAAAACAGTGAGGGAATCTGATGAAAATGCAAAACCGAATTTAAAAAGAAATGACAGCTTGCACCACACATGTGTAAAAAAAAAAGGGCTTTGCAAACTAAAGGAGAAAAATGCCTGTTTTAAAAAATGTAAAACTGTTGAATGAAAGCCTGCCATTACCTATCAATGTGAAGGGGTTTGTTGCTGGTGAAAATACACACATGGGCTATTTTATTCCACAGGCTTGTTTTAATTCAGAATCTGGTCTAGGCTGAACCCTCTTACAATAGAACTTCCAGGACAAGTGAAAATTCACACTGCCTTGTGATTTCCACTAGAAGCTGCAAAGGAAATCTGTGACAACCTGGGGTGAGGGGGTAGCCTTGGAAAGGCATGCCCATACATGCAGAACAGTACTGACATTTGTTTCCAAAGACTATTTTTTAATAAAAATGTAAAGACTTTTATCTCTGCAGCAAAAATTTGTAAACAGGTAAACATTTTGCAGTTTAAAAGTGATTTTGTGGGGTATAATTTGAGACATTGTAGAATTTACTGACACCTTGTGAGCAGAAATGGCAAAAGAATAGGGGATTATAAGAAAAGTACCCATGATCCCGTTGCGAATGTTCATACTTACCTCCCTTATGATAATCTACACACATGTATAAAGTTATGGAATTTTAGGCTGAATCATTCATACTCAAAATTATTAACCGGACAAAACAATGGGCCTCATTACGAGGTTGGAGGCAGCCATGGAGCTATTAGCTCCATGGCTGCCTCCAAAACCCTTCCGAATCCGCCCTGGTGAATGGAGCAATTACCGGTCCATTCCGAGGTCGGAGGCGCCAGTGATTCCCCATTGACCAGGGCCATTCCCTTTGAGCCCCCATAGGGCTCAATGGGAATGGGGAAGGCACTAATAACGGTACCGCAAATTGCGGTACCGTTATTAGTTCTAGAGTCCCTTTGCGGGTCCTTTGCAAATCCTTCTGACTAAGTCCTTTGCACACTTGTCCCAGTACATCCTCTGTGATTGCCCCAATTACCTTCTGTGGGGCAATGATAGCTTTTACTTCTGTCACCATATTTTCCAAATTATGCTGCCTTGTCAAAACATCTGCCTTACCATTCTTTTTCCCTGGCCGAAAAGTTACCATGAAATCAAAATCATTAAAATATTGCGACTATCGTAATTGCCCAGGACTAAGTGTCTGGGCTGTCTTGTAATGCTGTAGATCTTTGTAGTCTGTTACCATTATCGCTTGATGTCTGGCCACCAACAAGTAATGTCTCTATTCCAAAAAGGCTGCGTGAATGGCCAGCAACTCCTTATCAGTGATAGAATATTTCTGCTCACAGGTGGTAAGCCTGCGGGAGTAAAATGCCACTGGATGCCAGATACCTTCTCCAGCATTGGCGCTTTCATGGATTCACATGCTGTGAATTTTTCCTGTAGTCAGGCTAGGAAACCTCAGTAACTTTAATATAGTGGTTTTCCTATGGAAAACTCTGACACAGAGTGTCCTAACGATGTCTTCATGGGTGCTTTAAGCTGCACCAATAGGATGTCCAGTATAAATAGCCCCGCCCGCGGCTTCGCTTCAGATTTCAACCATCTGCAAACTGTTGGGATCCCCTTGTATTCTCCCTTGAGAATTTGCTCTGGTTTTTCTATGCATCCTACGCTGTTCTAGTGTGTTTCCAGGCCGCATCATGTCATTCTGAAGAAATCATTATTTCGGCCATGTGAGACCTGCAGCCTCAAGAATGTTTATGAACGGGACGGCCATGCGGACTGTCTGTACTGCATATATCCTAATCACTCCGTGGAGAACTGTGATATTTGCCAGGGGTTCTCCGAGATGATGCTCAAAGACCGTAACCGGCGGTTGATTTGCTGGTTGAACAAAGGGGCCTATCCGGGAATTGGAAGTAGGATCGGCCCGCGTCCTCTCCTTTCCATCAGAGGGCTCAGTCGGTGGAGCCAATGCCTAAGAAGCAGCGCACAGGAATAGGCCCGGCATCAGATCTGGGAAAAAACAATGAGTCTTCTCGGACAGGGCCGGTGCAGAAAGGCACGGGGTCGGGAGACCCCGCTCCGGGCACGCCTGCGCCGTGGACTGAGAAGTCCAAGAATTAGAGTGGCCGGCCAGAGAAATCAGTTGTATCATCGCACAAGCCCTGGGCGTTGGACAAGGATAAGGCGCGGCCACATTCGTCCTCGTCGATGAAGAAGTAGTCTTCAAAGGACCGGCGTCCTTAGTCTTCTGGCCATGAGTCTTCCAGGCCCCACTGCAGCTATGCGTCCAGGTGGTCCTCTTCGCCGGCAAAAGCTAGGTCTCCGACGATGACAAGCTCTTTGATGATGGACCCCCCGTCGATGACCACTGTGCTGTCTGCAATCCGTTCGTCGACAACACCATCTATGGCCTTTCTGTCGTCCACGGCGACTACTCCCTCGTCGATGGCTACCTCGGCGGGAATGGACCTACTGAGGTCCTCGGCTCTGCTGCCGGCCGATGGGGGTTCGTTGCCTTTTGCAGGACGTGCAGTGGCAGTCTGGAACTGGCTTTGCTCCTTTGCTCCCGATGGAGCTTCTCCAGCAAGACCCCTCGACCCACGACTTTGCTTGGAGTCTGGAGGAGGAGAGTCATCGGTTTCTCGATCCTTCGGTGTTTGGCATGCAGCCGGCGGTTCCATCCACATCAGGCAGCCTTGGGGCTGTTCCGCCTCAGTATCCGTTGGTCAATCCACACTCCATGCTCTCAATGCAGGTGCTGACTACGCTGCAGTCGCTCCTGGGACAGTTGGATGCCCGGCTCCCGGTGCCTCAAGCCCCGGTGGGGCCCTTGGGACAGGATTTGGCAGCTGTTCCAAAGCAGAAGGAAGTTTTGGATGCCCCTAGCCAGTGTCAGCCGCCTGTAGCATTGCCTAGCGGGTTCACCCCTCCTCATAGGGATGAAGAAGAAGGGGAGCTGGTGGACTCTGAGCCTGATAGCGTTCCACAAGACACGCTCTCGTCGTCGCCCAGGCAGGCGGATTCCTGGGATACGGACCCAGAGGTGGATCCCCCGAGCAGCCCGGCACAGCCTTCTCTGCCAGATGATGTGGGAGCTTTTTATGCCATGATGGCGAAGGTTTGCCATGAGTTTGGCCTCATTCCAGAAGAGGAGAGGAAAGACTGTTTTTTGTTTGATCATATGGGGAAGAGGCAGAAGTCAGTCTTCTCTATCCCCATCTTGGACCACGTGTGGCAGGACGTTCACGGAGCCTGCAGTGAAGGGCTGCTTAGAGAAAGAGTTCAAGTCGCCGGATTCCACGCCAAAGTGCCTCACATCGCAGCCCACCCCGGAGTCGGTGGTGTCAGTGGCAGCCAGTAGGAAAGCATGTAGCCAGCATAAATGTGCGTTTCCTCTGGACAATGAGGGCCGTAAACTGGATGCTTTTGGCAAGAAGGTGCTTACGGTGGGGATGACAACGGTGAAGGTGGCAAATTCATTGGTGATCATGGCGTGCTACAACAAAGATGTGGCAAAGATTGGCTCCACTGCTGTACCATCTGCCTGAGGAGCAACGAAGGAGGCATTGCTTCTGGTTCGTGAGGGGGAGGAAGCCTCCAATCATAGCATTAATATTGCTGTGGACCTGCCAGAATCTGGGTTTAAACAGATTAATAATGGCGTCGTCCTCCGGCGGCAGGCCTGGCTGTGCTGTACCAATTTTTGACCTGAAGTTGAACACAGGGTGGTGGATATGCCTTGCGAGGGAGAGGAGCTGTTTGGGGGATAGATTGACGAGGCGCTGAAAAACATGAAGGAAGACCCAGATACGGCGAGGTCCCTGGCGACTCTGCAGGGTAGGCTTTTGTTTTGCCCCTTTCGCTCATTTCGAGGGGCCTCTGGGAACGCCAGGTTTGTGGGATCTTGCGACAAAGGCTACGGTCGCTCCAGCTATTCCTCCCAAGGTTTCCTTCGATCTTTCCAGTTGGCTCAGCAGAACAAGGACTATCAAAGTCAGTGAAAGAGAGGTTTGTCGTCCTCCGCTAGTAGAGGACGGCAGCCCAAGCCTCAACAATGACCACCATATGGGCAGTCAACTCGGAGGAAGAGTTGCGTATCATGTCGACGAGTGGCGTTTGATTACAACGGACCGATGGGTGCTGGATGCAGTCCAGTCTGGCCACTCGCTGGCGTTCCGGCATCTGCAACTCCCTATCCCACCGGTGAAGGTTTCACAGCCTCATCTACAGGTCTTGCGGCAGGACGTCTGTCTGATGCTGCAGACGGGGCCGATAGAGAAGGTGCAGGCGTCGGGGAGAAGGGAAGGAACCTACTCGTCAAGAAGCCAAACGGCAAATGGTGCCCCATTCTGGACCTACAGCCACTGAACAAGAATGTGAAACGCCAAAAGTTCAGGATGCTAAGGTTGCAAGAGGTTATATGGAGGGTTAAGCCGGGGGAATTTTTGGCATCATTGAATTTCAAAGATGCTTATTTCACATCTCGATGGACCGCAAGCTTCTACGGGTCGTGGTTGGCGACGAGCATGAACCAGTTCCGGGTTCTCCCCTTTGGCCTCAAGTCGGCGCCCAGGACGTTCACCAAGTGCCTGGCTCCGGCGGCGGCTTACCTCCCCAGGGAAGGACATCATGTTTATCTGTACCTGGACGACTGGTTGGTCAGGGGCACGACTCGTCAGAGGACAGCGGAGTCTCTCCGAGCAGTGATGCCCCTATTGCAGCATCTGGGCTTTGCGGTCAACTTCGTCAAATCGTGTCTCTGACGCCCTCCAGGGTCTTGGTTTTTCTAGGGGCACAGTTTCATACTCCGATCAATTTGGTGAAGCCATCAGTCGAAAGAATAGAGACGCGGTTATCCATGGCATGGTCCTTGGGCCCGGGACATCGGTCGCGGTTCGTGTATACATGACTCTTCTCAGCACCATGGCGTCCTGTATCCCACTCATCCTCAATTGTTGGCTTTTCATGAGGTCTGTGCAGGAGTTTCTCACCAAGATGGTCACAGGTCCTCGGTTCCGTGTCCAACAAAGTTCTCATCTCCCGGGCGCTGGCAGAGGCACTGCAGTGGTGGACTCGCTCCAACAACATAGTGAGGGGTGTGCCCTTGGTGGAACCAGATTTTCAGTACACAATCGTGACAGACCCTTCCCAGGTGGTTTGAGGGGGGCGCATCTCAACCAGTTTCAGACCCAAGGCCTGTGGACCCTCGGGGAAACTTTGTTACACATCAACATTCTGGAGTTGAAGGCAGTACACTGGGCATTGAAGTCTTTTCTGCTCCTCATTCAGGGCTCTGTGGTACGGAGTCTGACAGACAACACCACCACAATGTTTTATCTGTGCAAACAGGGCGGCACTCATTCACTGCCACTGTCCCAGGAGGCTCAAGCGGTCTGGTGCTGGGCCATCGCACACAGGGTTCGCCTTGTGGCTTACTATTTGCCTGGGGTTCAAAACGTTCAGGCTCCCTCAGACTTGCAGCGTGGCCCTCAAAGAAGTTTTCTCCAGTCTGGAATTTCAATGTGGTACTCTCGGCCCTCATGAAACCACTGTTTGAGTCAATGCCCACAAGGACGGTGAAGTTTCTCACGTGGAAGGTCGCTTTTCTATTGGCCATTACGTCTGCCAGGCAGGTTTCCAAACTTCAGGCTCTGGTCATGGACCCGCTGTATATGCGTTTCATGAAGGACAAGGTTCTCCTGTCTACGAATCCTCACTTTATTCCTAGGATTCAGTTGGAGTTTCACAAGAACACTAGGATGGCTTGCCCACCTTTTTTCCAAAGGCTACCACTCCAGCTGAGAAAGCGCTTCATTCATTATGTGTCAAGAGGGCTTTGAAGTTTTATCTCGACAGGACTCGGTCCTTCAGGACATCGAGGCAACTATTTGTGGCTTCCGGCCCCTCCAACAGGGTGAAGGCGATTTCAAAGCAAGGCCTTTCCCATTGGGTGTCCTCTATGATTTTCTTCTGCCACTAGAAAGCCGGCAAGCCTTTGGGGTCCACTCCCAGGGCCCATTCTACGAGGTCTGCGTCGTCGGCAGCGGCGCTGTGGGCAGGCATTCTGCTCAGTGAGATTTCCCGAGCAGCAACATGGGCCGTGCCGCATACCTTCACCAGACACTGTCTGGGTCAACAACATGCAGAGTATGTGCAGGTGGGGTGTGCATCCACCGGTGCCTGTTCCAATAAGGTAGGGCCCGCAGCTTCTGGGGTTTTGGTTTTCGGTCATGTTAACTGAATATGGATGTTTTTCTATTGTTGGTTCAGGGGTATTGTTTGCTTGTTCTGCACCTTCAGGTTCCTGTACTACTGTGTAGTTTATTCACAGCATGTGAACCCATGAAAGATCCAATGCTGCAGAAGAGAGTAGTTTCTTACCTTTAACACCATTGCTCCAGTGTTGGTATCTTTCATGGAGTCACGTGCGCCTTCCGGCCTCCTCCCTTCAGGCAAACTTAAGTTTCGGGTTTCCTCCATTTTGGAGAGGTTAAAATCTGAAGGGAAGCCACGGGGGCGGGGGTATTAATACTGGATGTCCTACTGGTACAGCCTAAAGCAGCCATAAAGTCGTTGATAGGACACTCTCTGTCAGAGTTTTCCATAGGAAAACCACTGTATTAAAGTTGGAGGTTTCCCAGCCTGACGGCAAATATTCACAGCATGTGAATCCATGAAAGATACCAACGCTGGAGAAGTTGAGTTACAGGTAAGAAACTACTCCCTTCTTCATCTTTCTGAGATAGTACCGGTCCTAAAGCTACATTGGATGCATCTGTTTCCACCTGAAACGGCTATCCCAAATCCGGATGTCTCAACACTGGTGCCTTTGTAAAAGCTCCCTTCAGTTCTTGAAATGCCTTCTCCGCCTCCTCACTCCAACTAAAGCCAACTGCTTTCCTCAGTAATTGGGTAATCGGGGTCACAATTTGAGAAGAATTACCAATAAACCTCCGATAGAAGTTGGCAAATCTTAAAAAGGACTAAATTTCCTTCACACTCTGAGGGGAGGGCCAATCGGTAACCACCTGCACCTTTTTCCTGTCCATCACAATGCAAGTGGGTGTTAGAATGAAACCCAAAAATTCCACCTGTGTTGTGTGAAATGCCCACTTTTCTAGTTGAACATAGGGTTGGTATTCTTGCAGGCGTTATAGCACCGCCCTTACATGCGCTACGTGTTGTTCCTTGGAATCAGAATATATCAAAATGTCATCTATATACACAATGACAAAAACATCAATGAATTGCCGGAGTACTTCTGAGATGCAGCCGGGGCATTGTACAACCCAAAGGGCATGACCAGATACTCAAAAAGGCCAAACTTGGTCCTAAAAGCAGTTTTCCACTCATCCCCATCTTTCACTCTTATCAAATGATAAGCCCCCCCTCAAGTCCAATTTTGTGTAAACTACTGCCAACTTCACCTGATCTAATAGTACCGAAATCAACAGCATCAACAGCAAAGGAAATCTATTCTTGATGGTAACCTTGTTTAATGCGCAGTAGTCAATGCATGTTCTCAGTGTCCCTTCCTACTTAGGTACAAAAAATAATGGCGAGGAAACAGGCGATGTACCTGTGTCTAATGAACCCCTTTTCCAGTAGCTCATCCAAATACTCCCTCAGGTGTTCGTTTTCAGTTTCAGTGTGGGAGTAAATCTGACTGCAGGGCAACTTGGCTCCTGGTTCTAAGTCAATTACACAATCATAAGATCGATGGGGAGGCAACCTCTCTGCCCCACCCTTATCGAACATACTAGCAAACTCCATATACTGATGTGGGATTCCTGTCTCAACTGCCCCCACAACCTGTGGTACCTGAAACCTGTCTGCCAAAAATGTAGTGGGACCCATGTCCTTTGTATATGTGCCTGACACTCTTGAGCTTCAAAACATACCTCTTGTTTCTCCCAATCAATTTTTGAATTATGCTGCTCCAACCAAGGCATTACCAAAATGAGACCAAACTGGGGAGCTGCTATTAAATCAAACATAATCTCCTCCTCATGTCCTGAAGCACATACCATTCTCAAGGGCTGCGTTTGTCGTCGAACGGGTCCTGAAGTTAGAGGAGATCCATCCACTGACTGCACTCCCTGCACCCGCTGTTTGTTCAGAAGAGGACATCCCAGTCGTTCTGCTATGGCTATGTCAATGAAGTTACCATTGGCCCCTGAATCAACCATTGTCAACACTACTTGCTTGGTTAGAGCAAAGAACAAAGTCACCAATACATAGAAATTATAGGTCTTACTCCCTACTGTATTTGCCACCCAAATGAGGACCCTTGATTCCATCGGGCATGTCACTTTCGTTCCACCTAAGGCTGGCCCAGTCCTTTTGCCACCTCCACCTTGCTTCAATCCCCTCCAGCCCCCTTCTTAGGAGTGTTTGGGCAGGTACGGATAGTGTGTCCTGCTTGCCCACAATATAGACGCAAGTTATTTATCTTACGTTGTTCTTGCTCTGCAGTGGACAATGGCCCCCTCACACTCCTAATCTGCATGATTTCTCCTTCACTGGTTCTAGCTCCCCTGCTCCCATCGAACCTAGCAAATGGTACCACCTCAAGTCTCTTCTTGTCACCCTTAGGCTCATTCATACAGTAATCCAATCTTAACGCCAAGTCAATCATGGCGGTGCAACTAGCATGCTTTGGCTCAACCTGAGCTACAGCCTCCTTTAATTCCTCCCATAGGCCTTGGTAAAACAAAACTGTCTGCTTGGTCTCTGGCCAATCTGTTTCAATTACCAATCGATTAAACTGTGTGACATATGTCACCAAGTCACGTGCTCCCTGGCAGAGAGCCAATAACTCCTTGTCCTGAGCCAGCGACACCACTGCCCTATCGAACAACCTCCCAAACTCAGTCAAAAACCCACCCCAATTGTACAACAAGGGATCATCCTTTTGGACCAACGGCATCACCCAGGCAGCTGCTTCTGGCACTCCTGCCCTGCCTCCCTGGAAACCCCCTGCACTTAAGGACTGTTTTCTGTATCCCTTCAGTCCCCCCAAAAAGCACTTCTGCTCTACCTTGTACTTGCCACCACCAGGCCATTTAAATAAATACCTAGCGTATTTATTCCTCCATCCCTTGTACTGCACTTCCCCTCTCCCAGGCACTTTTCCCTCCTCCCTACGCTTGCACTTGCGTGATCTGAATGACACTTGGCCTAGTAGGATCGTTTGTCTGTCTTTCCACTGTTTTTTCCCTTCCCTGCCTCATCGCGCCTTGAAACACTTGTGTATAGGCACGTTATAAATACCATATCATATCATATCTGCGGTCAAATAGGATAGCACAAATGCTGTTCTTGCCTGGATGGTTTCAAACGCTGCTGGTTTACACAAGGAATGTAACCGACATTGAGCCAAGAACATCATATACTGCTTAGGTTCCCCCGAGAACCTTCCAGGGGCGGCCAATGGAACACTACTTGGTGGTTGTGCTATAACAGTGGAGCCTCGACTAGCCACTGCACCCAAAGAAGGACTGGCATTAACTCCTTCCAATGTTGTCCCTTGTGCTACAAGCCCTGTACCTGAGAATTCAATGCCATGGATTCCTACCTCGCATGTGCTAACTCAATTTGAATATCCTGGAGTGCCTTCAGCACATCAGCTAAAGGCAGAGGAGTCATCTCCATTTGACTTGGGTGGCAGATTATTATGTCAAACTCACACAAGGAAGAGAATATCGACTCACTTCCCCCAAACCACAGAAGCCGAATGTATTAGACCCTACCACCATGGTTGGCACGGGTGCCTGAATGTCAAGATCACAGGTTACCATGTGGCAGCCACTGGGGAGAAGAGGGATTAGGGAGAGGTTGTGGATAGGGTGAGGGAAATTAGGGAAACTGTAAAGAGGTGAAGCGGAAACATATTTGGATAGGTAAGGGGGATTGGTAGGAAATAATACATATGCATGTAACCTGACACAGTTTCGTAATCCTTCTTCTACCTGATACCCTGCTAGACTCCTACCCTCCTGTGCATAGACACTCTGCGGTAATCATATACCCCCCCCCCCCCCCCCCCGAGAACACATATCTTGGTAAACCAAACATATAACATGAAACAAGATGGGCATGAAACATGGACACACTTAGCAAGCCATATGGAACGCACTGGGATTCTATCCCATATGAATATACAAACGCATGGCCGCAGGGGCAAGCAAAGCAAATATGACAAACACAAACCAGTTTATTAGCCTGTGACATAGATGGATTTATATTGTCCGATGTAACTGACACGTTATTTGAGCACACGTGCCTTCAGAACTCAAATTATTAGGCCGCGTTCTACAGTAGACCAATAGCCGATTTTGCCATCATTTCCTGACTCCGAGCGTGTTGGGTTTAATAAACAAACATTTCTGCTATTCGGAGCGTGTTGTGGCAACTCAAAAGAGAAAGAAATCAGTATACTGACAACATAACCAATTCAGTGTTAACAGGCGAGCGGGCCACTTAGCTTTTGGTCCGGGAGCCCCACAGGACTACCGGTACGAGAAGAAGTTCAGCGTTGAGAGTGAAAATTCCGCCAGTCACCGCTTTGCTGCCCGGGTTGTTGCTTCACTGCCCAGCCTTCGGCATTCTGCTGAGCCCTCCATGGATCCTCTTACACGCCGTAACCGCGGTATGAGGTAATATTATCCCCACCAAAAATATTGCTGTACATATGGTCATCGGGAAGAGCCATAGGCAATATTTTTAGTGGGGATAATATTAGGGTTTTTGGGAGCGGGGGTGCCCCCCGCTCCTTTTAAAATAATACAGGGGTTGCAGGGGTGTCCCCCGCAGGTTCCATGCTTTAATATCGCCGCAAAAATATGGCGATATTTTTGTATGGCGATATTTTTGCAGGGATATTAACACATGGAACCGTAACCGTCAGTGCTGAATCTGAATAATCCGTACCTGGCACGGGCGGCCGGTGGCATATAAGCACACTGCAATTACTCACAGCTGCCACACTGCGCAATGTAAAGAACTACAGGATTTCCCCAGTGCTGCTGGGAAATTAAGTTCTTATTGCCCAACCCGGTCTCCTCAGTATTTCACTTGCTGCAAATGTCCTTGTCTGCGCAGCCCTTAACCCTGACAATTAGGCTAGCCCTGAGGGCTTTTGCCCCATCTCTCAAGGGTAAGTATGTCCTCATTCTGACAGACAACATGGTGGCCATGCACTACCTAAACAAACAGGGTGGCGTGCACTTCCATCCCCTTTGCAAGGAGATGATGCTACTGTGGTTCTGGTTGCTGGAGAACAAGATCTCGGTCTCAGCAGTTCATCTGGCGGGAACAGAGAATGGTTTGGTGGATGCTCTGAGCAGGCAGAGCACAGTCTCACACAAGTGGGAAGTGTGTCACAAAGTCCTGGAAGAGGTCCTCTCTCTCTGGTGTACCCCAGTGATGGATCTGTTCGCCACAGAGTCCAACAGGAAATGCAAACCGTTTTGCTCGAGGGAATTCCCCCGAGGGAACGGCGCACTGGGGGAGGCATTTCTGGTGGATTCAACGTTCCCTCTTCATTACGCCTTCCCCTCAATTCACATCATTCCTTGTATTCTCAGGAGGTTGAGGAGATTTCAAGCGACCATGATCCTGATCGCCAAAGACTGGGCGAGGAGAACATGGCACTCTGATCTCCTAGATCTGTCCATCTGTCCACCTCACTGGTTGCCTCAGCGTCCGGATCTCCTAATCCAGTCAGAAGGTTGAGTGCTCCACCCTACCCCAGATTCCCTCAAACTACATGCGTGGCTCTTAAGAGCATGAGGTATGATGACTGGGACCTCTCGGAGGAAGTACTTGGGGTGTTTCTGGCTGCACGCAAACCGTCTACAAGATCTCTGTATGTGTGCAGGTGGAGAAGAATTGAGGCGTGGTGCAGGGAGCATGAGTGCGAGATTGACCCATCTCTTTTCCCACCACTACAGTGATGGATTTCCTTCTGTCACTGGCTTCTTCAGGGGCCTTCAGGTCACCACAATTAAAGGGTATTCGTTGGCCTTGTCTGTGTTCAAGAGGTCCCTGGATTAAGGTTCTTTCTGCACTACTCCGGTCATGGCCCAATTCCTAAAGGGCCTTCTCAATAAAATTCCAACAACCCCTTTTGTTCCAGATTGGGACCTTAATCTGGTTTTGACTTTTTTGATGGCGTCTTCGTTTGAGCCTTTGCATTCCTGTTCTTTGAGGCTGTTGTCCCTTACTACAGCCTTCTTGGTTGCAATCAGGTCAGCCAGGAGAGTTAGTGAGATGCAGGAATTATGCTGCAAACCACAATTGTGGCGTTTTTTAAAGAAAAAATGTTTCTCAAAGTTAGGCCTTGCTTCCTTCCAAAAGGTGTTTCTGAATTCCATCTTTCACAACCTATTGATCTACCTGGGTTTTATTCCCCCCTCCACAACTCTCCAAAGAGGAGGAGCAGTTTCACCGTCTTGACCCAAAAAGAGTCTTGAGCTTTTACATTGCCTGTACATCTGAGTTCCAGAAGATGGACCAATTGTTCGTAACCCATTCTCTATCTTGCAAGGGTCTTGCCCTAACAAAACAAACCCTTTCACGTTGGATTATCTTATGTATATCTGAATGCTACCAGTCGGCAGGAAAAGAACTTCTGCCAGGGATCAGAGCGTATTCAACCAGATGGTTTCAGCTACCACAGCCCTTACATAGGGGTGTTCATATCAGGGACATTTGCCGTGTGGCCACATAGTCTTCCTTACATACGTTCACTAAGCATTATGCTTTGGATGTTGCCCGCATGGCTGATGCATTTTTTGGTAGGGTAGTTCTGCAGAACCTACTTGTTTAATACGTTCTGCCCTCCTCCTTTAGCCTAACTGGTTGGGGAGTCTATCAAGATGAGGAATATGTGGCAGAAAAGCAATCCATTGAAGGAGAAATGACTTACTGTAATGATCTTTCTATGGATTCTTCTACCGCAGATTCCTCATCGCCCTTCCGAGCCGCCCCCGCTCAAAGTGTTGTGGCTCAATGCTTCATTCTAAGTGAGAAAGACATTGGTGATGGCTCTAGGGTGTCCGTTTTCACTCGTTCTTTTGGAGAAAATAAATAAAAAATGACATTTATAATATCTAATTATATGGGATCACCCTTTGGGATGTATCCTTTTGAAAGTTTTTTACAGGCTAGTTAGCCTCCTCCCTTTGGTCTCCATCTGCAGTGTTGAAGCACGGGGGGAAAAAAGGGTGGAACTGAGCATGGGGAGTAGTGATGCGTTATATATACCATGCCTGATGTCACTTCCGGAGCCGAAGATCGAGCACTGAGAAAGGCAGATCGACTGCCAAGTCGAAGTCCGCTACGCCCCCTGTCGAAAGATTTCCGAACATCATATCTGGATGATGGATAAGATATCTATCAAGATGAGGAATCTGCAGGAGAAGAATCCATAGAAAGCTCATTACTGTAAGTAATGTCTCCTCCTTGTGCTGTTTTATCAACCTGGCACTCTCCTTAGGACTCGCACACTCTTTTCCCATTTCTTTTTCTGCACTTCTACTGATTCTCCCTTCCTTTTCAGATATTTGATGATTTTATTTACTTTTCATAGTTTCTTTTTCCATAATATCCAATGGTTTGGTGCTGTCGCTTCTCGCCAACTGGTTTGAACCTCGGCCCATTCAGTCACCTTTGGGGTTGCTGTACTTCTGTCATGTTTGAGGCATTCAGGAGTCTGTGAACATCATGACAGACACGAAGAAAAGTTTAAGGCCTGCTCGACTTGTCACGTAAGGAAACGTGACGGGGCTGGGGGCCTCTGACTTAACCTCTGTCCGTAGTCACGCCTCTGCCAGGGACACCGGAACGCTGGAGCGCATTCACTCATCAGAGGTTGAGGTCCCATGAATTATCTTCCCCTGGGAAGAGAGCAAAAAAGGGACATTTTCACATGCTTTGGCTGCTCCTTTGTTGACGTCTTCGTCTACTCCTACGGTCACCTCATTGACTACTATGGTGCTGAGACCACCCTCATCGGGCTCTTCATCATCTAAGCACTCATTGGAGAAGCGATGCTTGTCCGCGACTATGCCCCCTCTGTCTACACCATCTTCACTGATGGCCCATGGATGGCCCAAGTACTCTTCAACAACCATCATCGCATCTACAATGCCATCGGCCACCTCGTCCACAGCCAGACCAAGTACTTCAGCGATCAAGTCCATTACATCTATTCTATTGCCCACCTAGCCAATGACCAAATCATTGTCTACGTCCAAGTCCACTACACCAACTACGACGTTGTCAGCTAGACTTATTCCATTTCCAAACAATCTTCGTTGTCCAAGACGCGTGCTTAAAGGGCCTTGATTTCATCTTTTTGAAAAGGGAGTTGCTGTGGAGCGGGAGGTCCCATCAGCATTTTATTACCTCCACAGGCCAACTCGTGCTCAGCCACTGTTCTCAATGGCTTCATGTGCACCATCTGTGGTTCCCCGATCCCTCCTACAAAACTGCTACAGCAGGCTGCCGATTCTAACAAGGACATACAAGAGGGAGTATTCTCTGACGAATTAGTGTGTTGCCTTCAGCTATATTGGCTGGGATGGGCTGGGATAGAGGGATGCTCCATCTAAGCAAGGTCCTGCTCTGCCTAAGCAAGGCCTTGCTCAACCGACACTGACTATCCAATGGACGGTTCTCCAGGCACACACTATGGACGAGTTTGAGGATCTGGTGCCAGGTGATGGTGAGCCAGCAGTTCTACATCCAAGAGATTCAACAGCAGACAAGATTGGCTCCTTTTTATGCTATATTGACGTAAGCAGCAAAGGTATTTGATCTTGTCCCAGAGCAGCAGAAAAAGGAATTCCTTTATCAAAGGTGGGAATCTGCCACAATGTCTGTGGTAACCATTCCAGTATTGGAAGATATTTGTGAGGTCGGCCTCCTAGTCATGAGGAATCCCTTCTAAGCGCCACCCATGAAAAACCGCTTCGGCACACAACCATGCCCAGACTCTGTCATCTCTACAGCTGCCCGTAAGCGATCTGCCAATCCTTCAACCGCTTGCATTGTACTCTCCGACAAGGAAGGCAACAAACAACTGGATGCTTTTGGTAAGAGTGTTCTCTCCACAGCCACTACAACCATCAAAGCGTCTAACTCGTTGGCAATCCTCTTCCACTATGACCATGAGCCCTGGTTGAAGCTGGGGCCAATCCATGATTTTCTTTCTGACGATAAGCAGGATGTGCTTACACTGCTGCATGAGGGAGCGGCTGCATCAGATCATGCCATCACTTTTGCTGTGAACATCATGGACACAGGATTCTTCCAGATGGATAACGGTGCAGTTTTGTGGCGTCAAGGTTTCGTTCAGGCCCCAACTTCCGGCCGGAAGTCCATTCCAAAGTTTTGATATGCCTTAGGTAAGAAGGTGGAGGAAACCTTGCAGGCCATCAAGGCTGACACTGAAACGGCTTGTTCGGTGGATACCTGCAACAGCATTGAAAGTCCTTTCGCTCAGGAAAATGAAGGTTTTCAAGTACTTGGAGTGATTATAGATCCTCCTACTCTCCGCAGATGTCCCGCATTGGCACCACCCAAGAGGGTTACAAGGTAAGATCAGTGTTATTGAGGAAATCAGTGGCATTGCAGCATTTCCTCTAGAAGTCAAGTGCCGAAGCAGGCCTGACCAGGCCCTGGCCCGACCTCTCCCCTCTCACTTCAACACCCTAGTAGGTCAGTGGCTTGCCAACTTTGTTGTACAGTGGAAATCCATCACCACTGACAAAAGGGGAGTTATCCATCCTTCAACAGGGCCATTCTCTGTAGTTCCTTAGGCCCCTGCCCTCCATTTCTCCCGTTGTGTTTCTTAAAAACCTTGACCCGATGTCATCCCACAGGGTTCCGGGCTTCAAGCGATGCCACGATTGCGAGGCCAAAACATCTATGGCCGACCCCCATGACATCTCTGTGTTGTTTTGGTGCTAGTCAAGACACAGAGGCCAGCGTGCCGTGCGCAAAGATGCAACCGAAGTCCCTGCGTGAGAGGGCCAGGAAATTGGCCTTGGGCCGACCTGGTGCCAAGTCTCTGGCACGGTTGCTCATCCGGTCCTTGGAGACTGAGACTGAGGAACCAACCTCTGTGAAGGGGAAAGACCAACATCATAAGAAGACCAAGAAGCGGTCCCATTCCAGGAGCCATTCCTCGTCTTCCTAGCGGAAGAAGTGGCACCACCGTCATCGACGCAATCCAAGCTCGTCATCGGAATGAGGTAAACCCTCGGCAGGGCCGACCACTCGGGAGGAGTGGGAGAGTTTTAAGAACTCTGTTGGAAATGTTTAAGGCGCAAGCGGCTGTAGGTGCGGCTCAGGTCCCCGACCAGCAGGCTTTTGCAGCTAAAGCAGCGCTCGGTGCTCCTGACACCAAGCCGGCCACTCTGTTGACATCGTCTATGTCGAAAGCGTCTTCGGGTGTTACTCCCGTCAGGCATAAGTGGGTGGAAGGCTGTAGGGCCGAGGCCCCCGACGTCTCTCGGTTGCCCGAGAGTCACTCTGCGCTGAAAGTGCCCTCGACATCGATGGCTTCGACCTCGAAGTCCATCCTCAAGCCTTTGGCGCCGACAGTAGGAAATGGTTCTTTTCTGCCGCTGTCGAGATCGGGCTTCTTAGATTCCATGCATTCCATTTTCAGAGTCGAGGAACACGATGACTCTGAGGACACGGCTGATCCCGTTTACACGGGCACGGGCAGCGTCAACTATTTCGATGAACACGCCAACTAATTGGCTTTGGCTCAGGGTTTACACAATGCCAGTGGTCTGGATACTTCTCCAGACTTGTAGTTAAAGCAAAAACAGCCCTATACCCACGTTAGTGTGACATTCAGGGAGCTGGTTCACAGGGTAGTTGACACCCTGGGGTTTGACGCTTCCTCTGTCCCTATACAGGGATATGACCTTACTGAACTTGTGGACGAGAGTCCCACAGTCGAGAACAATATGCCTTTCAACCCTGTCATTGCAGGACCCTTGGCATCCTTATGGCAGCACCCTTGTACCATTCCCCCTGTGAATGCCAATTTCACTGGGAAGTATAGGCCGGCAAGAGGAGATCCTTCTTTCCTCGCCACCCATCCCTCCCCGGAGGGGTTGGTGATTCAGGCTGCCACTGTTTCCACTAGACCCGGGGCATCCACCTCGAATCTGCCTACGGACAGAGAAGGGGAAAAAATATGACGCCCTGGGCAAAAGGTATTTACTTCTGGTAGCATGGCACTCGAGGCCACTAACTTGGCTTGTGGTTTCGCCAAATATTTGTTTGGCTTATGGAAAGCAGTAGAACAGGCTGCAGAGTAAGTCCCTGAGGGTGCCATGCGGGACAGCTTTTTACAGCTGGTGGATAATGGGAAGGAGGTAGCCAAACAGTTGTTGCAGACGGGTTTGGACGTAACAGACTGTGTTGGCAGAGCAATGGGTTCAGTGGCAAAGAAGGGAGGGGGTCTCCGTCTCATCCTGGACCTCAGGGCCTTGAACAAGTTCCTCAGGAAGGACAAATTCAGGATGGTGATGTTGAAAGAGATTCTCAATGCTCTCGAACTCCAGGACTAGCTGGTGTCTATAAACCTACAGGATGCTTATTTCCATTTGCTGATACACCAAAAGAACAGGAAGTTTGTACGGTTCCTCATTGGTGACAAGCACTATCAGTTCAAAGTGCTTCCGTTTGGGTTGACCTCCACGCCGAGGGACTTCACCAAGCTCATGGCAGTGGTCGTGGCGCACCTCAGGAGATCTGGGGTGCATGTATTTCCATGCATGGACAACTGGCTGATCGGAGAGAAGTCAGCGGGGCAGGTCTTGTCTCATCTCAAAGAAACTTGGAGCACGCGCAGCAATCTGTTGACAGGGAAACCCTTCTGGCCATCTTTGCCCCAGGCCTGAGTGGTACTGGATGCGTCACTGAAGGGTTGAGGCGCCCACTGCAAGGAATTGCAGGTGACCGGCCTTTGGTCTCCATCAGAAGCCAAATGGTATATCAACAGGCTGGAGTTGCGGGCCATCAGGTTAGCCCTGAGGGCCTTTGCACAGTCTCTCAAAGGGAAGCATGTCCTCGTCCTAACAGCCAACAAAGTGGCCATGCATTACCTCAACGAGCAGGGTGGGGTGCACTCTCACCCACTTTGCACAGAGGTGACTCAGTTGTGGTTCTAGTTGCGAGAGAACCAGATCTCTGTCTCTGCAGTTCATCTGGCGGGGACAGAGAACACCTTGGCGGATGCTCTGAGCAGGCAGAACACGGTCTCACAGGAGTGGGAAGTGTGCCAGTAAGTCCTAGAGGAGGTGTTCGCTCTCTGCGGTACCCCTGCAGTGGATCTGTTCAGCACCCAGTCCAACAGGATGTGCAAAAAATTCTGCACAAGGGAATTCCCAGCAAATGGTGCACTGGGGGGGCACATTTCTGGTGCATTTGACCTTCCCTCTCCACTAAGTCTTCCCTCCGATTTCCATCATTCCTTGGGTTATCAGGAGGTTGAGGAGGTTTTGAGCATTCATGATCCTGATCGGCCCAGATTGGGCAAGGAGAACATGGTACTCGATCTACTGGATCTGACCTTCTGTCCGCCTCAACGGACGGATCTCCTCAGCTACTCAGAAAGCCGGGTACTACACCTCAATCCGGACTCCCTCCACCTAGGTGTGGGGCTCTTGATAGGATGAGGTATGATGACTGGGACCTCTCAGAGAAAGTGTTTGTGGTACTGCTGGCTGCATGCAGACCTTCTACTAGATCTCTGTATGCATGCAGGTGGAGAAGACTTGAGGCATGGTGCAGGGAACACAAGACTTTTCTCCATCGCTTGTCCCACCACCACGGTGATGGAGTTCCTTCTATCACTGGCCTCTTCAGGCCGCCACAGTGAAAGGGTATTTGGCGGCCCTGTCTGTGTTTAAGAGATCGGAGTAGGTACCTCGAAGAGAACGAGGTACAAACAAGGGCGCACTCAATAACTATCAAGTTATTTACTGATCTTAGATATTCACTACATCAGTACGTTTTTCATAACATTTTTCTTTATATCAGTGTACTGTACATTTTAGTTGACAACAAAAATGTGGAATTTCTTTCTTCTTCCAAATCAATTAATTAGTACATACGTATTACACAGTGCATAATATTTTCAAACATTACTCAAATATTGAACAAAACTCACAACATTCAAAAACAACAAAATCTTCTCATGATTATCTTTAAATTTTCCATAGCGTTAACATTTTTCAACAATAAATCTCCTGATATCTTGATAGGAGTTATGTAGGTGTGAAAGGACAAACTGTCCATGTCATGATGCCAACCCCCGGGAATCCAGATCAAGTCCAGGAGCCCCGGAAGCAGGCGTCAAGTTATTCCAAGCAAGCCCAACAACCCCTGCTAGGGGCCATTTGGGTGCAGTCCTGGCGTCTATGGCGCCAGGCTCATATGGAGAGTCAGTTCTGGCGCCATAGGCTCATAGATTAAAACTTACCTGATGCAGACCATGCTGCAAACTTACCTGATGCAGACCATGCTGCAGAGCTCCAAGCCAAAAGAGGCTTGGAAGGGAGTACTTTACTTAGGGACTATTTTTTACTCGGGTGGGGTCGGGGAGGAATACTTACCTGGGACTACTTTGGCGGCTATTTAAACCACTCTCGAAGAGCAGCACTCGCTTCGCGTTATTCTGCATCCAGCAGCGTAACGCTCACCGTGCCTGCAAGTCTGCATCCAGTCTTCTGCCACGCCCGCCTTGAGTCTGGAGCTCCTAGAAAAAGGGAGAAAGAAGGAGAAAAGGTTAGAACAAGAGCAATACCTTTTGATCCTTGCCTGAATTCCCGATCCACCGCGCCTTCGAGCTGGAAGAAAGTTATTTTATGCGCGTCGCCTCGCCTGCTTCAGCGCCGCGCTGAACTCACCGGCCTTCGCAGCATCTTCACTATTCACCGCGTCCTTCTGCATGTTCCCGCCGCATTCCGGCACCTAAGGGGAACACAAGAACAGCAAGGTGAGCCAAGGGAATAAACAGAGGCAATATTAGTTACCCCCCATAGACTTACCTGATTTTACCACCGGGAGTACTATTCCTCTTCATGGGTCGACGCAGCCTCCACTGACCCTAAGGGGAAACAAAGGGACAAACAAGGGGTATCCTCCTCACCACAATAAACTTACCTAATTTTACCGCCGGAGGCATTATTCCCCGAGACTTCATAATTTCTCTCAGCACCTGAATAAGGGAGAAAGTAACAGGTTACATACTGACATTATTTTATCGAACTGTGTTAGATAATACAAATCCTTACCTGAATGTTACCGGTTGCCACGAGGAACTCTTCGCTAGGGTCAAGCTGCAACCTGCAAGGAATCGGACAAGAGTGAAAGCCAGACATTTGAACTCTTACGAACTATATACCTACGGCGTCTTGCCGGAAATCTCGGAGTCAATATTGTTCTGGAACTCACCTATTCCTTCGAACCAGTGAAGCAACTGGTTATCTACGCGCCCCTGCGCTCAATGCAGGATGGAGAGCTCATCTTTCCAAAACATCAGGTGAGACTATAAGAGGGGAGATTAAAGGTGATCAGTGGGGAGAACAGCGGGGGTGGGGGTTAACGCTCAACTCCACGGGTGGTTAATTCCCTTTCTCCATTTGCAGAAGAGTACTCCTATGGGCCAAGCAAACAAAGCTAGGTGGGCTAGTCCAGTCTGTCATCTCGGCACTACGCATCACATTGATGGAGACCACAGTTCAGATCGACGCCCCTGTGGGAGCCAGGTGAGCGTAACAGTCCACCCATCAGCTACTACGCGTTTCGGGCTCATTAGCCCTTCTTCGGGTACATATCTGGAAAAGTTGGGTTATGTAAATACAAATACAAATAAATGTTTTAATCAGGTCAAATCTAATAAGTTTCATTTGTCTATTGGAAAAGGACTGGTGTGTATCACTGCACTGGCCTGTAAGTGGGCCTATCTACTGACGTTGCCCTTCAATCTTCTGATGCAAACTCTGTGAATGAAAGCACTTTGTTACTATGATGATCAGTATCGCATAAAGTGTGGTCTCTTGTGGGACCAGTTGCTAAGATAGCGCTGTGATAGTACTCCAAGACCACCTATTTCCCAATTATCTTTTTTTTAGTGATGTTCATTAATGCACTCACCTAGCATTGGCTGTGAGAGTCTGGTACCAGTAGACTTAATTATACCAAATGTTTGTATAGGGCCATCTGAATCACTGGATGTACTGTTTGGTTTGCTGAGAAGAGATTAATTTAAACTACCTTAGAGAGTTGTCCGTAATATTTTAACAATGAACTAACATAACATTAGTGGTCTTAATGAGTTATATAACGTACCTTTTAGTGTTAGTTGTGTCCATATAAATATCCTACATCTTGTGACTCGTATTCCCATGCTATTGTACTGGTGCCTTTTGGAGACATGGTTCAGTAACTGTATTCCTCTTGTGTGCTGAATACCTGTCATTAATAGATTCAATGGTCGAGCCAGTCTTGTCGAGCACAACGTATTACCCATGTACACAACATTATCACTCTTGTATCATTAGTAAATGTTAGAGGCGTCTAAATCTTACCTCTGAGAACATGGGTATTCTTGTTTTCTTATTCTAAATGTAGCCGCTGTATTCGTCGGCTCACAGCGTTGTGGGAATCCCGCAAACGCTGTCTCTTGTAGTTTACCTCAATCTATGTATTAAGGAGTTACGATTCCGATTATTATCAGGGAAATTCCTCCCAACTACTCTGACATACATAATGAAAGTGTTGTGCATGGTCATGTGAACAACGGGGCACCTGGTTTCACATGTGGTGGGGATGCCCGGTCATCCAGGTGTACTGGTCGGAACTGCTTAGCTGGATCAAGGGCATAGAAGGGTACTCCCCGACCTTACAGCCACTGGAAATCCTCCTGGGTATTCCTATGCTGGAGACAGAACAGTCCACATTCCAAAGGGTCATTGGGGCCATGTTGAGGGCAGGGAGACTAGCACTAGCTCAAAAATGGAAAAATGCCCTAGCCCCATCCAAGAAAGAATGGCTTTGTAAACTTAGGTCGATCTTCACCTATGAAAAACTCTCTGCGATAACAAATGACACCATGTCGGATTTTATACAGGAATGTACCGCAGTGCTTCTTAATGATGATTGTATCTCTATGTACGTCCTTCAATGCCCCCATTTCACACATCTGTCCACCAACCCCAGGGACCCAGCTTGGGCCCCTTACTCGCTGTCAACTGGTCTGACCCCACTATGTGAAACTGAATGTCTAATAACGTATTGATTTCTGAATGCCCTCTCTGCAGCTTCTATAACCCGCGAAACCTCTGGACCTGGTATGTTCAAAAAAGTTGGGGGGCTTGAGGGGGAGTTGGATTAAAAATCAAAAATGTAAACTGCCATCTATGCTTGTTCAATGTATTGCTGGCAGGGATTGCCCGCGCACCCTACCTTATATGTATGATGTCAATAAAAACAAAATTTAAAAAAGAAAGTGTTGTGCATGTCTAGGAACTAATGTTACTTACATTGATCAATATTGTTGCTCAGTCGTACGCAGCTCCTCTGAGACGCAGGCTTGATCCGCATCAGTGTGTTGCTTAGCAATCTCCCTGCTATGCCCTTAATTATAGAGTGGGTCTCTGTGGTAAATCTGCTGAGACACCAAATGGAGTTACCATAACCACCATTTCGGCCGGCGGTATTACTGCTGGATTACAAGTGTTGGTTTTGCATTGCTAGTCTCCAATGATGCAGTCCATAGGACTCCATGGTGGATTTTGGCACTATTACTGTCGAAATGAGTCACATTTTTACCACACCGCCCAATTTATGAGGACCACTGAGTTTTTTATTTTTATATTTATTTCGGTTAGCATTAATTTGCATGCTGGTAATTGTAGGCTTTCAATCAGAATGGGGAAAGTAAAGCTACAACTGTAATTCTTTTTGCTCAAAGTGGGTGTGTGGAAAAAAGACAATCCATGTGAATCCCAGCTTGCAAGGCGAAGGTCCATCTACTTTACGTGTTGCTGTTTATAGTATAACTGTAAATTATATTTTTTGATTTGAAATTACTGAGTTCTCGGTTTTAGAGCAGTAGTACACCAACTGTATTAAAGGTTAAGCTGGAATGTGCTGTGATATAGTGGAGCTCACCTCTAGCCCGGTCCCAATACAGGAAATCAAGTGCTAATGCAATTTTACATTTAAGTAAATGTGCAAAACTACTGGCTGCACTGCATTCTGGTGCTGGTCATTTATAAAACTAAACAGGAATGCAAAATAACATGTGCTATTGATGCCAGGACTTAAAGAACCTGATTTGAGAGTTCTGTTTCAGCCTATGTTTTAGAAAACAAGAGTACGACTGAAGTAATTAGGTGGAAAAAGTGAGCAGTGGTTTGTATGTATGTATTGATATATGATTAATGTAGCTTAAACCTAGTTCCTAAGTAACAGAGCACTGTACCAAACTGGGTGGTGAATACAGGGAGAGAACAATAAGGAGAGACATGGGATGGGAGAACCATTAATAGAGTTGATTCCCTTTGGCTATGTACACAAACCGGGAAATCTGCAGAGAAACTGTATGCATATGTTAAAATCCTTCACCGGAATGACCTGCATGATTTCTGTAGGGAGAGGCAGTGATCCTGTGATCTGTTCTGTGATGCTGCCTCCTTCATTAAAGGGTTCAAAATGGGTGAGTAGGTCTGACTCAGTAGGCACACTCACCCACGACTTGAGGCCATGCATCGCCTCGCATTAGGGATATATAATTGTTCACAAACCATTGAATTTGGAACGCTCATAACCAGTTGAATTAACAAGAGCGAGTGATCTCAATATAGTACTATACCTAATTTGAGAACCAATCTCTGAACAGATACAGGGCCCGATTCATGGAATAAATATGCACCAAAAACAGGGTGCATGAAAAACGCGCGCAAGCGCCCGTTTTCCGATTCATGGAACACATTGCGCATGGCTTACCTGAGACCTGCGCTGAATCCGCGTGGGTCCAACACGTCACTGCGACATCACAAACGCCTTGCGCGAGATGCCCAGTGAAGAGACTCACCATCCAGTGCACACACCTAAAAAGGGGACTGAACACGTGGAATGGGGAACAACAAACATAAATGTGGGTGTTACGTGGGAAGTACCACAGTAAAATACTTGCAACGCCCACACGCGTGCTAACACATATTCATGGAATTGAAACGGGCTCTCCTGCACGCGGGAAAAGATGGGCTAATCCGGAAACACGTCCACCAAGAGAAAGCAGGCGTAAGCATCACTGCACAACTAAAACCATGCTTAAAATGCGCATGCGAACACAAACGCGCGTATACAGCTACGATTAATGTACCATTCCTCGCAGCTGTGATCGTGGGACACCGCAGCTGGAGGAGGAGAAGATGGAGAAGATAGCCAAGACCTGCATTTTTTTACCCAGGACCAGCCTTTTTGGGATGCCTGATGACCAGGTTTATGGCAGGTATAGTTTTCCCCTCATATCCTAGACCTGGTCACTGAGTGGGAGGATGACCTCACATCACCCACCCTGTGCTCCCAAGCACTGAGCCCCTTTTGGCTACTGGGTAATTTCAGCTGACAACTGCCATAGTTGGGGGTGTTTCACAGGCCACGCAGTCACGCTGCCTACACCAGGTGTTGGCAATCATGACTGCATGCCCCTCAGTCTGCAGGCACATATACATGCCCAGAACACCCGCAGAAAGGCAGGCCGTGGTCCAGGACTTTTATGGGGTGGCACACTTCCCCAAATTGCTTGGCGCCATTGATTGCACCCATGTGGCCCTACGTCCACAGAGCACATCTATCGGAATCGCAAGCACTGGCATTCCATCAACGTGCAGGTTTTATGTGATGCCAAGGGAATCATTACCTCTGTATATGCCAACCATCCAGGGTCCACCCATGATAGTTTCATATTCAGATGTCACCCCTACACCGGGACCTGGAAGCTGGGAGGCATGGAAACACATGGCTCATTGGTGAGTATAAATGCCTGTGCACATGCATGCATGTTACACACAGACAAATAGACAAAGCCAACTAATGACAACCATTCTCACCTCCCCAGGGGACAGTGCCTACCCTCTGAGCAGCTACATGATGACGCCAATACGGAAGCCCACCACACCACCCCAGGTAAGATACAACGCAGCCCATATTGCAACTAGTGCCGTGGTGGAGCGCACATTCGGAGTTCTAAAGTCACGCTTCAGCTCCCTTGACCACTCCGGTGGAAGGCTACTATATGCACAACCAGTAGTGTGCAGGATCATTTTGGCAGCATGTGTCCTGCACAACGTTGCAACACGGCGTGGTGTACTGATGGACAAGGTGGTGCCCCCACATCCCCAACCACATGCACGGCTGCTGCGCATGGGAGGGGAAAGGGCACATGGCGAGGCAGCCCGTAGCCAGCTTGTGGCGCAATTTTTCACCTAAACCCCCCCCCCCCCCCCCCCCCCTCTGCGGAGTGCACACAGGCCTGGCACATTCCAGGTGACAATCGATGATGACAAAGGGATAATCAACTGTCCCAACCTTACCACCCTGAGAATGTGTCCTTGGAAGTGCTACATTGTGTGCATCCCTGGCTACTGAAACTAACCCAATCCCATGTGAACAAAAAGCACACATTGAAGATGCAGTATGCCATTAACCCCATGGAAAACAGCACATCTAAATTCTGGTATGTCACCTAAACCCTCCCAAACTTCATGTCACCCGGTAGCCACACCATGCCATGCAATGTTAAAAGTGACAAATAAATGGGCAACACATAACGCTACTGTCACAAAGTGCACTTCGACAAATGGAACTAGGTCAGAAATAACTCACTCTGACACATCAAAATTAAATCGTACAGAGGAACATCCATCTTCCAGCATAACATATCATAAACACAGGACCCAACAGTGACAATGTCAGACAGTGACCAATCACAATAGCACAAGTGCCTCAAAGTGACAAAGCTTACCACATGAACCCCTCCTATCTTGAGTGTGTCTCTGCTAGCTAAAGGGGCCAGGGTAACGCACACAGCAGGAAGGGCATCAATAATGGAGACAGTCAAGGTAATACATGAAGATGTAGCATGAAAAAATTTACATTAACCAAACAAAAATGTATGCTAACCATGCACTGGACAAACAATCCTGAATCCCCACTAGGGGTGTATACAAAGGTTGGACTTCAGACTGACTACAGAAATTATAGAAGTCCAATGCCTCTGTGTAAGTTACTTTCACACGCTGCCCTGCATGCAAGCCCATGGAAAGGGGAAGCAGGAGTGGCATATGTGTTTGTACCCTAAGGCACAAACGAGGAGTGTGTCAACACGAGACAATCCTGTATGGGCCCAGCCGAAACACACAGTGGAGGCCTTCGGATGCCACACAAAGCAACACACTGTCACATGAATGCACAATAGACAAAAAATAAAGTGAAATAAAATTTAAAAAATGGCTATGGTGGACTGGGGGGTGCGGCCTGGGTTCACGGCCTGCATGGCTAGCATAGAGTGGGAGAGCTGTCGAGGCTGTCGTCACCCTCTGGTGTAGCATTAGGGTATGTGCACGGTAAGGGAGGCTGACCAGTATAGCCCTGGTCTGCTCCTCAATGGCAGCAAGCATGTAGGCCTGAAAGGTTTGATTCTGAATCGTGATGGCCCAGAGGTCCACATGCAGCACCTCACGTGATGCACAGAGTTCCGCTTGCAAGAGCTCACGGGATGCACAGATCTCCGCTTGCAAGACCTCGCGGGTTGCCCAGAGTTCCACAGAGACGTTGTGCGTCACCTGCTCCATCTGCTGTTCTGCACGTCTACTGTGGGCCAGTAGATCTGACGGAGGTATTGTTTTCCTTCAGGGCAGCCCTGTGGGCCTCAGCAGCTATGGCTGTGCGCAGAACCTCCACTTCAGCCCGTCGGCCCCTGTTGCTGGCTGTCATGTCCAGCCTGTGTGAGCGGCATGGGCACTGCAATGCCTGCTGCTGGGGCTCAATCTGTCTTTCAGGGGGAGCATGGAATTGGCCACTCTATCCATGTCCTGTGCCAATATCTCACATGATGCCCCCTTTTGCTGTGCAATAGTATACATAGATTGCTCCCACATAGTATTTCCGGGTGGCACACGGCCACCGCGTTGCCGGACCCTACACCCGCTGGACCCAAATATACCTGGCCCTTGCTTCGCAGGCACTGCCTGTGGCTGCAGGACTGCATTCCTCCCTTGATCAGCTACCCCAGGAACAGCAGCCAATACTGTGGAGTGTGACCCTGCATCCGTAACCACCACAGACGGACATACCAACACTGACTGGCCCTGTGAGGGGTCTACCGTCCCCTGCAGCTGTTTGGGACAGAACAGTATCCACAGTAGAATCACTCACCTGCGACAGCAATGTTGTAGCAGACAGTGTGGGCAGGTGGCAAGTGCATTCTCTGTCATCTGGGACTACAGCAGGGGAGAGGAGGACAGAAAGCACAACACATGAGGAAGCATCGTAAGTGCCTCCAGACTTGGAGAAGCTACACCTCCAGTTACATAGAGGCACGGAGGCTGTTCCAGAGGGGTGCCCCAGATAAACAAAGACGAAAACCATACATTAATTTGCATGAGGACCAATTGACCCTGAGGGAGCATGAAAGGGATGATCAAAGACCATGAGAAGGAAGTAAATACTGGAGATGGAGTTGAAGGAATTGCTGGCCCAGGACCCCTAGGGACTTGCTGAAAATGCACAGGGTTCAGAAATGAACACTCATACCCACTGTGAGCCTGTGCCATCATCACAGTCCTAGGCAGATACCTTGCACCAAGCCTAAAGGACGTTCCACACAGTCCAGGTCTGGCAGAGTTGCAGAGGGAAGAGTGTAGAATCACAGAAATCCTGGTAAAGCCCGTTGCAGTAGTCCACCGTAGGAATTACCAGACCTCTGGAGACAGTGAGCTGCTGGGGGATGGAGAGGAGAGGAATAATGCCTCTGAGGAGGAACAGCAGCTTGAAGGGTGACCTCACAGAGACGTCAGTCATGTGATGATAGAAAGCGAGTGTTGAGTGGAAGATCATTACAGGTTATCCCCGACCACAGGTTGGAGCAAGAATAGGGCCAAGAGAGGCTGGACAGAGAGTGTCATGGAAGGAGGGAGCAGGTGTGGTGATGAGGATTGCCTCTGTGTGCAGCACATGGTTTGTATGCAGTCTGCATGACAACAAGCACGTATCAGTCGAACATCACATGGGTCACACATGGCAGTCATGTCAATGTAGCCTGAACTGGCAGACAATCATAACACATCACCCAAGCAACATACACATGGCCTGGACACACACGCATCACCACTCACCGGACATTGGCTCATACATTGGCAGGTCTCCCACGCCTTGGACCTGCTCCACTGCAATGAAATCACTAGCAATCTCCTCATGTCCAGTGAGTTCATCGTCCTCTGGTGCTGACCCACCACCAGCCACACAGTAGAGGCGAACTTGGCAGCCAGCTTGTCTTTTGCTTGGTGTCGGAGGCAATTCCAGCGCTTCACCACATCACCAGCTGTGCGCCTCTCATGGCCCAAGGTGCTAATACGGTCCACAAGGCACTGCCAGTGGGCCATACGCTGAGCAGGTGCATGTGTGCTGTCTGCCTGCACCAGCATGTCATGGCTGTGTTCCAACACGCAGTCCACGAGCGTGTCCAGTTCCTCATCACAGAAACTCCTCTTTCTCGACGTGTGGGACTGCTGTGCCGTATCTGGGGTTCCAGCCTGTACTGCTGGAGCGCGCTTCTGCTTCTTGCGAGGTAGTGCAGACCCTGAGTGGCTTGTACTGCTCTGGTCAGTAGGGGCTGTAGTACAGGTGGACGGCCATATGGTATCAGCAACTGATGTTACTACAGAAGGTTGGCTTGCAGGTATTGGTAGCTGGGTGCTTTTGCCAGGACCCTGCACTGCACGTGTCTTGGCCTTCAGGACATGGAAATCGACCATTGAGTCACCCTGTGCCTGGGCTGGGGCCATTACAGTCCGGGCTGGCTGACCCTGAGCCTGGGTGGTGGTAGCCGCAGCTGCGCCTGCAGCTTCCACACCCTGGCTGCTCTGGACAGCAGATGGCACTGCTTGTCCGGGACCACGGGTGATGGGGATGTCAGCAGCAGCTGCATCTCCCTGCCCCGGTTGCGTGGGGGGCAAAGCCATCCCTGCATGGGCCTGGCCACCTTGCCCACGTAGACCACCTTGGCCAGCTTGACCACCCTGGCCACGTCTCTCAACTTGTCCAACTTGGCCACCCTGGCCACGTCGCCCACCTTGGCCACCTCTGGCAGGTTGCCCAACTTTGCCTCCCTTCCCACTTGTAGCCCTCCCAGTCATGGCACTAGCGCAATGGGAGGTGCAGCCAACAATTGTCCTGGGAAATTGGAGTGAGGGGGCAGGGTACGTGATGGAAAACATACCACTGTGTTCCAGCAAGGCTCTATGTGACCCCTGGTGAAAAATTAACAGGTTGCGCAATGCTCAGGCACCCCAAAAACAAAAATCAACGTGTACGCAACCCCTCGGTAGCCCACGTGTGATTAAGAAACATCCCGCAGTACACTGTGGCACCCAGCAACACAGAAAAAAATGGGTACGTGAGGAACACGTAGGCTACTATGACCTCGAAAATGGGGTATGTGACACACATGGGCAACCACAGTGGGGAAAAATGTATGCACGACTCACCATCTACCTCGAAGAATGAATAAAAATCACACGCCCATGTGTGCAACTCCCCCGCCAAAACAAAAAGTACGCACTACCACAGTAGTGAACTAATCGTGTGTGAACCCACAAAAATATGAAATTCATGGGTCCGTCCCCACGAAAAGCATGTACAGTGCACTGTTATCCTACACAGACCTTTAACCCTATACTGAACAGCAACGCCCAACGCGCATCACGTAACTTACGCGCTTAGGGCCTTTCCTCTGATTACACGATAACGCGCTGTTTCTGCACGTGCAGCGTCACTCTGTTTCCGGCTGGCCATGTGAAACAACACGGAAGACTCATGCTCCTGCCTACAAGGGCATTTACCTGCCTCAAACTGGCCAAGCTGCCTCCTAGAGCCATCTCCTGCTGCCAGCCCACTCTGTGTGCCTGCTGCCCACGTGCCCTGCATTTTGGTACCTGCTCATCAGCCATTGCCAGTGATCCTGTCGTTGTGACCACCTCTGCTGATCCTGAAGACTCCCGACTGCCATACCACCTCTCCACAGCCCAGCCCCAGGACCACCTTGCCCACCCACACCTGCCTCAGGGGTTGCCATGTCTGACACACACCATCTGAGGCAAGTGGCAACCACCTGGCAGAGAGGCAGAGGGCTGTCGGCTCCTCAGGCAGGGGAGTTGGCATCCTTGTGGAGCGAGTCCTGGGGCATCATGATGCCCTTTTCCATGGCCCATTGCAAGTCGGCAATGAAGGACTGAAGAAGATCTGGGAGGACATTATGGTTGCCATCAACACAGAGGGGGTGGCACCCCGCGACTACCAACATGTCCACAAGTGCTGGGAAGACTTCAAGTCCAGGACCCACAACAAGGCCCAGCGTCTCTTAAAGGCTGTTGATGATCGAGCGAGGCGTCGGGGCCGGTTGACCACGGACGAGATGAGGGCCCTGGAGTGCTTCTACCCAGCGCTGTACCCCCAGGTCTTGGAGTTGGTGCTCCGCCTGGAGTCGACTGGTAAGTGTTCATGTTTTCTTGTCCACCATAGTGCATGTGCATGTTGATGTGTGCACCCTGCGCTTATGTTTGGCATGCCTACTGTACAGATGTCTGTGTGCATGTCCCAGGCACTGCTGCATGTGAGTTGATTGTTGCATGTGCGACATCAATGGTGTCTGTGTGGAAAAGCGTGATGCGGGCATGTATGTCACAACGTGCACATGTTGCATCCCTGTGTGTGGATTGTGTCATGCCAGAGGTGTGACACATGTGCATTCGGCAACATCATGGACATGCATGGTGTACATGTGCATCTGTATGAGAAGTGAGTGTGTGAGTGGCAAACACTCCAGGTTGTCTGTGACTCTCCGCTTTTGCATGTGTGATTGCCTCATGCTGCCAATTTGACTTCAAGTGCTCTCTGAAGTGATGGATCCATGGCCTGCTTCATGACTGCCAGGTGATGTGTGTGAGTGTGATGTGTATGTGTCATGATGTGTGTGAGGTGCATGCACAATTCGGATGTGCTGGCAGTACCTTGTCTAAGGATGTGAATGTCTAGTGTGAATGACGAACATGATTGTGCATGTGTGTGAATGGCACTTCCCTGTGTGTAGTGGACGGTGATGATGGTTGTGACATTTGGCAGTGGCAATTATGTACTTTTGCATTGTGACAAACACACATATGTCCAGTGCCCTGATGTATGTGTTCTATGTTTCGCTATCCACAGCGACGATGGAAGAAGAGGGTGGAGAAGGCGCTGTGGAGCCCGGCAACAGGGATGCCTCCACCAGGCGTAGACGCAAGGCCCAGTCATCCTCCCAGGCACTGTCATCTTCTGTGAGCGGGGATACTCGTGCCGTGCCTCAGTCAACGGCTGCAGCTGCTGAGGGGAGGCCCAAGAGGGTGAAGTTGGTCATGGGCTCCTCAGTAGTGGGACAGGTGGGCCCACACAGGGGCAATAAGATGCGGAAGACAGTGGGGAGGCACCCAGGATGATGATGGAGGAATGGAGGAGGAGGAGGATGAGGAGGAGGAGGAGGAGAAGGAGGGGCCACATCAGCCCATGGGGCCCGGCGGGGGTGATGAGGTAGGTGTGACTGGTGCAGTTCAGGGACAGGGGCCGGAGTCAGTGCAGGTCATCGTGGAGGGGCCTCTGACTGATCTTGTCCCTGGAACTGCACCAGTATGCACCTGCGGGCATGCCTCAGGCCAGACCCGTCCGCAGGTGGCGAATGTACCCACGGAAACGGATCTTCCACTACCTGCGGATGAAGCAATTTGTGACAGGGTGGAACCGTTGCTAGCCGGTATTACGAGACGTAGAGCCAGCATTCGTGATATTGTGCAGGCTTCCAATCGGGGGCTTGCACATCATCACAATGAGGTCTGTTGCCTCATTAACTGGCTAGCTCTGTTCCTGGTCAGGAATTTCCTACGTGTGCTGGCCACTGCTGCAACCCCCTCCTCCTCTTCCTCCTCTGTGCGCTAGTCGTCCTCTGGCCCAGATACCACCAGGGCCCTTTGTGTACCTGTCCCAACCCCGGCGGCCAGTCTGGTGGAGACCACATCCCTGCCACAGTCGGGAGTCGGAGGATCAGCAGAGGTGGTCACTGCAGCAACAGGACCAATGGCAATGGAGGAAGTGTAGGCACCAAGCAGTAGGGCACGTGCACGACAGCCCTGGGGGTTGTCATCATCCCAGAGGCTGTCCCAGAGGCGCAGGCACAGTGCTTTTCAGCGGTGGTGGCAGGCTTGACATAGGAGGCGACAGGACTCGGGGCTCTCAACATCATAGGGACAGGTATCGGCCAGGAGGGAAACATGGACCTTACCACAAGGATGTCTTCCGTAATAGTGCAAATAGGTCAGCAGATCGGAGCAGAGCGCCAGCGGGCACAGTGGGCCTGACTCACCATTGCCAGGGCGGCGAACACCCTGCGCCAGGTGGAGAGGCAGCCCGAGTTCCTCAAGGAGTCTCGCAGGGAGTTTGAGAGGAGCACGATGGAGTCCCTGCAGGCCCTCAAGGAGAGAGCACAGGCCTGCCTCAGGGAAATTGACGCAGAGTTCGATGATGCCCTGGCCGAAACTCTTGGGGGAAATGGTGAGTCGTAGGACTAGACCGCTGCCTTTGTATATAGTTATTTAGGAGTAGGTTTCATTTGTTCATTCCCTTTTTTTTGTAGTTCATGGACTTTGCTCCACATCTTGTACATAGTTATTTCTTCATGGAGTTCTTAGGGATTTTCGTTGGTGTTTTGGGATCATGGACCCCGGATCTATGCATATAGTTGGATTTTTGATTTTTTTAACTTGTTTTTTCACCATGGAGGAATGGTTTTCATATGATTTGTATTTGCAATTTGAGAGACATCAATGGATATGGACCACATTTTTGGAGTTCATTTTTTCCATCACATTATTTATTGTTTTAATTTTAAATTTTTGGGGGATTTGATTCATCATGATGTTGCTGGTTTAATTTTACTTAGTCTGACTTTTATCAATGTTCATTAATACATTTTTATAACTTCTAATAGAAGTGGTGTCTGCTCTCAATTGTTTGGTGCATGTTTCACTCTTCCTTGACTCTGTTACCTGTCCCTGCTGTTCAGCGATGTTGTGCATGTGTGTGCAAACATGCATGCATGTGTGATTTGGTGATTCCCATGTCATGGGGCATGTACTGGGGAGCAGGACTAATGGATGGTTGTTGGGGTGCACCGTGGGGGTGCAGCGTGTGATGGCATTTTAGTGGACATATGCTACATGACTGAATGTTGGCCCAATGTGTTGGGGGAAAAGGGGTAATGAGTCTTGGCCTGCCTGCAGGTTGCCATCACTGGTGGGGGTGGGGGACATGAGTCGGGGCATGCCTGCAGGTTGCCGTCACTGGTGGGGGTGCGGGACATGAATCGGGGCATGCCTGCAGGTTGCAGTCACTGGTGGGGGTGGGGGACATGAGTCGGGGCATGCCTGCTGGTTGCTGTCACTGGTGGGGGACATGCGTCAGGGCATGCCTGCAGGTTGCCGTCACTTGTGGGCGTGGGGGACATGAGTCGGGGCATGCCTGCAGGTTGCCGTCATAGGTGGGGGATATGAGTCGGGGCATGCCTGCAAGTTGCCGTCACTGGTGGGGGTAATGAGTCAGGCCCTGCAGGCAGGGTATGGTCACGGGTGATGGTGGCGGTCCCATGTGGTGTGGGCTGCCTGCGGGGTATGGTCACAGGTGATGGTGGGGGGTTCCCATGTGGTGTGGGCTGTCTGCGGGGTATGGTCACAGGTGGGCTGCCTACGAGTTATGGTCACGGGTGATGGTGGGGGTCCCATGTGGTGTGGGCTGTCTGCGGGGTATGGTCACGGGTGATGGGGGGGATCCCATGTGGTGTGGGCTGCCTACAGGATATGGTCACGGGTGATGGTGGGGGTCCCATGTGGTGTGGGCTGCCTGCAGGGTATGGTCACAGGTGGGCTGCCTGCAGGGTCTGGTCACAAGTGATGGTGGGGGTCCCATGTAGTGTGGGCTGCCAGCGGGGTATGGTCACAGGTGATGGTGGGGGTCCCATGTGGTGTGTGCTGCCTGCCGGGTATGATCACATGTGATGGGGGGGTCCATTATGGTGTGGGCTGCCTGCAGGGTATGGTGACTGGGTATGCGCAGGCCTTTCCACGCGATTTGGCTGTTGCGAGCAGGGTACGTGATTTCACGGGAGTGCGGACGGGGTATGTGCGGGCCTTTCCACGCGATTTGGCTGTTGTGAGCGGGGTACGTGATTTTGATGGGGTGCGGACAGGGTACGCGCAGCCCTTTCCACGCGATTAGGCTGTTGCGAACGGGGTACGCAATGATTTTTCATGCTATTACATTGGGGGGGCTGTGTGCTGTCCCACGGATGGTGCGGGCCCTTGCACCGTAGTAGCCATTTCAATGGCTTTTTCCTGCGCACAGGGGCATGTTGGGGGCATTACTGGCGCTGCTTTATGTGCTTTGCGCCATGGCTAATGATGCTTCGGAAATCCATGAATACGCGTGCAGCGCAATTGCTGGTTTGCACCACGGATGGCGCACGCGTGACGCACACTCCTTCTCGGCGTCTGGCACTTGCTACTTCTGCGCTGGATTCTATGAATTACCTCCACAGAGTCCCACACAAGACCACTAAGGTCTCATAAGAACTCAACTCTGTCTTGACAAAGACCTAAACACGTGTTGGCTGAAGGGCTCAAATGTTTGACTGTACAGAAAATAGGAAAAAGGAAAACATACAAAAGATCAATAAATCTACATCTTGCAGACTGTATTTGCAGACCTACTTTTACTTTGGCTAGCGCAATAATCCAGAACCAACCAGTTTTTGAATATCCTTCATTAAAGGGCTGATGGGGGACAGGTACCCACCGTTTATGAATAAGTATCCCATCCCTGCAACCATACTCTTTGCTCGAAATGTTAATATAACGATTCATCGATTGTCTGGTTGGGTTATTATATGATTCATGCATGTTGCAAATCATGGCTATAAAACTAAATGTCATTTTTAGCCCTATGATTTACACTTTGTATTTGCATATGACATTATCACGTGGTTTCAACATGTTAATTTGTTCAATCTTGCCAATTATTTTGACAAATATTTTTTAAGGTTCATCAACAAAGTAAGCTTTGTCTTACTTTTCCTGGGCTTATTTCTGATAGTCATTATGGATGCCTTGAGTAGACATACTTTGGCCTCCCAAACGTGGGAAGTCTACAAGGACGTTCTGGAATAGATTTCATCTGTTAGGGGACTCCACACTGGAAGCAAAGATGCCAACTTGAGAACAGGAAGTGTGAGGAGTTCTGCTCCAGTGATGTTCCTTGACAGAGAGCTCAAGGGGATGCACTGACGGTTGATTGAATGTTTTACCTCATCTATGCATTCCTGCCAATTCCCGTCATTCTGTGTCATGTCCCCCGTCCGTTCCACCAGTGATTTCCCTTCAGCCCGCTTACCCCTTCCACTTACCTTCCAGGGCTCACGTCGGCGGTCCAGACCACCCTGCACACCTATACAACAGCGGCCTTTTGCTCACACCCTGCAGTCACGCTTGCAACCATTTTTCTATTGGCAGTTGCCGTGGAGATTAGGCCACCATAGGAGCAGAGGTACTTCTTCGCGTCGCATTGCTGTCCGATCACGTGACCTGGATTTGCGATCACGTGATCCAGACTCATGAGCACGTGACGCGGTTCCGCATCGCGTGACCAGGAAGCGAGCGGTACTTAAGCAGTGAAGTACCTCAGTACCACGCTTCACAGCTGTTTTCCTCTGAGACTCTGTTTGGCTTGCAAATCTTGCTCTGCTTCATGGTTTGTCTTGGACCCGGCTAACGCTTCTTGGATTTTCTTTGGATTACGCCTTGCTATTGTTCTACCGGCTCGGACTGCTACTCTTGGCTCCTGATCTTGGATTGTTATCACGGACTTCTTTTTGGATTACGCTCTGCTGTTGTTCCACCGGAACGGACTGCTCTTCTCCATCGCCCTTGCCTAGAATCTTGTTACCTGGCTCAATCTTGCTTGCAGGACTTCAACTGGTGGGGTCCGGTTTGACTATCAGTAAGTGTCTCCTGTCCAGGACCTCTGCCCACGTGAGCCTCGGAATCATCCTTCCACTAGGTTTACATCATCCCTTCCGCCAATTCCCGGTAAGATCCTTGCTGTTTCCTTGTTACCTGTGTATTACCCTGTTTGCTTGGTATTAAAAGCTGTTTTCCTTCACAGCTTCCTTGGGGCTTCCAGTACTTCGTGGTTCCGGACTTCTCCACCTGCGGCCCCAAAGGTTGTATAAAGAGTGAGTCAGTCATTCTCCCTGTGCAGCACTTGAGGACAGAGGTCTCACGTATCTACACGACACTCAAGATATAACATTCTGCTTGTTCTCTTTTTGGATCTGCATTGTTCTTGATTGCTCTGGACTGGCCTCTGAGAACATGGTACCCAGAGCCGCTGGACATGTTTATCGGCCCTATCTGGTACCTTCTGGCACCTTCTGACCTCTGACTGGGATGAGTGGATCATCCCAGTCAGAGGGGCCTGAACCTTCATTCTTGGCTGCTGAGTGGCTGAACTACAGGGAGTGGGATTTGTCGGATAATGTCCTGGACAAGCTCCTTTCAGCTCAGAAACCTGCCACCAAATCCATTTAGGCCTGCATGTGTTCTACATTGTTGGCTTGGTGCCGAAAGAAGGATCTGAATCCTTTCACGTGTTCCAGATCTTCTGTTTAAATATTCTGCTTTCCTTGGCCCAGACGGTCCTGCATACTGACACTGTGAAGGACTCTACTGGCTGTTATCTCTGTTTTTGAAAGGAGCCCTGAGTACAGCTCATTCTTCACGATCCCCACAATTTTGCAGTTTTTGTAGTGATTGTGTAATCGCTTTTCCTAATGCCAGTTTGTTCTGGCATGGGATTTGAATTTAGTGTTGACATTGTTTATGGGTGCGCCCCCGTTTGAGCCCCAACATGTGTTTCTTAGTTTGTCAGCCTTAAGATCATTTTTCTGGTTGTCATCACTTCAGCGATGCAGGTGAGAACTCCAAGCATTGTATGTTAAACCTCCTCATTTTGTTTCTCCAAAGAGAAAGGTGACTCTGAGAGTGAGGCTGTCCTGTCTTCCAAAGGTGGTCTCAGATTTCCATCTCTCTTAAAATATCAACCTTCTTGTGTTCTTTCCTCATTCTTCCAAGGCAGAGGATGATGGACATCGGGAAAGATGACCAACATTTTGTGAGTTATGTTAGTACCCACACTGGCAGAGACAGCCCTCACAGGACTTAAATAGAATCTGTCAACGTGGCTCATGCTCTGCTTCTCAGCCGTCTATTCAACCAGAAGGCTGGCAGCCACCTCTGCACTGCAGAGCGGGCTACCTGTCTTGGACGTTTGTCTGGTGGCTACGTGGGCCTTGTTGTACTTGTCTGCCAAACTTTACTGCTTGGAAGCTCGCTTTGGTAGAGCGGTCGTCTGAGTTTTTTTAGTATAGGTGATGTCCTCTCGCTCTCCAGGTCTATGTACTGCTATGGGAGTCTCTCACAGATCAGGAAACTGGGAGTAAGGAATCCATTAGAAGAAGAAATGACTTGCCTGTGGTAAAGTTCTTTCTAATGGATGCGCCTTCCGCTTTACCATGTCCAGCACTTGCATCAGGTTCATGGTTAAACGTACTAGAGGGAATTAGTTGTCACAATTTCAAGAGTTCATCTGCCTCATGAGGGTTTGCTGGTGTTGATTGTGGGATAGTGCACATTTAAATATTGAGCACATACCAATTGGCCAGTATTTTATACTCGTAATCTTTAATGTGCCACTCTGCACATTCCATACTCTGTCATCTCTGATGCGATCAGACAACTACAAGACATGTGATATTTTGCAAACGTTGTCTGTGTTATAACACAACTTCGGTCCCCTTGCCTGACAAGTGTCTGCAAAATAGTAAAAAGTCCCACTTTTTGGAACAGGACTTGAAATCGATCCTTATCGGAAGACTCCCCTGAAAAGGGGTGAATGCATGTCAGGTTACAGCTGCAAGGAAAGCCTGGTGTAGGGTGATATGGTGTCAAAATAAGCACCAATAACTGCTTTCAGAAGATTTGATGGCTCCAATAATAGAGTGGAAAGAGCGATTGAAAGAGTGTGGGGATGGGATGGGATGGGATGAAGTAGAAGTGAGGAAAGTATGTAATGGATTAAAGAGGCCATAGGTGAGTAAAAGGAAGGGCAGGCACAAAGCAGAAGGCATAGAAGATGTAGAAAATGAATAAGCACCCAATGTTCTTGCTCCATTAGAGGTTATTATTAGCACAGGGAGTCCATTGTAGTCCTCCTGCTAGTCGCTGAGTGTTCAGACTATAGTTTACAATCTCGGATTAAGACATCATTCCAAACATTCTGATTTGAGCTAAGGCCTAAAATCATTTACTTTCCTTTTTACTTTGATAACTCCAGGTGCTAATAGCGTTATTATTTAAGTCTAACTATGGGCCTAGCTATTCTGGTCTGTCTTACTTATCTTCATTGTTCAGCTTTTGATGTCCCTTTTCTGTGTCTATTATATTGACTTCACTAAATGATCTTTGTTTGGAAAACTGCATATGCTATATATTATGTGTAGGCTTTCTGGATTTATCAGTAAAACACCAATAAAGATACAATGTTTGACTTTTAATGGAAACCAGAAAAATACTATTTGCATGTATAATGGCTGCATTCTTGTGTCTCCTTTGCATGTGACCCAAAAACAGCTATTTTTAAGTTTGACAGACTCACAGTTAGCTCAGTCATAGGTAATGATGTCTCGGCTGTTTTTTGTTTTGTTTTGTTTTTGCCTTTCGAACCTGTACTTGCCGTAGCAGCGTTTCATGTAGACTTTTACCAGCCAACACCCCAAACATCACATCCATACTTGTTCCACTACTGTACACTGTGCTTGTATGTATGTAGGGCTGCTCCCATAAAGCGCAATCTTCCACCTAAAAGACATGGCACTGTTGAGAATGGACAAAAGGGACCAATTAAGCAGCTACATCAAATAGATAAACCTAGACTATTCACTGTGTCCAGGACATGTGATGGGCACGCTTTCCTGCATGGCAGTGTTTTCAATGTTTGTCTGTTACAGAAGGGAAGATTATTCCAAAATTAGGCTGAAAGTCTGTCCTCCCATTTTTGCTTAACGATACTAAGGACAACTAGAAAGCAGGCATCCTGATAGTGCAAGCATCTTGACCTGGAGGGAGTTGGGGGAGGTTTGAGGGGGAAACTGTACTCTATCTGTCAAGGTTTCTTTTGTGGTGGCCATGTACCATTTTATGGATCAAGTAAATACTCTCTAGCCAATACCTCATCTGCTCCACAAATTGCCTCCAAAGTCTGCCGCTTCTTCCTCCCTTATTCTGGTCTCTTTTTCGTCCACCTCTGGCCTCCCCAAATAATTCACACTGCCTGTCTCCTGCTTACATACCTCTTTCTTTGCTAGGTTTGGGTCCCTTTCCGTGGCCAATCTAGCCTGTCTTCCCCAACCGAGACGTGTGCGTAAAATAGAAAGTGATAAGTAGTTGGCTAAGTGCCATCCTCTTTCCCCGCATGGGCTCACCACATAATAGTCTGCAGCCTGGGAAGGCAAGTGTTCACGTTTGTGTTCCAGAACCCTGTGCCACGTTTTCTCAAGGCAAGTGCTTTGGGGTAGGGTGGGTATGGCTCATGTCGTGATCCCTGATTTTCTAGGGGGCCTTTAGGTTATTGTGCGGACTAGCCAAGTTTCTCTGCAAGGTCCTGTGGTCTGCCATGTACAGGGGAGGTGTCTCTGTGTGACTTTCTCCCCCTCTGCCGCAGAGTATTGCATTCTCGGGGGGTGGCTTCTCTGCTGCTCTCTCTTTCTGCCACAGAGCACTACACTTTCTGGTATATGTTTGCACCAGGGTCTCTGTGCCCCTTCTTGTTGGTGGCTGTCTCACTGCGGTGATCAGTGAAGCGGTCTGGGGACACCTCCGGTCTCTCTGGCTTGATGGTTTTTCTTGCCTTCAAACACTGGTGCTCTGAAATCAACAGAAAGGCACTGGAAAGGATCTGGCGTGGGAGGTAGGGCTGGAGCGAACAGTGGTCTACATAGAAAGATACTGTCAAAAGCGGGGTGACAGGAAGCTGGTAGTGGTAAAAGGAAAGGTCCCTGTACCATGAGGACGTGGAGTTCTCCATCAGCACGGGTCAGTGTTTTATGCTGTTAGAGGCATGACGCATCACTTCTCCCTTTTTTCCAAGTTAGAGACTAAAATATAGTCTGATTATAGTCTGCTGAATTAGACCCCAAAAGTACCTCCATTTTGGGGGGGACTTAGCATGGGCTCTCAGTTGGCTGTTCAGTTCCTCTGGAGTCGGATACATTAGGACACCTGTTTTGTGGATCATGCTAACAATACTTTTTCTGCTTGGAGAAGGGGGAGCATTTTGATAAATGCATCGTATGATGATGACTCTGTCTACCAAAAAAGGTGGCCTGGAGCATGATGGATTATTTTTTTGCCAACCGCTTCTTGAATGAATTACACAAATACATGAACACCTTCACTATCCTTCAAAGTTCGTCAGAAGACCCTGGCGGACACAAGGAGAGTCTCCAGGACCAGTGTTTTCAAAAGGGTTAGGAAAGAGGTTGGTAAATGTTCCGGCTAGGGAAGTTCAGGGATTGGTAGATAAGCTTGCGGGTACTTATTCACATACTTTCTTCCTTCAAATTGTCTCAAAAGCATGGAGTCTAGCTCTTACAAAAGGTAAAAGAAAGCGTTTCTCAGTCCAAACGTTACGTTTTAAACTCTCAGATTAGAGGGAAGGTTACAGAATGTTTCTCAGAATTGGTTATCTTTGATCACAGACTCTTGGGGCTTTCAGAATTAGTTAGGTTGTCCAGTAGATAAAGTAATTCTCGACATGTCACACTCTTTGCGGTTCAATATTCTGTCATTGCCTTTGAGCTTACTCGCTTAGCAGTGGATTAAATCCAGAAGTGTAGTTGACTAGTGCACTGCAGGAATTCGGGCGCAATCCCATCTCAGCAAACCCAATTCATGAGGTTTGTGGTAGACACAGTAAAGTTAACAATGAGCCGCCTTTGGCTATGTGGGTACGGATAAGACTGGAATGTCCCTCATTAATATTCATGAAAAAACATTGCATAACTTAGAATCGGATGTATAATAATTGACCTTTTCACAATTGACCTCGGGAGAATTGACCTAATTTAAAAGCTCAATTAGGACATATATGTGGGGGAAACCCCCTGCAACTCCCCACCCAATACAAAAAACCCTGCAACCACCGACCCAATCCCCTTATATTATTTATAATCCAAAACCAACCCAATACATATATAAAATAACAAAAATAATAACATAAAGGTCAATTGTGCAGAAGGTCAATTAGGACAAAAGGTCAATTGTAAAAGGTCAATTTGGCTAATACCTTAGAATCATTTATGCAAATTTATCTCAAGAATATTAACAAGGGGTATCGTGAAAATCTGACATCTGTCCTGCCCTTGAGGCCTGAAGTTGGACAACCCTGCAGCACCACACCAGGCGTTCCCAAAAGATCCAGGCTATCTTTGCAGCCCTTTCCTTTAAAGAGGTTCATCCCCCTGGACCTTTTTCTTTAAGCAAAAAAAGTTTCTTGTAATGAATGCATTCCTATTTTGGAGGTGTTGTTGCAAGAGGTACAACAGTGGCTGTCTTGCATGGTGCCATCTTCAGGGTGGTTGAAACTTTCTGATAGACTCATTTGCCAGTTGATATGGCTGTGACACCCACTGAAGCTTGATTGCGATTTTGTGCCCGAGTGACTCGAGAAGAGATGACATTGCATATAAAATACTTAGCAGGGACTTTCCTGTTCATAAACCAGAGACAGTGTTGAAGTGCTGCAGTTTTTTGAAAAAGGGCAACGTTTTTCTGATCATTGATATCAATCATCTTGAAAGAACCAGATCAAAGAGGTAGGCTACTAGAGACGGTTACTTTGGGTTATCCTCCTGCACTGTTAAATTGTGATTCAAGGGGGATATCTACCCAGCTTGATAACAGTCGAGGAATGGCATTCAATACACTTGTCACATTTCAGTGACTGGATGCAAGAAAGGAACTTTTTTTCTAGGTACCCAGTTGTGTTGGGTTCTTTTGGATTTGACCAATGTGATTTGTGCTTCAGCACACAGTTGCCGGTTTTCTGTAGTTGGTTTCTGAAAGATGCTTTCTTCCAAAACTGGGGTTTGCAGTATATGAATGTTTGTATTATTTTTTTTTGCTTTATACCACAGCTTAGTGAGGTTTAGGCACCTCGTCAGTAACCCAGTAGCCCCAAGCATGACTCCAAAGGGCACTAGAAATGACTTGCGACTAACCCTTACTCCAGCGTTATTGTCTACCCTTGTTGGCTGCCCCCTGACTTGGCATTACACAATCTGGTAATTTCGGGTGTGCTCGTCCCCTGTGAGGGGTCCGTAATGCAAGGCAGACAACTGTTTGATGATTTGTTAGCATACGCCATTTTATTCTTAAAGAAAATGTATTAAAATATGCCTTACTATCCCTGAGGATTTCCCTGCCTAACCAAAGCTAAGGGGAAACAGTGTAAAACAGGATAACTGGCCTTCAAACTAAGCAACCAATACACAAAGAAAATATATGGCAATGTAGCATCATATGAACAACATTCAGTCTCTGAATAACCTTCTAATATCCTCAGTTATTTCCCTTCACCAGGATTCAATGTCACGGCAGTTGGTGTTAAACCAAAGAAAGAAATGTCTCAGATTAGTTCTTGCTATTTCAAAGTCAATGTAAAAGCGTGTTAACCAAAGTTACACTGGCAAATCTCTTCTTGGTGAAACATTCACTTTCTCCAAATAACACCAATGGTAATCCCAGCCGCGATGCGTCGTTACATTCCTAAAGAAGACTTGCCACAGTTTAAAAGAAATGCAATATCCACAACTACCATTGATATACCGTTCTTGATTATTCTCTTGGTTACAGTTTTGGGCTTCACAATTGTATATTTGCCAGGAGGGCTTCTTAGTGCTGCTGCTTCAACTTTAACAACTTCACTTCTACTTCATTCACCATGAGAACAGTCACCTTTGTCTCACAGTACTCCTCTTTGGACTATTACAATATTGCATCCACTGACAACCTGATATACCACCACAGCTTCAGTACTTTGGACTACTACCACAGCTTTAGTGATTTGCCCTTTTAGACAGGCTTCAACAAGATACACTTCAAATTTCTTCAACAACTTAAGTAAACAAGGCACTCTTCCTCTGAATAACTCTTCAAAAAGGGGCATCCTCTTTGCCTCTCTTGTCTGTGCCACCATAACAACCTGGGTTTGCCTTTAAGACTCTCTTCTCTCTCTCTCTTCCACAGTCTCTGGCACTGCAGGTTGCGTCAACTTCAGAAGGAATCATCTTTACAAGCAGCCAGTTTCCCTTCCCCAATATTACCTGCACCTTTCTACCAGTTATCATCCCATTTAATTGGCCAGAAGCCTTGGTGCCACTCTTAACGTCAGGTAATACTTGCCCATTGTACCTTAGGGCAATAAACTGTTAAAAACCTCACAATACAGTTAGATTACTTGTAAACTCTGGGAAAGGTTGGTTGAATATGGGAAGCATCTTTGCTTGGGCAATGTGTGTTCTCTTTTAACATTTATATACTTTAACTTCTTTAAATGAAAGGTATGCCTTGATAGGATAAAGCATAGAATTCAGTCTTTCTTTGAAAATCGGAATTGGGCACATTCGACCACTTCTTAATATAGTTTTCACGGTTTAAAGATTAATATATAATTGTTTTCCCATGAAAGTAAAGGATAGAGTTCAAGCCTCCTTTGAGAATCACAATTACGCACATGCAAACTCTCTTCAATGTAGTTTTCTCAAGTTAAAGATTGTAAATCTTGTATTGTCGAGATTAGGTATTCAGTAATGTTCTTAGCAGCCTTCCCTCTACTTAATTAGGGACACGCAACCGCTCCTTCAAGCAGTAACAGTCTTTGAATAATGGAGCAATGGATTTTAGTAACATTAGCTTCTCACGCGTGTAAAAGACCTTTCACATTATACGCGAGTGCTACATTTCCATTGTTCATGCTATTTTTAGATGCAACAAACAATTTCTACTCACATCAAAGTCTTATGCAAGTTAACAGGGAGCTGAATACTGTTGCCAACAATGCTTGCGCAATGTGTTAGAATGCCGTGCTTCACTGACTGACTTCTTAGACACTTGATCTGCAGATCGCACTGTTTTCCCAACTTCTGCCACAACGTCTACTGCTTCTGGCTCGCTGGGGAGCCCACACTATTCTCCTGAAAAGCTGTCGCTGGCCAAGCCACACGTTGTGGGAGCTCCTCTCACTCCTGAAACCCACAGCTTGACAATTGCTTCTTGCCTTAATCTCCTGCACGTTCAAGCTGGGCAACTATGGCAATCAGGCTTCCATGGAGAAAGACAGCTCTCTTGCACGTCTTCCGCTGCGCTTCAGAGTTTGGGGAACAGAACCCTCTCAGAACAAGCAGGTGAAATCTGCTGTCTCCATGTTCCGCCGTCCATCTTGTTCTCCCAGTTCTGCTTGGTTTGCCAGCCTTGTGCCTTCTTCCTTCTGCTCGCATTCCAGTCACCGTTCCAGCTGCTTTCACTGATTCCAATTGCCTGTATCTGAGGGGGCTTTTTATGCCTCCCAGGTTCCTTCAGGTGTGGGCTATTAGGCTTAATTGCCTGACTACTGCTGCAGCATGCCTCTTCAACCCTCTTCCTCGCCCCAGTACTTCTGGCATTATGTGAGTTGTAGTCCCCTTCAACAGAGTTAGCTCTTTCAACAATTGAGCTATTTCTAAGGGTAGCTTTAACTCCCTTAAACTCACTAAAGGATGGACTGTTAGAATTGGTTGTAACAGAAGAGTACATTTTAGTTAAGGCCTTTTCTTTAGATCCTTTTATATTATACCTTAGGGAGTAAGGAGCGTATTTATTCTTAAAAGATCTTTCTATTGACAAAGTTTGCTCAGATTTAACAGAGTTTGCACCGTAGGTTACAGATCTTACAGGTGGGTTAGGGATACTATAATGGCAATATGCCATCACATGTTTTGGCAACCCATAACTGCACTCCCTTTCAGAGGACAAATACTGTGTCTTATCCCATAGGATCTCCTCACCATCCTTGGTGATCCTCCCACAATACACCATGCCCCAAGGTCAGGAAACGTCTGCTTTTCCCTGGCCACCTTGGAGGAGACTTTCGGCAGGGTTTTAGTGAGGGATCCGTAGGATTCTTCACACTCCACCATAGAGTAATTGTATAAATCCCTTGCCTTTGCTGGCCGTTTTAGCTGGGGATTTCAACCTTCCCAGTGACTTGTAGGCTCCTGGAACTATCAGTGGGTACATCAGTTTAGCGAGCGGGTGAATGGAATAGTGCTTGAATCCGATCTCAGCAGCTCTTGTAGAAGTTGTGCATTTCTCAGGCATGTTTTCTCTAGACACAAAGCATGAAACCTTGAATCTGTATTGATGGCTCATATTATTTTGAATGGATGCCTTGTTAGGGATTCTATTGTTTGTAGACTTCTTAAGAGTACACATAAGCTGAGATGTCCAGCACAGAGGCTTTCACCCTTTGCAATGTTGACTGCGTCTTATTGTGGCTTGATTGGCAAACTCTTCCTTTTCTCTCAAGTATCTATTTAGTAAGATTTCTATGTGTAGTACTCTGCCGCCTGTCAGGGTAGGTATGATAGTGTCTGAAGTGCTTGGGTGGGTTGTGGAAAATAAAGACCACTTGATTGCAGTGGGTTGATGAACATTTTATTAGTCAAAGCACTAAGCAAACAAATGACCAATGGCAACACGAGATTTCAGTGCCAGATGGGTCCAGTTATCTTATACTCCCAGACTACATGGGTGCTAATGGAAGGGGGTGGTCCCAGTCTTGGCAAAGTCACACTTTGCGCTTTACTGCTGACTGAGACAAGCCCTTCTTGTACAGTATTTTAATGCCAGCAGAATTTGGCAGCGCTTTTTAGTGTTATCAGAAGGCAGCACAGTGAAAAGTATTTCTTCAAGGTAACTTTAGTCTCTAACGCTTCACATCTGGCCTCGAAACAGGAGAGCGGCCTTATAATATGATGACATCTGCCTGCTTAAGCTGCCTCAGGCTAAAAGGTGAGAACAGAAAACACGCTTAGCTATGTCAGAACGATATACATAAGAAGCACGAACAGGGAAGGTGAGCATTCTTTAAAAATGGGTGAAGCCCTTCTCAGGCAGTGACATGCACAGTGAGGTTCAGTACATTGCATTGTGCGGCTAGGAGCAGCAGTTTAACATGGCATATGACAAGCAGAATATGATGTTACATAATGGCAGAGAGCCATGGGAGTACATCTATGATCATGCCTTATTTATTTCCTCCACAGTCCCCGTCTGAGACCAGTCTCACTACACACATTTTGAATAGTGCATACTTCACATCCAGGCATGTCATAACAAATTGTATCTTCAGCCACATGGCAGTTCATTACTTGAGCAGTTGGTGAACCATCAGAACAGGTGCGGATCATACATACATGGTGACAGGAGCATTTACAAACCATGGACAGACAGGACAACCCTAGGAGTATGCCCACAGCTATGAGCAGAATTTGCCCAATAGACGCTCTTAGCGGCCCCAATAATCCTATAATCCATTATCCAAAGGACGATCCAGAAGAGAGATAAAGTAAGACGAGGACACAGGGGGTGTTGGAATCAAGGTTGGAGAGCAGGTCTTCACGGATGTTCAGGAGAGCAGTTTCCGAGCTTCTGGAAGGTCTGAAGCCAGACTGATGGTCATGAAAACAACCAACAGATTCAGTGTGAAGATTAAGCTGGGAGATGGCCAGCTTTTCCAGGAGTTTGCCCAGGGAGGAAGTGGTGGAGATTGGGTGATTGTTAGCCGGGCAGGACTGGTCGGCAGAGGGTTTATTAAGAAGAGGGTGCACGAGAGAATGCTTCAGGGGGGATGCGAAGACTCCAGTGGCGAAGGAGTGGTTGCAGAAGTCATCCAGAGCAGGAGCCAGGGAGTCAATGTGGTCCTTGATGGTTTTGGGCTGGTGCCGTCAGATGGCCTGCGACAGTGTCTAGTGTTCAGTGTAAAACTATGATCAAGCCTTAGCAGTACTGGCTGAGGGGTGTTCAGAGAAAAGACACCTCAGAGGTTGCGTTGGGCTTCTGTACTGTAGGGAAAAAACAGTGCCAGGGATTGCAGTGCTTTTGGTCAACGCTGGTGGGTTTGAAGGTAAAAGAGACCTAATTGGATTATCATCAACACATGTGGTACAGGAGAGTCTTCACAGCCCACTATGATTGCAGAAGGTCCAGCTCTGGCTGGTTTCAATGTGTTGGGGGGAGGCTCCCATTATGGCAAGCTATGTTGCTTAAACTCCTTGGTGATGGAGGTGTGCACCCCTGGTTGATATAATGTCAAATCAGTCAGCTGTCTATTGGGCATCCTCATAGCACCCAGCAGAGGGGGTCAAATAGCGACTGCAAGATACACCGACATTGAGCAGCAGCAAGGCCTATGGATGAGGGTGAAGAGAAACAGCGGTGTATGTGGGGGTGAGGGAGTTCCCTGGGATTGCCAAGTAACCATGCAAGCTGGTGGGGATGTGTGCAGTTTGTCGATCAAGAATACACGCAAGCCGAAAACGAAAAGAAATTGACCCTCCATACAAGCCCTGCTCCACCCCTTAATTCCCTTAAATACATGCCATCCCTCAGCTCTCAATTCCCCCTCCCAACCCAAGGCAGCGACAACCAGAAGGGGAAACTGGAGGAAGCTCGAGAAGCAACAAATAAAATGCAGAAAATATGAAAATGCCCAAATTAGATTAACAGTAGGATTAAAACAGAGGTGTGGTTGGCAGGGCGTGTAAACCAAATCTAGACCAAAGGGCATCAAAACCGAATTAAAATTGAAAACCCGAGAGCAGCTTGAAGCACAAGAGAGAACATTAAAACGAGTTATCTGGGAGGGAGAATTGAGGCAGAATATTGAAGCACGCCGCCCCCGCCCCTCTTTGTTCATCAGTGCTCACTTTCTTTTGCTGCTGAAAATGTTGTTAAAAGGAAGGATGCCTTGCCATAAAATTACATTTCATTTTTAGCACTGAGTTTTGACATGGGACAAAAACCACAATCTGGATGGCTGATGACAAGGAAAAGCTCTTTCCGTGCTACATTATTGGCGGTCTCCAATCGCATCACTCGTTATGTGATGCAGCCTACACCAATGCAGCGAGGATACCAATGTTCAGTATGTAAAACACGCACGAGGGTTAAGGTACCTCAGCAACACATAGCATGAGAACATGGAAAAGACTGATTTCAGAGTTGATAAATGGGCCAAAGTAGAATAGATAAAAAACATAACTCTTCCTACCCTTTGGAAACAAATTCACATGACTATGGATAATGTATGTATTTCAGTCCATTCGAGACTTTCTCATTACAGCCATTATGGCAGGATAAAGACCCGCCTCAGGTTATGGCCCGAGGCAACGCCAAAGGCCATAAGGCCATAAGTTGGGGAATGGTCATTATCACAAAAGATACTCACATCTCCCAAGGTCTATTAGGCTATTAGAACATAGCGGCAATAGCACCATGTTTTGGAGCATTGGCAGTGAAGTACAAAATGGTTCTTTTAATATAGCATTATAGACTGAGGGAGGGGCCATTATCACAGGATAATGACCCACCACCAAGTTATGGGACGAGGCAAAGGGCAATCATTTGGTGAAGGTTCATTATTCCAAGGGAAAATGACCCCAACCAAGATCTATGCACATGGCAATTAGCACATGGTGCTACTACATTACATGTTTTGGAATTTTTTGTGGTGCAGTAAAACATTGTACTTTAAGTATGAGTAAGGTAAATAGACACACAGAGTTAGTAAATTAATTGTGATTTTTTTGTGGCATTAAGACCCCCATTCCAAGTCCTGGAACAGGGGGTAACAGCCCGGTGGCCCAAGTTAATGGCCCAAGTGTAGCGAGGGCCATTAACGAGAGCTTCGGGTCCTGACCTGACCACGTCCTGTTCAATGACTGAAAATACTGTGCTAAATTGGCCACATGGAAAGAGAAGACGGGGCTCCTTATGGAGCCCCTCTTCCCTTTCCATAGCGGTCTGTTGCAGCGGTAGCGGCCTGCGCCGCCGCAACACACAGGTAAGTGGGGTTGGGTAGGGAGTTTGGAAAAATACAAAACAATAAAAATAAGGGGACAGAGGGTGGGGGGAAATGGCAGCTGGGTGAACCAGCCATCAGGCAGCTTCAAATGCGGGCTGAGATTGTAGTTTTCAGCCCCCGTTTCTAGCCACCTGAGTGGTTGGTTCCCCCGCGTCCCGGGTGCTAATTTGTAGTATTTAAAAAACAATGTTATCTTCATTAATTGGTTACGCATTTTAATTGCAAAGTTAGTTGAACTGAAACAAGTTTAGCATGATTAGGTGTCATGTAAAAGTAAAGGGTTTCTCTATAAGAAAGGGGAATCGTTTTCCCATGTTTTAGCTTTCTCTTTTATGTGTTTATAGCATGTTGAAACCAAAAAATTGACCTCTCATTGATGAATTGTCTTGATGAAAGAAATCTTGCCTGGGGATTGCATTGTTGTCTCCTTGTCTGCTTTTTAAGACGAATGTTCAGAATTCAGTCAATACTAGCAGTTATTGACTGCACTGCAAACATTCTGATTGGCAGAGACTAGGGCAATAACAATCAGAATGTGGTAATTGCTTATAGTAAATGTAACAACACCACTCCAGTTGTATGCATTTTCTTTTCCTTGCTAGACACTAAAAAAGCGTATGGGAGTATAGTATAACATTAGCAAAATATTTTTGGTGCTTGTTTTCCAAAGGTTACCACTGCGCTATCTAGCTATTTTCCTAAATATCACTTTTATGTGTATTTGTAATGCGTTCTAACCATGTTTGCCCCCGCTATTGCTTTACTGTCAGCTAAGCATATGGTTTGGTTAAAGACGGCAACAAAAAAGCACAATTGGTTTGTAACTTTGTTTTGGAACGTGCCATTTTAAATAACATACCCGCATTGTAATCCCTACATGCCATGGTGGACTGGCCCGCACAGCAGACATGTGACTGGAATCAACCTTGGTCCTCCGAGACTATTCTATGTGCTTGCTGAAGTGAGGCCCAGTTCGCACGGAGAACACTGCTGGTAAGTGTTGCCTTGCTGCCTGGCTGTACTCTCCATTTGCTTTTGTTTTTCCCCCTTTTCTTGGCCCTGGCTCCTTTTTTACTGCAGTTGCTGATCATGTTGGCCCTGCACCCACCCTCCCCTGTACCGCCTCCGGTCTCCCTCCACTTGTTTGCATCCAGCTGTAATTTTGAGTATAGCCTTGTTTTGCATCTAGCTTTAACTTTTGAGCATGGCCTTATTTTCATCTAACTGTAAGGGGCCCATTACAACCTTGCTGGTATCCTGGCGATAAATCTGTCAGGATACTGGCAAATGGAATTACCATTACTGGCACTCAGTCCGGAGGTATTACCTCCGGATTACAAGTGCTGGTTTCCGGCAGTTGTCCCCAATCCATGGAGTCCCATAGAACACCATACGGGACTTTGCAGGTATTACAGGTGCCAGTATTACCGGCGTCTGTAATACCAGCGCTTTTTGACATTAGGGTGGTGGGATTACCTCCAGCTCTTAATTGGAAGTAAGTCCTCCACCCCACCGGCAAACTTGTAGCAGGCCAGTGCAGAAAGTGCCAATATACGTCAACACCGGCATGTTAATACCGCACTGGCCACCTTGTAATGAGGCCCAAACTTTTGAGTATAGCCTTATTTGCATCTAGCTGTGTTTTCCTTTAAGTATAGTCTGTACTGCTGCTAATTGAACACTTGCATATACCATGCCAACAAACTCACAGACCAGAGGAGCATGCTGGCCCACCAAAGGACCGGCCGACCTAAACCTCCACCAGCCACCCGCAATACCCACACTCGCGCTCCCCACAGATAAGCCCTATTGAGAAACACAAATCTCCAACCACCCGTCCCCTCTCTATCCCCACACTCTGCCTTCCGTCACTCGCCAACCCTCTAGACCCCCTCTACATTTCCATCCCTAATTGTTGGCCGATTAGCCCTTACCAACTCCCTTGCCAACACCCACTCGCCGGCTGAACCACCAACTCCCTTACAGGCATCCAGGCATACCTCCAAATCTAGAACCTGCATCACCCATACCATCCCATCCCTGCATGCCTCTCCCTGCTTACGCCCTTCAACCACACTTGCACCTTTTATGCACACAATCCCTTTGCCCCCCCTCTCCTCAACCCAGTAAAGTCCCTATTTGGCAGATGCTCAAATACTTACTCACCCCCCACCCCAACAACCCCATTATCCCCAGGGAATTGAGCATCCAAATACCTCCACAAATCATAATCCGCCTGCCTCATCCCAAAGCCACTCCCAAATCACCACTCTCAATGGCACTCTTCACTGCCAAGCAACCCCCACCCCCCATAACATCCATGCACCTCTGGGACTCCAACTGAAACACTTCCACACACACTCCCTCATCCCCCCAACCACACCTGACTCTGACACAAAACCCTGCACATCACAAACACCTTTACAGTCCACACCCCCCCCCACAAGACCTCCACTGGAGGACCCCCTCTACCATCACCTCAACCGCACCACACCAGTACCCCAAAGAACCAACCTTCCCCCATCTCTGCAATGTACCTGTATTCTCATCGATGCCACATCTTTTTCAAAAACAGACACAGCATATCACCTTGGAAAGCCCAGACCTCTTGTTCATCACAGAAACGTGGTTATCTTATGACTGTATACCCATCGCACACAAAGCTTTCCCCCTTATAGGGTGCGGTTCCTCAGTATCATAGCATCATGTGTGGCACCGGGGAGTTGGACGCAGCAGTGGCTGATTGTGAGGTCAGCATCACATGTCATCTATACATTCAGGGAATGGAACTAGTTTCTGTTCCGGTATGCCTGCTGCATTGCCTGTGGGGCTAGTAATGCCACATGTGTGCAATCCAGTGCCACCATGGTGTTAAGGAATGAGGCAATGGAGTAGATGCTTTTGCTGCGTGCACCTGCGCCTGGGTGGTGGGCATGGAGATGTGCTGATGGGCATGCCTCATGAGCGCATCCAGGACTTGATCCAGCACCTTTGAGAAAGTTGGCCCGAACATCTCATTTAGCATCCCAACATTGTGCTGAAATCAGCCTGTGGCACAGAAGTGTAGGACGGACACAAGATTTACCAGAGGGGGATGGAAGTTCTGATAACGATGGCGCTCTGGCGATCAGCCTCCATCAGGGTCAGCAGGTCTGTGATGGTGTACCAGTCCAAGCGATAGAGTCACTAATTGGTTGCCCGTCAGTGTCCAAGGGGATGGACAGCCATGTTGTATGGGTGTCCTCCGCAGCACATGTCTACTGCCCCTTTGTGGCACCTGTCGCCTTCCCTGCTGAGGTCTTACATATTGCTGTAGCTCGATGAATGGTAGCAGGTTGTGGATCCCATAGTCCATGTCTGCTGGTGGCTGCATGTTGCTTGGCTGTGTGTTTGGGAAAGGTGTGGGCCTTTTATACGCCTCATGTGTGGATTGGGTACACTTGTGACTTAATTGCCATCACCTGTATGCATTTACCTGCACGTTTTAGGTGGTGGTAACTGCTCTGTGTTTTTTGGCTGAATTGCACCCGATTTTTGGTGGTAATTCAGCTGTTTCCCACTTTGTAATACAGTGGAAATACCATTTCTGGTTCTGCCGGTAAATCCGCTGGTGTAATTAGCCCCAGTGCTAATTCTGCCGATTTCCTGTGTTAATTGTGCCGGTGGTAATTCCGCTGGTGGAAATTCCCCCAGTGGAATTAGCGATAAGTGCACAATTCAGCAGAGTGGTAAAAGTGGCAATAATTCTGTTACCGCCACTTTTACTGCTTACTGCTAAACTCATAATGAGGGCCATTGTGTTAAACACATGTTGCAGAGATCTTTGTTCATATGCCAGATCACAACTCCAAATACTAGAAAGGTAGATTTCACGTATGCTCTCTCCGAGGTTTATAAACGTGTGTATACGAACTTTGGTACAAAACGGCATACTAGCACCAGAAAGCACTAGTTATTAAAAATAACATAGCATCAGCATGTTGCAGGTTTAGAGCCTGGTCCTTCCAAAGATGGATTGCAAAAATGTAACTGCCACCCCCAATGAAGAACACAGGGGGTTCACACTCATTACGAGTTTGGCGGTAACTTAATCTGGTGATTTCTGTACTTTTCAAGTCATGTTTAGGAAACACATTCATTTTAGTTTACAAAAGTCAAACATTCCGAAATGTTTGCACCTTGCTGTATATATAACCAGAAAACAATGTGATTAAGTGCACAAATTGCAGACTGAGCTCAAATCTAAGCTTCACCATCTTAATCAAAGTTTTTTTTAAATCCTGGGTAACCTTTTTATGTGCATGACTAAACGGTCAAAATTGGCAGTACCTAAATATTTAATTCCACATCGGACAGCTAATGTTGCCCTTGGAATGGCACTTAATTATTACTCTCCTTCCAGCATGGATGAAGGGAACCGTGGGACTTCAAGGAGGTTTCCATTTTTATTTTAATAGCTGCAAGAGCAACATATCAAGCTGTGAGTTACAATCATCACAAGAGGGTTAAGTGGAGTTGTGGCCAGAGATTCTTGGGTTCCTTCATTTTTGGGGCTTGGGACAGGGAGCCCAAGGTTGTCTATGCCCACCCCCAAAATTCCTAAAAATGTCCGTGTGCCAGCATATAGCTTTTGGCTGTGATACACTGCTCACACTTCTTTCTCACCCATAGTCCTCTGTGTAGTCCCTGGCAGGTTGGCTGGCTTGGCCCTGGTGCAGTGGACTAACACCTCAAGTTCTCCTAGGAGGATAATCAAGCCCTGTACTCTGCTCTCCTGTGTGGGGAGCCCATGCATGACAAAACTGAAGCTTCCCACTACAATCTAAGTCCCTGCAGTCAGCTGGGCCGGGGCTCAGTCCATAATGCTGCACCTTACTGGGTGAGTCTGCACCTTCTGGCAGGGCAGTCCTTCTGTGACTCATTCATTTACAGTACCCCAACCTGATGTTCTTTATAAATACCTTTGTATTCAATTTTGGCTTTACAGATGCCACGCTGTTACAGGTCACAACACACTATTACCAGACCAGTCATATGAACATCAGCTTCTAAATTCCCAATACCTTGTACAGCCACACACCAACAGGGTAATTGATGGAATCATTGTGCGTCAAAATCTATAGCGCATGCGTGAGAAACGCAGTGCACGCGTGCACCCATTTACCGATTCATGGAAGGCACTGCGCATGGCTTACCTGGGACCTGCTCTGAATCTGCGCGTGGCGCACACGTCACAGCAACATCCCAAAAACTGTGTGCGAGTCGTCCAGTGAAGGCACACAACTTCCAGCGCACACACCTAAAAAGGGGGCAGAACATATGGAATGGGAAACAACATGCGGAAATGTGGGTGTAACGGGGGAAGTACACCAGTGAAACCCTCGCAACGCCCACACACGCGCTAACAACACGTATTCATGGAATTGAACAGGGCAAACCTGCGCACGCCAAAAGACACGCAAAGCCGGAACCACGTCTGTCATGCGAAAGCAGGCAGAAGTGGCCCAGCGCAGCATGAAAGCACGCACAAACAACAAGCAAGCATATACAGCTACAATGAATGACCCATTCCTCGCAGCAGTGATCGTGGGATACCGCAGGAGGAGGAGAATAGCCAAGCACCGCATTTGCTTACCCAGGACCAAACTTTTTGGGATGCCTGATGACCAGGTCTATGGCAGGTATAGGTTTCCACCTCATATCATCCTAGACCTGATCACCGAGTGGGAGGGTGACCTCACATCACCCAACTTGTGCTCCCAAGCACTGAGCCCCTTGGAAAAGGTGCTCAATGTCCTGCATTTTTTGGCCACTGGGTCATTTCAGCGGACAACTGCCATAGTTGGGGGCATCTCACAGGCCATGCAGTCACGCTGCCTGCACCAGGTGTTGGCAATCATGACTACACGCCCCTCAGTCCGCAGGCACATATACATGCCCAGAACACCTGCAGTAAGGCAGGCCCTGGACTTTTACATGCTGGCACACTTCCACAGAGTGCTCGGTGCCATTGATTGCACCCATGTGGCCCTATGTCCACCTAGGGCCACTGAGCACACCTATCGCAACCACAAGCACTGGCATTCCAACAACATGCAGGTTGTATGCGATGCCAAGGGAATCATCAACTCTGTCTATGCAAACTATCCCGGGTCCACCCCTGACAGTTTCATATACAGAATGTCAGCCCTTCACCGGGACCTGGAAGCTGGGAGGCATGGCAACACATGGATCATTGGTGAGTACAAATGCCTGTGCACATGCATGCATGTCACACACAGACAAATACACAAACCCAACTAATGACAACCATTCTCACCTCCCCAGGGGACAGTGCCTACCCTCTGAGCACCCACATGATGACGCCAATACGGAACCCCACCACACCACCCCAGGTAACATACAACGCAGCCCATATTGCAACCCAGGGCATAGTGGAGCGCACATTCGGAGTGCTCAAGTCACGTTTCCGCTCCCATGACCACTCCCAGCAGTGTGCAGGATCATTGTGGCAGCATGTGTCCTGCACAGTGTTGCAACCCAGCGGGCCGTACCAGTGGACATGGTGGTGCTCCGACATCCCCAACCACACGCATGGCCGCTGAGCATGCGAGGGGAAAGGGCACGTGGCGAGGCAGCCCGTACCCAGCTTGTGGCTATATTTTTCACCTAAACTCCCCCCCTGCGGAGCGCACACAGGCCTGGCACATTCCAGGTGACAATTGATGATGACAAAGGGACAGTCAACTGTCACAACCTCAACACCCTGAGAATGTGTCCTTGGAATTGCAGCAACGTGTGCATCCCTAGCCACTTAAACAAACACAATCCCGTGTGACCAAAAGGAAAAAAAACAGCCAGGGGCGCCAGTTCACGATTACGAAAGTCAATGTTAACATGTGCAGCAGGGACACAGCATGTCTCAGAAGGCAAGTAGTGTGTGGGTGGATGTTGGGGTGGAGGTGGGGGGGTGTCGTGCGTGTTGTGGGGGTGTTTTACAGGGCAATTCAATGCATGTTAGCATGGGAAATGCATGAACCCACAATGTAGCATACATTTTCCATTTTAACCACTCTGTTGCGGACACATCTGCAATGGAAACATATTGCTGATCCTGTGACACATCAAAAGCAAAGCCAACACAGGACTATCAATTTACCAGCATAACACATCATGAACGCAGGACCCAGCAGTGACAATGTCAGACAGTGAGTAAACACTATAGCACAAGTCCCTCAATGTGAAATTGCCACCACACAATCCCCTACCATCATGAGTGGCCTCGACAGCTAAAGGGGGCATGGGACAGTATACAGCATGAAGTGCAGCAACAACGTATACAGTCATGGCAATACATGAATTGGCAGAATGAAATCATGCACAGTCAACAATATACTCACCAAAATGCAGTCCAACCAGGCATTGGATAAACCATCATGAATCCCCACTAGGGGTGCATACACAAGTTGGACTTCAGACTGGCCACAGATATGACGGAAGTCCAATGCCTCTGTGTAAGTTACTTTCACACAGTGCCATCCTTGCAAGCCCATGGAAAGGGGAAGCAGAAGTGGCATATGTGTCTGGACCCCAAGCCACAAACACGAGACAAGCCTGTATGGGCCCAGCCGGAACACACAGTGGATGCCATTAGATGCCACATAGCAACACACTGCAACATAAAAGCACAATAGACAACACATTTAAATGGCCATAGTGGACCGGGGGGGTGGGTAGGGGGCACCTGAACACCCACATGTGTCGATGTTGAGACTAAAACAAAAATTCCTCCATGGGCTCATGGTCTTCACGGCATGACCTGAGTGAGAGATAGGTCGTCGTCGTCACCCCCTGGTTGTACATCAGGAGGTGTGCGTGGCACAGGTGCCTGACTACGCATAGCCCCAGCAAGCCCCTCCACGGCAGCAAGCATGCAGGCCTGGTGAGCCTGGTTCTGCATGAATATGGCACAGAGGTCCCCATGCACCACCTCACGTGTAACACGGAGTTCCTCCTGCAAGGACTCATGTGTTACACAGAGTTCTGCCAGGGAGGCCTCACGTGACAGACGGACCTCCTCCCGGCTTGCATGGAATTGAGCCGAGAGGGTGCGTTCCAGCTGCACCATCCTCTGTTCTGCTCGTGTCTCCTGGGCCATGATGAGAGCAGCCAGAGTACTTCTGACGGAGGAGTGATCTTCCCTCAGGGCTTCCCTGTTGGCCTGTGCGTCAGCAGCAATAGCTGAGCACAGAGCCACCAGTTCAGCCCGGCGGGCCCTGTTGGACGCTGCCATGCCCAGCCTGAGCGAGCGACATGTGGACTGCGTTGCCTGCTGCTGGAGCTGCACCTGCCTATCAGGGGGGAGGATGGAATCAGCCACACGTTCCATGCCTTGAGCCAACATCTCAATTGCTCCCCCTGTTGCTGTGCAATGGCATACATGCATTTCTCCCACCCAGTATTCCCCAGTGGCGCACGGCCACTGCGTTGTTGGGCACCACGCCTGCGGGGCCCAAGGAGATGTGCTCCTTGCTGTGTTGGCACATCCTGTGGCTGCAGGACTGCATTCCTCCGTCGATCTGCTGCCGCAGGAACAGGAGCAACTGGTGTGGAGTGTGACTCTGCACCCGTAACCACCACAGGCCGACATACCAACACTGACTGGCCCCTTGAGGGGTCTACCCCCACTGCAGGTGTGGCAGACAGAACAGAATCACCCACCGTCGACGGCATGGATTCATGAGCATCCGATTAAACATCAGAGTCAGAGAGATCCTCAGTGCCGTACCCAGAGGCAGGCCTGAACAGGATGGCCTAGAGCACTGAGGGATGTTCGTGGACTACAACCCAACGACCACCAATGGTGCATGGTTGGTGACCTGAACCCTCCACCCTGTCTGCCATCTCCTCCTCCACTGCTTCTGGTGGATCATCACCTGTAAAAAAAAAAAATAAACATGAGTACACATGTCAGCAGCACATACCACACACATATACAACATAATTGAGGGCCAACACATGAGGCAGCCATGTCACACACGACACAAACTCTGGCATACATGCAGTGGCAATGAAATGGAAGGGGACCCTGAAAGCAGACATGGATGCGTGTCAAATGCGAAACCCACACATGTACTGCATGTTGCACATCAACTGCATCACACACAACCTTCTGGCAGGCCTATATCTTTGCCAGAAATTGCAGATGTCAACAAACAGATGGCACGTAGCATAGCCATGGCACAATTCCCAAATAGCCACAGCAGTAAGTCAAATAGAAGTGTCCATAACACATGCAAAATGCATGTCAACATGCACTATAAGAACATTAATATCAATAAAAGCACACGTGTCACAGGATGAAACAACACACATGCCTTGAAATACAGTGAAGGGAGGCAAATGGATACATACATGGCAGGTCACTTTGACAACACACAAGTGAATAGGCATGTTGAAGGGTGAAAAATGGCTCAGAAGTGCATGGGTGCAGTGCAGCATACGTCCTCAACTATCAACAGAACCAGAAATGTAGTGATGTCCATCTTGTGACATGACGGCACCGTAAGGGCAAGTGCAGTCATCATGTGCAAAGTGTTGGTACTGGGTTGTAGGGATGCACTGCACCCCCCCACGCCACCCGGGATATGGCAGTAAGCCAGTGCATGGCTCTGAATGGCTGACCACAGTACTGTGAAGTAGCAGGCAGTGTTTGCAGGTGTCGATGGCATCCTCTGAGACAACCGAGACTACAGCACATGAGAGGGGGACAGAAAGCAGGACACATGAGTAACCATCACAAGTAAATCTATGCAGGCAGAAGCCACAACACCAGTCGCCTGGAGGCAGGGTGGCTGTAACAGGCCTGTGCTCCACACAGACAAGGACACCATAAACATGTGCATGATGGTGAAGTGACCCTGAGTGAGCATGATATTGATGACCAAATACCACGAGACGGATAAAATACTGGAGATGTGGTACAATGAGTAGCCTGCCACGGACCCATAGGGGCTTGCAGGGAATGCAATGGTCCATGAATGAACACTCATGTGCACTCTGAGCCTTTGCCATCTGCACGGTCCAAGTGAGACACCCTGGATCAAGGAAAAAGGATGTACCCCACAGCGCAGGTATGGCAGCGTTGCACAGGGAAGTGTGCATCTACACAGGAAAGGGGAACAGGCCAATGCAGTAGTCCAATGTGGAAACCGCCAGTGCCATGGAGACAGTGAGCTGCAAGGTGGTAGAGAGGTAAGGAAGCATGCCCGTGAGGAGGAGCAGCTTGCAGGGTGACCTCAGATAGCCGTCAGTCATGTGACGACATAGGCTGAGTGTTGGGTGGAACTACACCACAGGCTATATGCAAACATGTCAGTGGGCCTGTAAATGGACAGGAGAGGCTGGCCAGTGACTTGCATGTAAGTAGGGTGCATGTGTGGTGATGAGGACTGCCCCCGTGTGCAGCACATGTCCTGCATGCAGACTGCATGACAACAAGCACGCATCACTAAAGCATTGCATGTCACACATGTCAATTATTAATACATAGCCTGAACTGGCAGTCAATCACAACACATCACACAAGCAAAACGCACATGGGCTGGACACACACGCATCAAGACTCACCGTATACGTTGCGTCATGATCCGGCATCCCCCCCACTCCTTGGATCTGTCCCCCGATCGATGAACTCTGCAGCGATTTCTTCATGCAGCGTGAGTTCATCCTCCTCTGGTGGTGGGCCACTGCCAGTCACCAGAGTCAGGGAGTAATTAGAGGCCCGTTTTTGTTTTGCACATCGTCAGAGGTCAGTCCAATGCTTGCAGCATTCCTGAGCTGTGCGCCTCTTATATCCAATTGCATTCGCACCATCGCAATGAACTGCCAGTGGACCAGACGTTGGGCAGGCGTAGTATGGCAACCTGAGACCACCTGCATATCGCGGTTGTGTGCCGACACGTAGTCCACAAGGAAGTCTAGCTCCTCCATATTGAAAGTCTTCTTCCTGCCGGAGTCCAATGCCATGCATGGGGTGCCAGCCTCTTGCGCAGAAGCACACGTCCTCCTCTTGGCCAGTTGTGTGGACCCTGAGAGGCAAATGCCGCTCTGGTCAGTTGGGGCAGTGGCGATGGTGGACTGGCCAATGGGAGTAGGAATTGGCATGAGGACGGAGGGCCTGGATTGTGTGATTGGCTGCTGGGTACCGTTGCCAGGACCCAGCAGCACAATTGCCTCAGTGCCATGGGCTGTGACCAACACAGTCCTGGCTGGCAGACTCACTGCCGGGGTGTTGACAGCTGCATCTGCCCATGCAGCTCCCACCACCTGGCTGCTTGGGGCAGCAGAGGTCAAAACTGCCCCAGGAACATGTGCCTTGGTCACAGCTACCTTGGACACACGTGGCTTGGCCTTCCTGCCCTGAAAATCTGCCTGTGAGACCTGTGACAAGGCAGGCTGCGCTGGAAGACCCTGAGCCTGGGTGGTGGTTGCCACAGCTGCACCTGCAGCTTCCACCACCTGGTGGCCCATGCCAGCAGATGACACTGGCTGTGGGGTCAGTGCGCTGGGGATGACTGCAGCAGCAGCATCTCCCTGAGGCGCTTGGGGTGGTGGCATGGCTGTCCCAGCAAGTTGCTGGACATCTAGCCCCATTGGTACACCCTGGCCACGCCCCCCTCCGCGTCCAACCTGGCCTCCCTGGACTGCCTGGCCACCCCGACTACGTGCCCCACCATGCCCAGCCCTGGGAGGACACACAGCTTTGCCGCCCTTCCCTTTTGATGACCTCCTAACCATGGCACAGATGGTATATTGCCAATGGGAGGTGCACACAACAATTGTCCTGGGCAATTGGGGTGAAGGGTACGTGATGTTGGACACACCCCTGTACTCCTGCAAGGCTGTCTGTGACCCCTGGTGATAAAAGACCGGTCACGCAACTCAGGCACCCCAAAAAATTATAATAAACGTGCACGCAACCCCCGGTAGCCCACATGCATGGAATAAACCTCCCGCAGTATGCTGTGGCACTCAGGGACACAAAAAATACGTACACATGCAACACGCGGGCTACTCTGACATCGAAAATGGGTGCGCGACACACAGGGGCAACCACAGTGGGTAAAATAAGCGTGCGTGACTCACCATATGCCTTGCGTGGAAAAGAAAAACACAAGCGCACACGTGTGCGTGTAGGCAACTCCCCTGCCAAAACAAGAAGTATAAACTTTAAGCGCTGTGAAGTAATTGCGTGTGAACTCACAGGAAGAAGAAACACACGCGTTCGGTCTCCACGAAAAGCACGTACAGTGAACTGCTTACCAGAAAGGACCTTTAACCCCCGGCGAAGGCAACGCCCGCGTGCGTCACGTCACTTACGTGCTTAATCGCTAAGGGCCTTTCCTCGGATTACACGCTCACGTGTTGTTTTTTCACATGCGGGCTCACTCTGCATCAAGCTGGCCATGCAACAACACACGGAAGACCATGCTCCTGCCCAGTAGGCCATTTACCTGCCCCCCAGAGCCCGGAGCAGCCTCCTACGAGCCATCTGCTGCTGCCAGCCTGCCTGCTGCCAACGTGCCCTGCTATTTGTTGCCTGCACAGAAGCCATTGCCAGGGATCCTGTTGCTGAGACCCGCTCTGCTGACCCAGAAGACTCCTGACTGGTGTACCATCACTCCACAGCCCAGCCCCAGGACCGAGTTGCCCACCCACACCTGCCTCAGGGGTTGCCATGTCCAACTCAACACCATCTAGAGCCAATGGCAACCCCCAGTCAGAGAGGCAGAGGGCTGCCAGCTTCACTGAAAATGAAGTTGGCATCCTGGTGGAGCGAGTCCTGGGGAATTGTGATGTCCTCTTCTCAAGTTCGCGCCTCGACAGGGATGGACGGAGGAGGATCTGTAAGGACATTGTAGATGCCATCAACGCGGAGGGGGTGGCATCCCGCGACTACGACCATGTCCTGAAGCGCTGGGAGGACTACAGGTCCAGGGCCCTCAGGAAGGCCCGGCACCTTGTTGAAGCTCATGAAGAAGTGAGGCGCTGGGACCAGCTGACCAACATCCAGATGAGGGTCCTGGAGCGCATACACCCAGCGCTTCACCGCCAGGTCCTCGAGATGCAGACCCGTCCGGAGTCAGGTGCTAAGTGTCCATGTTTTCATCTCCAGCGTAGTGCATGTTGAGGTGTGTCAGGTGTGTACACCTTGGACGTATGTCTGGCATGCTCCATGTATGGATGTCTGTGTGCAGGGACATGACAGTGAAGCATGTGAGTCCGGTCAAGCATGTGCAATGAGAATGGTGTGTGTGTTGCTATGCATGATGCGCACCTGCATGTTACGATGCACACATGATTGCATGCCTGTGTCTGTACCTGGCTATGTCTCTTGTGTGAACCATGGATGCTGATGTCCCCCTCATGGACATGCATGGTGTACATGTGCGTGTTACTGAGTGGTGAGTGTGTGACTGGGAAACACCATGATGCATGACTCATGCACATCTCAATGCGTGCATTGACAGTTGTGGCCAAGCTGTCCATGATTGCACTATGATGGGAGGTGGACACGGACGGATGCATGACTGTGCGGTGGTGTATGTGCATGTGTGTTGCTTGCAAGGACCTGTGTGTTATGGAAGGTGATGATGGCTATGACGTACAACAGTGCCACTCATGTGCATTTGCTTTGTGTCTAGCAGACTTACGTTCAGTACCCTTATGCTTGTGTTCAATGTCTCCCTTTCCACAGCGGTGAGTGAAGAAGAGGGCAGAGATGGCGCTGTGGAGCAAAGCAGCGGGGATGCCTACACCGGCCCAGTCACCCTTCCAGGTTATGCCATTTTCTGGGAGCGAGGGGACTGGTGCCGCATCCGCCACTACGGCCGCAGCTGTCAAGGGGAGGCCCAAGAGGCCAAGGTTGGAAGTGGGCTCCTCGGCAGCGGAAGGGGCAGGTGAGCTCCCACAGGGGCAGGACAATGTGGAAGACAGTGAAGAGGCATCCAGGTCGGTGGTGGGTGAGGAGGAGGAGGAGGCCACATTAGACCCACACATGGGGCCTGGTGGGGGTGATTCCACTGGTGCAAGTGATGCAGTCCAGGGGCAGGAGGCGGCACAGTTTGCCGCGGAGGTGCCTGTGCATAATCCTGTCGCTGATTCTGCAACTTCATCACTCTGCACCAGCAGGGATACCTCATTCCATGCCCGTCCACAGATAGAGGATGTGTCCACGTCAACTGACCTTCCTCTACCTGTGGATGAGGTAATCCGTGACTGGGTTGAGCCCGTCATAGTCGGTGTTGCTATGCGTGATGATGTGCATGATTCCAGGCAGGACCACGCACATCATCACGAACAGCTGTGTGCCATCCTGCACTGGCTAGGACGGCTCATTGTCGCATGGTTCCTCCATGTGCTGGCCACTCTTGCAACCCTCTCCTCCTCTGCATCCACTATGCGCCAGTCGTCCTCCATGCCGTCTTCCAGCCCAGATGCCGCCAGGGCACCCTGTGGACCTGCCTCATCCACTGCGGCCAAGCTGGTGGAGATCCCATCCCTGCCACAGTCAGGAGTCAGAGGTTCAGCAGTGGTCACCCAAGCGACAGGATCCTTGGCAATGGAGGCTGTGCAGGCAACTTCCAGCAGGGCACGTCCACGACAGCCCCAGGGGTCGTCAGCATCCCGGAGCCAGTCGTGGTGGCACAGGCAGATGACATCAAGGCAGCAGCACCAGGCTCGACGTAGGAGGCGTCTGGACTGAGGGCATACAACATCATGGGGGCAGTCATCGGTCAAAGCGCAGGAGGACCCTGGACTATGTGTGTCTTCCGTGTGGCAGCGGATCGGCCAGCAAATGTATGCAGAGCGGCGACAGCCAGAGAGGGCAGCCCATCACCCCTGACCATGACCCGCATGCAGCCCACACCACAGGGGACCACCCAATACTCCTGGGCAAGTCATGCGTGAGCGGGGAACGCGTATTCAAGGGGGTGTGCAGGGATATTTTCACATGTAAGCGGGGTATACGTATTCAAGGGAGTGTGCAGGGAGATTTTCATGTGTTTTGACTGGCGCGAGCGGGGTACGCATATTCAAGGGGGTGCGTGGGGAGATTTTCACATGTTTTGGCTGGCGTGAGCGTGGTACGCGTATTCAAGGGGATGCACGAGGAGATTTTCACGTCTTTTGGCTGCCTGATGATGGATATGCATAGTTTTTCATGCGATTACGGTGTAGGGGGGCTGTAAACTAGTCCAGGGTTAGCGTGGCCCTTTGTGCCATATTGGGGATTTCTTTGCCTTTTTCTGGTGCAAGGGCATTCTTGGGAGCGTAACTGCGCTGCTGGCTGTTTGTTGCGCCACGGCTGCAAATGGCTTGGGAAATCCATGAATACGCGGTGCGCCTAAATGCTGTTTGGCGCACGCGGCTGACGCAGGCACCCTCATGCTCCCTCTCTGTGCGCTACTTCTGCGCCAGATTCTATGATTTGGCCCGCAAGCCTTCAATATAAAGAGCATAAAAACACTTAAAAGCTATTTTTCACAAATGAGTAATTTGACGGCAGGGAGCTGTTACATTTACACTTAAATGTAAGGTGCTCCCCACGGCACCACATTTTCGTCCTATGCACAAGCATGTACGCGCCTTTTGCCCTTTACATTTGCACTTTGTGTAGTGCGAAGTGAGTAATTGCCAGGCAGCGTTTACTTTTGCTTGTGGGCGCTGCTTGTCACACAAATGAAATGAAACCCTTGGCAATGAAGAGGGTTTCATTTCAATTGTACACGCTCCCTGCCATGCAAACATGGCAGGGAGCGTGTACAAAGGATCCCTATGGGTTCCGCCTGCTTTATGCTGGTGGAATATAGGGATGCTGGGTGAGAAACACTGCCGGAATAGATTGACTCTTGCATTAAACCTAATCCCTCTTGATGCGACTGTTAAAGGGGTGCATAAAGCAGGCAGACCCGATAGGGGTCCATTGTACACACGCATGGCAGGTAGCGTGTACAATGGATCCCCACATGGATCGCCAGCATCTGCGCTGGGATCAAAATGCATGCTGACGCAGATGCTGGAGCATTTGTATCGCGTTCCTCTCCGCCAAACAAATGATTGAATATGTGCCGTAACGTAAATTAATGGCATTAAAGACTTACTCATGACTTTTATGCCTTTCATTTACGTTTTATGCCACTGACCAAATTCTGCTCCTTAGATTCATCCAGCACGGCCCTCCCACTTATTATCATTTATCAAATAAAGCAGGGTGATAAGGTCTATGAAGCGAAAAGTGAACGTCACAAATGAACCTTTATTAAAACAAACATGTATATGTAGGAAAGAAGAGAGAAAATTAGAAAAAGAATTATATCCCAATTCAGACAGAATAAATTGCCAACCCACATTCACTGTTATTCTACCACTGGAGCTCATGTTCCATGAGCGCGTAGCGTAAATGAAAGGTGTAAAAGCCTTGCATAACGCTTTCATGCCATTCATTTACGTTACGGCTCATACTCAGTAATGTGTATGGTGGAGGCGTGGCCAGCAGGCGGACGATGAGGACGTGAGCTCGCATCGCTCACGTGCCGCCAGCCAGATCCTGAAATACTCCTGCTTTCTTTGCGTACCTGAAAGGACCCAAAGTGCCTCATCAACGTGGGGACCTGTGCTGCACATTTCTACCTGGTTCCGGAGCAAATCGGTGCCGGGAGACCCAGTCGGCACAGCTTGCAAGACGCGGGCCTGCGCGCCGTAAGACAAACAAAATGGCCGCTGCGATCTGCGGATGGGCGGAAGGCGCTGCATGCCGTTGCCAAACCCTTCCCGTGTGACAGTGTCACGCCCTCTCACACGACCTTTCCCTCTTCACACCTCTCCTCCTCAGGCGCCTCGCGCCGTAGTATTTCCCATTCGCACCACCAGCAGGGAAAACACGGCAGGCGGAATACCATGTTGGGCGGTTCTGCCTCGTTTCGCACTTTTCCGCGTTGGCGTCTGCCATGGCGCCTCTTGCACAGCCGGCAACGTCAGAATACCAGGAAGTGCCGGCAGCTCCAATCGCTGGCAGCGTTGCGCGCCATGCAACGTACGCGAGCAGTCACGTGATACGTCACGTGATACCACTCGCCCCTTCAAAAGAAGCCGGCAAACAAGACTCTTTGCTTCACAGCTACTTCAACTTCTACGGAGGACTGTCACGCATTACCCTTGCTCTTGTTTGCTTCGACCTTGGAACTCTTTCCGGATTTGCTATTGGATTACCCTTGGATTTTGGCGTGCTCTCTGATTTTCTGGGCATCCGACCCCTGTTATACTCTGGACTTGCTCTTGGATTGCCCTTCTGTTTTGCAACCTTCGGATTGCTTCAAGCCTTGGTACATATCTTGCCACACTCCACGAGGTACTGGGAAGGAGTGCCTATTACATCATTCCAGCTTGCCGTGGATTTCCCTGCGTAGGTTTTCTACCTACATTCCATCTCTACTAGGTAAGCTGGTGTCACTGCATCTTGTTTAACCCTTTCTATCTATTGCCCATAGCCATTATAGAGTATATTCCTGATTATAACCTTTTGCCTTACAGCACTCAGGGGTCCTTCCGGCGTTCTCAATACCAGGCTGACGACAACACTCCTTCCTGTGGCCTCAAAGATTGCTCGGGCAGTGTTTATATTCTGCTCGAGCGGTACTTGGGGACGGAGGCATTTTATAACTGCACGACCATCAAGTCGGACCTACCAAGTCAGAACAGACTGTGAAGCCTTATGGTCGTCCAGTTATGGATGTTTCAGCCGGGGACCCTGTGACTGCTTTAATGCAAGCAGTGACATCGCTTAGGACAGATATGGCAGTTGCTACCACTGCCCTCCGCACTGATTTAGCCTCTGCCACCACTGCACTGAACCATCGTCTTGATGCCATGCAAAGCACCCGACATCCCTTACCTGCTGACGCTGAGTTCGGCGATGCTGCCTCATCCCACAACATCCCCATCACTCCACTTACTTTGCCAGTCCCGTCTGTGGTGGTTCAGACTCCATTTCCTCTAGCAGCCCCTGAGAGGTACCAGGGAGATCCTTTGAAATATCGCACTTTTATAAATCAGTGCAAACTACATTTCTTATGCCGACCTCAAGCTTTCTCTGATCCAGTCTCTAAAGCGGCTTTTCTACTCTCCCATTTGTCGGGTGTAGCAGCCACATGGGCTAATCTGTTTTTGGAGAGCAATCATCCCGCTCTGTACGATTTCGAATTATTGACTCAAGAAATGGCTAAGGTTTTTGACACTAGATATAAAGCCCAATCCAGAGACATGGAGCTCTTAGATCTCACTCAAGGTCGATCTACTCTCATTGAGTATATTACCAAGTTTAATTAACTCGCCACCGAGACTTCATGGCCAGAGAATAAGAAGGCAGTGATCTATTATCGGGGTCTGTGTGGTTCCATGAAGGATGCTTTGTCTGTAGTGCCCTCCCTTCCCTCGCTTTATCTTGATCTGGTAGATTTAACCTTGCAAATCGACGCCAGGCGGGCAGAACGTAAGGGGGAAGCAGGGATATCCCAGAGCTCACCTTCAACCTCATCTAGCACCTTACCTGAACCCATGCAGATCGGCGGGGTACGCAGTCCTATTACACATGCCGAACGGGAGCGCAGGAGGGCAGACAACGCTTGCTACTACTGCGGACTCAATGGGCACTTTGTAAAGGAGTGTCCCCGTCGACCAAGAAACAAAGCTCCGGGTTTTCCGAAGACTCGCCCTTGAGATCAGGGGTTGGGGCGAGTCCTATACCTAATACCTCTGATCTTACTTTTGGCCCTGTTCGACCTGTGGTGGTGCAAGCTTCCTTAAACCTAGCTGCAGGAGTTTCCCATGCAATACAAATAGTGATCGACTCTGGTGCTACTGGTTGCTTTATAGATATAGCACTAGCCAGTGCTCTAAACTTACCTCTGGTCCAAAAGAAACACCCCGAACCAGTTCATGCAGTAGATGGAACGTCATTAACCTCTGGGCCGATCTTACACCAGACAGCCCCTTTGGAATTAGTCATACAGGAAGTCCATAGAGAGACCATGACTTTTGACCTCATAGCTACGCCTCAGTTTGGTGTTATCCTGGGCATTCCTTGGCTAAAGAGGCATAATCCTTTGATTAACTGGGGTACAGGTCAGGTACTCTTTGAATCCGAGACATGTCAATACTACTGCCTGCTTGAGACACCTCAGGTTTCCAGTCCCGCAGACATCCTAGGGATAGTCGCTTCATTAGACATAGAAGACAGGTCCGATTCCCCAGACACACACATGATAGGGGCGGTCACAAATAACATACCTCCTGAGTATTATGGATTTCGGGCGGTGTTTGACAAAGGCTCTGCAGAAGGCCTTCCTCCACATCGATCTTACGACTGCCCCATTGATTTAATCCCAGACGCCCCTATCCCAAAGGGGCGGATATACTCCTTAACCCAAACAGAGGAGCGGGTCCTTCAGGATTACATACAGCAGGCTCTGCGTCTAGGTCATGTTCGCCCATCAACCTCTCCAGCTGCAAGTCCCATCTTCTTTGTGCCAAAGAAGGAAGGGGATCTCCGTCCCTGCATTGATTACAGGCGTTTGAACGCCATCACAGTAAAAAACCGCTATCCTATTCCTCTTATTACCCCGTTGTTGGACAGACTTACTCATGCCACAATTTACACCAAATTGGATCTACGGGGTGCATACAATCTCATACGCATACGAGAGGGAGACGAATGGAAGACGGCTTTCTGCTCACGACAAGGGCTGTTTGAGTATACAGTTATGCCGTTTGGTCTCTGTAATGCTCCTGCTACGTTCCAGCGCTTCATGGATGACATATTTGGCGATATCCTGAACACATACGTAGTAGTGTATTTAGATGACATATTGGTCTTCTCTTCCTCTCTCGATGAACACATCAAACACGTCAAGGAAGTGTTGTTACGTCTGCAAGCCAATGCACTTTTCGCTAAACCCGAAAAGTGTATTTTCCATACCAGCCAGGTTGAGTTCTTGGGGTTCCATATCTCTCCTGGAGGCCTCTCCATGAATCAGTCCAAAGTTCGGGCAATAAACGATTGGCCGATTCCGACCACACTCAAGCAATTACAGTCGTTTTTGGGTTTTGCCAACTTTTACCGACGGTTCATAGCTGGGTTTTCTTCTATTGTAACACCACTCACTGCGCTCACTAGTCCTTCAGTCCCCTATGTCTGGTCCGAAAAACAACAAAATGCTTTCGATTCTCTGAAAACTATGTTTACTACTGCTCCGGTGTTACAACACCCTGACCCTGAACTCCCGTTTGTCCTTGAGGCAGACGCATCCTCTTATGCACTTGGAGCTGTACTGTCCCAGCCATGTCCTGCCACTGGTCGGCTACATCCGGTGGCTTTCCACTCTCGCAAATTCACAACAAGTGAATTACATTACACAGTCACAGAAAAAGAACTATTGGCCATTAAGGACGCCTTACAGACCTGGAGATATCACCTTCTAGGAGCAAAACACCAGACGGTGGTGTTCTCAGACCATAAGAATCTCCAAGACCTTGCCTCCTTGAAATGTACCAATAGTCGACAAGTACGGTGGCATCTTTTCTTTGCCGCGTTCGACTTCGTGGTCAAACATAGACCTGGTGTAGGGCATGGGAAAGCAGACGCCCTGTCTCGTTCTCCTGGGGGGGAAGTTCTACCTTCCTTCCCTGAAACCTTGTTGAGTGATTCTCACGTAGTATGTGTTTGCACACCATCACCTTCATTGCAGTCCACCATACGACAATGGGTCTCCCGATATCCACAGTCACTAACAGAATGGGATCCCGTTATGCAGGATGGGCTGCCCTTTGTACATGGGAAGCTTTTTCTTCCCACGAGTGAAACCAGGAATTTGGCGTTGGAATGGTCTCATGATGCTGCCATTAATGGTCACCCCGGGCAGCATCGTACCCTGGAATTACTCAAACGATGGTGTTGGTGGCCGGCTATGAAACGAGACGTACAGAATTATGTCAATACCTGTCCCATCTGTGCTCAGGGCAAGTCACGTAGGGGCCGGCCTTTGGGTCTTCTTCTTCCTCTCCCGGTTCCTCCACGTCCCTGGCACACGGTCTCAATGGACTTAATTACTGATTTACCACGCACACAGGGTTTCGATACTATATGGGTTGTTGTCGACTCCTATACCAAAATGGCTCGTTTTGTACCATGTAAGGGAGTACCCTCAGCCCCGGTTTTGGCCAGGCTTTTCTTTAAGTCTGTCTTCTGTCTCTTTGGCCTGCCTCATGTTTTGGTGTCCGATCGAGGCACACAGTTCACCTCTCGTTTCTGGCGGGCCCTCACCTCTCTGTTGGGAATTGATGCTCATTATTCCTCTGCTTACCATCCAGAGAGTGACGGGCAGACTGAGAGGGTTAACCAGTCGTTGGAGCAATACCTACGTTGCCTAACGTTACAATATCAGGACGCTTGGCTTAATTTATTGCATCTTGCCGAATTTGCTTATAACAACTCTTTGCATTCTGCTACTGGTTTTTCGCCATTCTTCGCTCTCTATGGCCAACATCCTCGTACTCTTCCTCTGCCAGATTACCCCTCTTCTGATAACCCCGCTGCCTCGGCCTGCGCTAGGGATTTAGTGTCAGTACATGCCCAGACTTTGATCCATTTGCGTGAGGCCCAATCTTCCATGAAATCCACAGCTGACAGGAAGAGGGCGGATGCTCCTGCGTACAAGGTGGGGGACAGGGTTTGGCTCTCCACTCGTCATTTACACATTCCTGGTTGTCGCAAACTTCTCCCTCGCTTTGTGGGTCCTTACAAGGTGGCCAAGGTTCTGAATCCGGTGGCTATGCGTCTAGCGGTACCTCCTGCTTGGCGAATCCAACCAGTTTTCCATGTCTCCCTGCTTAAGCCCTGCCCTGGTCCTACCCGAATAGTTGCCCCTCCTGCTCCGGTCTCTGTCTCTTCTCCTGATGTTTATGAGGTCCAGGGTATACTGGGTTCCCGTGTACACAGGGGTGGGCTACAATATCTGGTGGATTGGCGGGGTTATGGCCCTGAAGATCGCTCCTGGGTTGCTGCTCGAGATGTTCATGCTTCTCGCCTGGTGGCCAAGTTTCATCGAGAGCATCCTGCCAGCCCACGCGGTCGTGGGCCTTTGAGGGGGGGCTCTGTCACGCCCTCTCACACGACCTTTCCCTCTTCACACCTCTCCTCCTCAGGCGCCTCGCGCCGTAGTATTTCCCATTCGCACCACCAGCAGGGAAAACACGGCAGGCGGAATACCATGTTGGGCGGTTCTGCCTCGTTTCGCCCTTTTCCGCGTTGGCGTCTGCCATGGCGCCTCTTGCACAGCCGGCAACGTCAGAATACCAGGAAGTGCCGGCAGCTCCAATCGCTGGCCGCGTTGCGCGCCATGCAACGTACGCGAGCAGTCACGTGATACGTCACGTGATACCACTCGCCCCTTCAAAAGAAGCCGGCAAACAAGACTCTTTGCTTCACAGCTACTTCAACTTCTACGGAGGACTGTCACGCATTACCCTTGCTCTTGTTTGCTTCGACCTTGGAACTCTTTCCGGATTTGCTATTGGATTACCCTTGGATTTTGGCGTGCTCTCTGATTTTCTGGACATCCGACCCCTGTTATACTCTGGACTTGCTCTTGGATTGCCCTTCTGTTTTGCAACCTTCGGATTGCTTCAAGCCTTGGTACATATCTTGCCACACTCCACGAGGTACTGGGAAGGAGTGCCTATTACATCATTCCAGCTTGCCGTGGATTTCCCTGCGTAGGTTTTCTACCTACATTCCATCTCTACTAGGTATGCTGGTGTCACTGCATCTTGTTTAACCCTTTCTATCTATTGCCCATAGCCATTATAGAGTATATTCCTGATTATAACCTTTTGCCTTACAGCACTCAGGGGTCCTTCCGGCGTTCTCAATACCAGGCTGACGACAACACTCCTTCCTGTGGCCTCAAAGATTGCTCGGGCAGTGTTTATATTCTGCTCGAGCGGTACTTGGGGACGGAGGCATTTTATAACTGCACGACCATCAAGTCGGACCTACCAAGTCAGAACAGACAGCGACAAGTCGGCGGGGAGTGAAGAGCTGGGACGAGCTGCAGAGCGAACGTAGGAACAGGTGGATTGCCCCCGGCGCCGCTCCCTGTCTGCGAGAGACCGGATCCCAGTGAGTGCCTCCCCCGCCTCCTGCCTGCAGGACCCCCCGAGTCGATAGAGATTCCTCCCCCGCTGCGGATCGGGGAGCGGAGGCGGGGTGTCCCTGGTGGTGGACGCTGAACACCCGTCGCTGACGACCTGCAACCGCAGACGAACAGAACTCCCTGCAGTCACCATCATTGCGGCGGTGTATGAGCCCGTGCACTGCTGTCGCCTGCCCCGGGGAGAACAGGCACAACGTCATCAAGCCGCCCAGAGCCGCGGTGGCACCGCGGGCACTCCGCTTTGCATCGAGCGCCTGATAGATTCCTGGAGCGGCTCCCACTCATGTCCGAGCAGTTGTTGGCAGCCCAATCCTGCGGTAAGGAGAAGGGGGGACGGGAGATTAGGGTCAGACCCCCTGTGTAACACTCCTGAACGCTCCCCCCATGGAACGGCCCTACGCCTGGGGCCCCCACTGCACGAACTCCTTCAGTGGCCCCTTCAGCCTACAAATATAGACAGGCGGCTATCTACAACACATGTGGGACACAGAGGACCAGGCACTGTGGCCCGTGCAGTAACCAAGCAAGCACCATGGCCTGCACAATCTAGCTACGGCATCCCGACACCAAGGCTACAAGTATAAACGCAATCCCCTATAAACGCAGCTCCCTGGTCCAAAGGGGCGCTACTGGTGCGTGGAATGGCAACACGCCACAATGAAATAGCTCTCTACTGCAACAGTAGTGACATAACCAGCGTGTGAATGGCGACATAAACGAGGACCTTGCCACGTTGTGCAAACGGATGCAACTGCTGCCACACAGCAATCAACAGGAAAAGAGACAGTATATCAAAAGAATGCTTGTTAGACAGAGCTGAAGACTTCACGTATTAGCAGTGCGCCAATAGGCACTTTGCATATAGGCACATAGGTGTCATCCATCCTTACCATGAAGTGGTGTTGGCGAGCGCAGGCTGGCCTTAATGGACCTCGTGCGACCGCTTCCCTCGCGCCCCTGATACCCAAAGAAAATTGCTGTTGACGCTCCAGTGGGTGCATGCTTGCATAGTCTACCGCCGCCCTCCCCCGTGCATAGCGGAAGCGCCCGAACTCAACAACACGAGTTGTACTGAGCAAAGCGCCCACAACTAACGAAGTGCACAGAAGCCCGAAAGCTGGCTCATCTCCAATGCAAACACAGGCGAGGACCTCCCTCCTGTGATTTACCCTCGCTGTAAGGCGGTACCGATACAGTAAAGTCATACCCGACATGGCTCTATGCGGCCACCGCATTCATAACACTGAAGGTGAGGGGCGTCCCCCCAGAGTCACCCCAATAACACTTGTTTTTTCACGCTCCAACTGGCGTCCCCACCCAGACGTGACACAGACCCTCGGAGTCACTCCATTAGAACATCAAAAATGGGGAAGGATAAGCCCAGGAAAACCTTCACGCAAAGTAGGATTGAGCAATACGCAACCACACCGCTGACTCGCTCCCCAGAGAGGACATCGCTATCCGACGCGAAATGCATGGAGGAGAACATTTCCCTCAGAGACATAATGAGAGCCATTGCCAGCTCTAGAACTTCCATGGAGAAAAAAATGGACAGTATTGGTGCGGACGTATCCTTGTTGACCTGCAGAAGCTGACCTCCCGCACCGGGGAGGCAGAGGCACGGATTTCGGAAACTGAGGACAACCTTCGCGGTGTGAACCGCCAGATGTCCGGCATTTTGGCACGCATAAAGCTTCTGGAATCAAGAGCAGATGACAGTGAAGGCAGATCCAGACGTAACAACGTCCGCATTCTCGGCCTTCCTGAAAAGGAAGAAGGAGCTTGCATGGAGTTATTCCTTGAGGAATGGCTCGCAGACACATATGATGCACAGTCCTTCTCCAAGTTTTTTTCTATTGAGCGGGCCCACCGCATTCCAACCTGCAAGTCCACGCCGGGCGCACCGCCACAAACAGTCATCGCAAGGTTCTTAAACTATAGGGATAGAGATAGGGTTTTGCAGCTGGCAAGGTCTAAAGGAACTGTCACGTATAATGGTTCAAGAATTGCTTTCTTTCCTGACTTCACCAAAGAAGTACAGAAGGCACGCCAATCATTTGATCCTCTCAAAAAACACCTGCAATCAATGGGAGTCAAATACGGGCTAATCTTTCCCGCCCAACTCAAAATATTCCATTTCACAGATCCTAAGGAGGCGTGGAGCTGGGCCGAAAGGCACATAGAAGGCTATTGGGGCGCTGTGGGGGGGAGGAGGGGAGAACGTAACAGACAACATCCTGAGCGGCCGCCTGACCTGGATCCACAGCAGCAGCAACAGATCAAGGACCCACAACATGTTGTAGCATGATATGAAGCGACAGTATTCCGTATGTTCGAATCACCACCAATGCAAAGCAATGGAGCCACACCGCACATTGCACACTTTGGTGCAATGACCAACACGGCTGGCGGCCAGCCACATCGCTGCCCCTACCGAACAAAGAGTGTACCCGGAGCACCGTAAAGCAGTGTTCTTCTGCCCAGCCCCAACCTATTCCGATCCATACCACCCGGTATACCTGTACTGCAAAACCGGATTGGCATAGGGCGGGGGCAGATGTAGTATAAAGTTTGTTTAAAAGTTTATAGCGGGACGACAGATGCTTCAGTTGGGGGAGGAGTATGGGGAGGGGGAGTTGGATTTATTATCTTTATTCCACGTTTAGCATGCAAAGGCATGATGAGCACACTGTACAGATCAAACGCGATACAACTACCGCGTATAAAGCCAAAGAAACACATGTGCAAATCTATACCCCAAAACAGCAAATGGCACCCAAGACTGTCCCAACACATAGAAAGCTCAAACTCCTGTCGTGGAATGTGAACGGGCTGGGATCTAGCATCAAAAGAAGACTGGTACTGCAGCACCTAAATAGGCACTCACCAGATATAGCTTTTCTGTCCGAAACACACCTAGCAGGGAATGTGCGCAAATTCTTCCAAAGATCAAACTACCCCACAGCGGTGCATGCCGGTTTCTCTATGGGTGCGAGAGGGGTACTCATACTAGTTCACAAACGACTACCGCTGATGATCACGCACACGCTACAAGACAGAGGAGGCCGCTATGTATACGTCCAAGCAACGCTATGGAGCCAAACCCTGGCACTCATGGCAGTGTACTCCCCGCCGACTCTCCTTCATGATCTACTAACCGAAATTACCCCCATCCTGGCAGCAAACCCCGCAGATATATGGGTGCTGGGAGGGGACTTCAATGAGGTCATGGACAATACCCTCGATCGCACGCATTTGAGAAACAGGAATCCCACAACCACCACCAAACTGGCTTCCTTCGTGTCAGCACTGGGATTGTGTGATGCGTGGAGAGACCTCCATGCTGAGACTCGACAATATTCTTTCCATTCCGGGGCCCACGCCTCGATGTCCAGAATAGACTACTTCTTCTTACCAAACCAAAATATTCATAAAGTATGTAGCACATCCTTCCTCCCGCGGGGAATCTCTGACCACTCCCCACTGGTACTCGAACTGGAAACGGCGAGACCACGACCGCCCCCCTCGTGGCGGCTGAACTCCTACTACTTGGGATTCCCAGAATTTCAAGAAAACTTAGAGACAATCACCTCCAACTACTTTGAACTAAATGCAGGCTCGGTTGACGATCCCAACATACTATGGGAGGCATACAAACCCGTCCTAGGCGGAGAAATCATTTCATGGACATCCCAAAAAAAGTAGGTGCAATGTGAGAGAATCATAGAAGCCGAAAGTGAAGTCATATCCAAAGAAATAGATCACATTGCCAGTGACACCCCGGAGACGAACAGAGCCCTTATAATAGCACAGAACAAGCTGCACAATCTATCCTTAGACTGTGCCAAAAAAGCACACATTGCTATGAAGTCACGTCTGTACGAAACGGGGGAAAAGGCAGGCAAAATGCTAGCGTGGCTGGAAAAGCGCGACGAAGGGCAACAGAAGGTGAAGTGCATCACAACATCGGACGCAGATCTAGTCTATTCCAATGCAGAGATTGCATAACGCTTTGCTGAATTCTATGAGGACCTCTACAAACCCCCCACCAACGCTGCAGCCAACACTATACTGAACGATATCGACCTCCCAACACTCACCACAGAACAAGCCACCACTCAAGACAACAAAATAACGACTGACGAAATATCAACAGCCATTGCCCAACTTCAAACAGGCAAGACCCCAGGTCCCAATGGGTTCCCACTTGACATTTGGATAAAACTAAACCATCTAGACATATCCACTCACTTGGTCAATATGTTTGAACACTCCCTAAGCCAGGGCGAGCTCCCACCAGATCTCCGCAAGGCCACCATTATAGTGATCCCCAAAAAGGGCAAACCCCCAGAGGAATGCACCTCCTACCGACCCATATCTCTAATCAACAGTGAAGCCAAAATACTAGCCAAACTAGTAGCCAACAGACTACAATTGGTCATCACGTCACTGATCCACCTTGACCAATGTGGCTTCATGCCTCAAAGGTCCACCAGAATGAACATTCGCAGTCTGCATCTGGCGCTGGAGAGAGCACCTGCCTTGCAACAATCACTTGCATTGCTGGCCATAGACTTCGAAAAAGCATTCGACTCAGCTCACTGGGAGGCCTTGTGGGCAATAATGCGCAAGATGCAATTTGGGGAACCATTCATAAAATGGGTGCAACTCCTATACAATAATCCAGTGACAGAGGTTAGAGTAAACGGGTGGCCCTCGCATAATATCCAATTGGGGAAAGGAACCAGACAAGGTTGTCCACCCTCGGCAATGGTGTTTGCACTAATAATAGAACCATTAGCAGCCCTTCTGAGGGACACCACCACGTGTACTGGCTTCAGATGGGGGGCGAACTGGGAAGATAGGGTATCCCTCTATGCAGATGACCTCTTAGTATACCTGGGCGACCCAGCAGTTTCCTGCCCTGCGATCACGCAAATACTAATTAACTATGGAGACTTTAGTGGACTCAGGGTAAACGGTCCAAATATGTGTTGTTTCCGGTAAAGGGGTTAGACTGCGTACCGACATCGGGTTCCCCATATCAAGTTGAAACTACTCAGTTCCGCTACCTGGGCATTCTAATTACTAATGGGCTGGATAGCTACATAAAACTAAATCTGCACCCACTAGTTAAAAGATACGAGCAAGGCGCAGCCCACTGGCTAGCACTACCACTGACACTGCTAGGCAGGGCGACTCAGATGGTGACAGTCAATGACATATTGCATGGAGACCCGAACAATCCCGCATATAAAGGCTGAACTAGCTGCACGACACGGCATGTCCCAGATTGAAAGCCTCTACTGTAAACAGACCCGCCCGCCTGAATGCACGATAGTAGCACACACGGCCCTGGTGTGAAAGGAAGTACACAAACACCTAGGATGGGACGATAAGATTACCCCAGTCCAACCCATCTGGAACAATGCTCGCCTCTCGAGCCTCAGTAACCTCCCGAAATGGCCAAACTGGGCAACAGCTGGCATACAAACCATTCAGCAGATATTCGCGAATGGCCAGTTGATACAGTTCCCCGAGCTCGTGGCATCACACGGTCTCCCAGACACTGAACACTATCACTATGGGCAATTACAACATGCACTCACCTTGCATAGGGCCCAATTGGAGGACATGTCGCAATGGACGCCTATGGAAAGGAATATAGTCATAGACAGTGTGAGCACTAAGGTCACGTCCACTATGTACAATGCTATTTCCTCATTTGCCACGAAAGAGCTGCTGAACCTGAAGATGAAATGGGAAGGAGACGTGGGCCCAATATTGCCCGAGGACTGGATTTCGACCCTGATGTATCCTAGAGACTCTGAGATCTCGGCAAGAATTAGGCTTGTTCAGCTGAAGATACTTCATAGGATATACTATCCCTGAGTAGCTCTGTATAATTGGAGGAAAAGAACCAACCCCAAATGCCTACGCTGCAAACAAGAAGAAGGAACCTTTTATCATATCCTCTGGCAATGTACACGTATACAACACTTCTGGCGTGAATGTAGCGAAAGACTCACCAGAGTCATGTGTCGCCCGATCCCAACAGACCCCAAACTCCTTCTGTTGGGAATTGAAGATACAGTAGAAATGTCGCGCTTCGAAAAGCTACTTCTCTCGACACCCACAGGAAGTGCCAAAAGGAACATTGCGCAATTGTGGGGTTCAGAAACTACCTCGATTTATGACCAATGGATATCAGATGTGGACACCATCATCCTAATGGAACGAGGAGTCTACCAAGTCAGAGGCTGCCCGGCCAAAGCAGACAAAATCTGGGGAAAATGGGAACAGACATTATAACTCAGATACAACATGGACAACGGGCCTTGTCATGCAACTCTGCAAAGGCCGCACGTGATAACATCACTTTTGGGGCTGCTTGAGCAAGACCAGTATGTAAAAGACCATTCGTTGACTTGCCCGCATCTATACCTTACAGCATATGTGCTTCTTCGACCGCTTATATCCAAACAATACCTGCTCGTACTGCTCTGCCATTTGTATGCAATGTTATATGGTTGTGTGTTGTATGTTCTTGTATTATTGCACAAAATTTAATAAAATGTGTTATAAAAAAAAATAATGTGTATGGTGGAGAGGAAGGGCGGAAGCAACTTGCGTTTCCGCCACCTCCTTTCTCCCCACCATACATATGCTCCAGCATTTGCACCGGCATGGATTTTCATGCCAACGCAGAGTCTGGCAATCTCTATGGCGCCAGCATAAAGCAGGGGGACCCCATAGGGATCCATTGTACAAGCTCCCTGCCATGCGAGCATGAAATGGAGTGTGTACAATTGAAACCCTGCCCAACATGAACACTGCTTAATATGTGTGCATGGTGATCCCAGTTGAAATGAAACCGTCCGCGATGTGTGAGCATGTCGGTCAGGTTTTACTTTCATTTGTGAGCACCTTGCCATGCAAGCATGGGAAGTGGTGCTCACAAACAAACGTAAACAGTGCCTGGCATGCAAGCATGCCAGGCAGCGTTTACTCACTTTGCACTGTGGAGTGCGAATGTGGAGGGGATGCTTGTACGCCTCCTTTTGCCCTTTACATTTGCACCCTGCAGTGCAAATGATGACATTTTGGTGGTGGGGAACCACATAGTTACAGTGCAAACGTATCAGCTCCCCACAATCAAATTACTCACATGACCAACATGAGCCCCAATTGTGTCTTAACTTTCACTAACTCTGCACCCCTTCACCAGTCACATCAAGAGGGATGAAGTTTAATGCAAGGCTCAATCTATGCCAGCAGGGTTCCTCCCCCAGCATCTCTATGCCCATCCTTTACCCCTCCGCGCACTCAGATGGAGTCTAGGGTTTTCCACCTTACACAACGATGCTGGGCTTGAGGAGTATTTGGTAAGAAAGGGCCATTTTCCATAAAATGCCCTCAAGACGAGTTTGCTTGTTAATCAGTGCTACATCTGCTGATTTGCCAGCAAATTCTTTTACTGCCACCGGGCACTCCATCGGGTGGGTTTAGCACAGTATTAGCTAGTCACCCAGGGGTTTTCTTATGATAAGACTGCGCTATTCTTTGGATGCTCTTTGGATGCTCTGTCGCGATTCGTACCCCAAAATATTGTTGGCGTATTATTTTGATTATCTGGAATCACAATGGAACATTTACATTCTAGAGCTTTTTGATTTTGTTATATTGAACACGGGTGTCTTTTTGATTGCTTATGAGTAGCATTAGTGCATTGTTCATGTAATGTCCATGTCTGGGGGGCTCTAAGAAAACGTGTTGTGGGGGGGCGCTGTTGAGCAGCCGTCAAGATGGCTGCCTAGCCTGATAGCTCCGTGCACGGCCGCTTCTTATCCTGATACATCTGCGGCTTGCGACTCCTATAAGCCCTTATTCCTGCTTCTTTGCCTCCCTGACATCTGGGGCTGCATGTCGGTGTGTTTTCGCCGAGAAACGGCCCTCCGATGCCGAGATACGGCGTGTTGTGGAGCCGGCTTCTGAGGCCGGGAGTTGCGCGGCCTCCCGCCCCCTCATCCCGCCGGGGCCGCACCATAGTGCCTGGGACGCCGCTTGTTCCTCCAAGCGGGACTGCGGACTTGCCTCTCCGGAGTCAGCGCCTCGGCCGCCGCCTGCCTGGCCCACCCGCGGGCGGCGCTGCACCTCCACGGCATCGGAGACCCTGGGCCACTGGCGGCCGAGCTACACTGCCGGAGGCCGCTCGGCGGCTGTTCGCCCGCTTCTGTCTCCGCCTTCATCTGGGGCCGTGGGCTGCCGGGCCGCCTGCGCCTGCGGCGCCGAGCGGCTGTTGGCCTGTCCCTCTGCGCTGTGCGGCGGCTCCTGGGGGCCGCCTGAGGATCCGGACGCCGCGGCCTGCGTCTTGGGCCCTGCGCCGGTTGGGTGGCCGGGTGGACGCTACCTGACTGTTGCGCGCCATTTTTCACCCGGTTGGCGGCGCGGAGAGGCGTCGGCCCGGCTACCGCTCCTGGGGTCTGGCTGGGTCGCTGGCCCCCGCTCATCCCCGGCGCTCCTGAGCGGCTCCTGGTGGCTGGTCGTGCTCTGCTGGGTGTGCTGTGGCCGCGGGGGGACCGGACTTGCCGGATTCGGCGGATGCAGGTGAGGAGCCGGGATTACTTACTTCAACTGGGACTGCTGCTCCCGTACCGCCCTGCTTCCCTCCCGGCGCTTCCTCGTGGCCCTGGGCTGAGCTCACCGCCGAATTGAACGCCTTGTGTTCCCTGCCACCGACGGATCTTCCCGGCGGTCCCCTGGCTCTTGGCGCCGGCGCTGCCTGCCTGTAATTTTATCCCGACCTTGGCTGCACGGACTCATCAAGATAGCGCCCACCTTTACCCTTGTGACACGTATTTCATGCAGACATACCGCTCATAGTGGTTATATGTATTTCTAGTGCCGTATAGCGCCATGCCCAATCGGCCTAGGAATACTAGTAAGACCGGAGCCATGGACAGATTTGCAAGAGCCACCCCGAGATCTGGCTCGCCCCGTGCGCCTGGGGACCGGGCGGACTCACTGCCTGCCGCTGAAGCACCTCCCGCGGACCTACAAGCTATGATGGAGTCAATGGCCAAGAATTTTGCTGCCTTTCACGAAAAGCTAGACGATATTAATGCAAACGTAGCGTCTCTCAAAGCCACACTGGACCAGCACGGCTCAAGAATTACAGAGGCTTAAAATAGAGTTAGCGCTAATGAGGACAACATAGCCACGCTGCAGGGCACTGTATCCACTCTGGTCACGGACATGAAGTCGGTCAAGGCCAAATGTGACGACTTAGAATCCAGGTCGCGGAGGAACAATGTACGCATCGTTGGAGTCCCGGAAAATGCGCTTAAGGGCCGACTCGAGCTGGCGGTCGAGATTCTTTTGAAAGACCTCCTGGGCAACCCCGACATGTCCCCCTTCTTCACGGTGGAGAGAGCCCACAGGGCATTGTTGCCTCGCCCTAAGCAGGGCGATTTCCCGAGGCCCATTATTGCAAAGATCCTCAGTTTCAAGGACCGTGACCTGATTCTCCGGCTTGCACGCGAAAAGGGGGAGCTCAGATTGGATTCGCAGGTAATCCGGATTTTCCCTGACTTCTCAGTGGGTGTTCAGCAGGAACGCCGGCAATTTCTCGGTGTTAAGAAGCTGCTCAGAGAGAGAAATATCCCGTATGCCATACTGTTCCCAGCGAGACTGAAGTTCACATTTAACAACAAACTCTATTTTTTCACGGTCCCCTCGGAAGCAGTGAAATTCATAGAGGCACATGTTCCCCTGCATCGCCCTGCCGAAGACATCATGGACAATGACTAAACTGGTCTGGACCCTGCTCTCTCTAACTGTTCTGTCTGCGGGGTGCTGGGAGGGCTGTTGGCCACCGATCACATTGATGGTTCTATTGTTATGTCATTTACCCGAACATGCGGCCTTGACAGCTTGCATGTAGGTCGGCGTCCCCAATTCTTACTGCTAGTTTAACTACAACAATTCTGATGTTAATCTTGAGTTTTCCTGGTGGTGTGGGGGCTCGGCGGCGGAACCCCGTGGCCTGGCAGGCGGAACTTGCCGATATTTACCCTTATGCACTTATGGCGCACGCACTAACTGGCTATGATTGCACTCTCAGCACCACGGTTGGTAACTTATGCTATCGCTGGACTTGGGAGGTACACTAACTATGCATTGCGAGATTAGCTGTCTGACACTGTAATGTCCACTCTCATCATGTCCTGGAACATCAGGGGGTTGAGCAACCACACTAAGGCCCGCAAGATTATGGCATATGCCAACAGGCATGCGTGTAAGATACTGTTCTTGCAGGAGACACACTCTGCGGGACACTTGCCAAGCACCATAGCTCCGACCTGGGGCCCCGCTAGGTTCTTCACCGCGTATTCGACCCAGGCTAGGGGCGTTCTCACGCTGATCCACAAATCCATCAAGTTTATCTTACATAAAAGCTACATTGACCCGGAGGGTCGCTATGTCGTACTTCACTGCACACTGGTAAATAGCGAATATTTGCTTGTTAACACCTATTGCCCTAACGTCGACTCTCCTGAATTCTTTGACACTATCGCCTCTATATTGCTGGGTTATGTTGGCATTCAGATAATATGGGGTGGCGACCTAAATCTTATCCTGGACACTGTCCTGGATAGAACTGGCACGGCTGCTCGGGCACTGTCAAGAGCTGCCCGCAGACTGCGAGACCACATCGGGACGCTCAGTATATGCGACGTCTGGAGGACGCTAAACCCCCAGCAGAGGGAATATACGTATTATTCGTCTGTACATAACAGTTGGTCCAGAATAGATCTGTTCTTGGTGTCGGGGGACACAATGGGCAGAGTAGAGGGCGCTCAGATTCTAGCCCGCACACTTTCAGACCACGCCCCAATTACACTGACCGTTGGGCTAGGGATCCCTGTCCCCAAGTTTCCCCGCTGGCGCTTTAAATCCGACGCCCTACGGGACATTGTGTTCAGAGCTGAGATACTGGCTGATATCGAATCCTTCTTTGTCCATAACTCCCTCCAGGACACCTCAGCGGCGGTCAGATGGGACGCCTTCAAAGTATATATTAGAGGTATGTCTATTTCACGGGAGGCGGGAGTATTAAAATCAAACAGGGCCGCCCTCAAGCAATTGGAACTCCTAGGCTCCTCTGGGACAGATCCCACCGTCCTCGCTCAGATCAGTGACGAGCTCCATACTTATAATGCCCTTGCCGCCAGTGAGGTTCGGTACTTTAGCCGCCCGCAGGCTGCCAAGAAATATGGGGAGGGGGACAGACCTGGGAGAACGTTAGCCACTCTTGTGAGGGGGGAGTCTGGTCGTACTCAGATCACCTCAATTAAAGATAAACAGGGGAACACATTATGGACCGACCAACAAATCCTTGATGTCTTCACAGAATTCTACAATTCCCTCTATACCCAGCCTGTAGAGCATACCGAGCAGAACACCCGCGACCTTCTAGACCAGATTCCCACTACGGAGATCTCCCCTTCCACCCGGGAGTTGCTAGATTCCCCAATCACATTGGACGAAGTGGTGACCGTCATTTCGGACCTGCCTAAAGGTAAGGCACCGGGTCCAGACGGTCTCACTGCCGAATTTTACCAAGAGCACATCGCCATACTAGCCCCTAGGTTGCTCGAGGTCTGGGCCGAATCATTACGGGTCTCAACTCTTCCCCCCTCCATGCGGGAGGCAGTCATAACGGTCCTGCTCAAGCCCGGTAAGCCCGAAGATGAATGTGGTTCTTATAGACCTCTCTCTCTCATGAACCTTGACACCAAAGTCTTCGCTAAAGTTATAGCGAATCGATTCCTACCCGTCATGACTTATTTAGTTCACGAAGACCAGTCCGGCTTCGTCCCTGGGAGGGCTACCTCCCACAATATCAGGAGACTAACTAACGTTATGTCTCGGATGGACCAGGATGTGCAGGCTGTGGCAGTCACGCTCGATGCCCAGAAGGCCTTTGATAGGGTCTCCTGGCGGTACATGTGGCTGGTACTGGAGACAATGGGGGTTGGCCCAAATATGATCAAGTTCATTAAGTTGCTGTACACCTCCCCTGTGGCGCGGGTGCGGGTCAACTCCCTAACCTCTGTCCCCTTCACGCTTTCTAGAGGCACCCGCCAGGGTTGCCCCTTCTCACCCATTCTATTTGCCCTGGTGATAGAACCAATGGCAGACTGGGTCCGTGCCCGCCACGTTCACAGGGGGATCAGGCTGAAGGGTAACCCTGAGATCATCTCTCTGTACGCAGATGATGTCTTATTGTACATCAGGAACCCCACAACGCACCTCGACCCCATCTTGAGGGACATTACCCGTATTGGCACCCACTCTGGCTTCACAATTAATTATTCCAAGTCCGAGATCCTTCCGCTGACTAGCTCAACTAGCTACTGAATTCCCTCTTCGCTGGTCCCCGGAAGGTATCAAATATCTCGGCGTCCACATCTCCCTGGCGAAGCCCGCTCTACTGGCCAACAATTATACGGCTGTGGCGCAGACCGTTGAGGCCAAATTGTTGCGATGGCGCGTTCTCCCTCTGTCCATAGCTGGCAGACTCTCCCTCATTAAAATGATCCTACTCCCCAAGCTCCTTTATGTCTTTACCAACATACCCGTATGGCCCGGGAAGGCATACTTCACCAAACTCCACTCGCTCTGCGCGCAGTTTCTGTGGCACTCCGGTGCGGTGCGCAAGAAGTGGACCGACATGGCACTTCCATACAAACGAGGGGGTCTCACGGCCCCGAATCTGACTCTATATTGGACGGCGGCTCAAGCCCAACACGCCACGCATTGGTACCCAGGTTCCCAAGAGCGCCCGCATGTCAAGCTCGAGCGGCTTGCTGCCGCTGGTGTCAACATAATGTCCCTCATTCTCCACCGACAGTACACACCTGATTCCCCTATTGATCCACTCAATGCGACCCTCCGTGCCTGGACGCGCCTACTTAATGCGTCGCCTGAGTCCTCTCCATATTACAAATGGCTCCCTTCATGGTCCTTCCCCGGGCTGGAACCCACACATGACGCTGCCTTGGTTCGACACTGGAGCTCACTGGGCTATCTGGCCTTATCCGACTTTTACCCCGAGGGTAGGTTTATTGAACCCCGGACGTGGAAACCGGGGCACTCTGGTTCCGCAGTGGAAACTCTTCAATATTATAGACTCCGGGCAGCGTTTTGTGCCATGTGGCCCTCATTCCCAGACGAGCCCCCGGAGGCCCCGGCAGTTGCATACATCGCCAATTCTGGCGGCGCCGGCGGCGTTGTATCCTCTCTATATAAGATCCTACAGGACACTACCACGACTCTGGCCCCGAAGGCGCGCAGCGAATGGACGGACGAACTGGGTCTGGAGATCTCCGATGAGATTTGGGAGAGGATGTGTCTCCACACCCAGAGAGTCTCTCTAAACTTTCGGTATCGTGCCATGCAATACAAGCTTTTAAGCAGGCTATACTACACTCCACATCGCACCTCAAGGTTCGCACATGCCACCGTGCGTGCCTGCCCTCGCTGCGGGGCCCTAGAAACTGATCATTTACATATGTTTTGGTCCTGCGATAAATTGTCAGAGTTCTGGAGGCGCATCCTAGAAACACTCGCTGCAATAACAGACACGGTGCTTGACCCGGATCCCTTGGCGGTTCTGTTTGGGGTGTGGGGGGGGGTCTGCACCGGAGGCCTGGCTAAGTTTTTGAACATGGGCTGTATGGTGGCCAAGAAATGCGTGCTCCAGGGCTGGAGGAGCTCCTCCCCTCCGGCCTTCCGGACTTGGCTGCAGATGCTCACCTGGTCACGAAACTGTGAAGAGGAATATCTAGCAATGCTCCCGGGCCATTCACGCCCTAAGAACATTTGGGTTAAATTTAATGCGTATCTCAATAGCCAAGGTGTGGACGCGCCCGGTTCGGGCTCGTCCCCTACTCCAGCGGAGTCTACTCCTGCACCCTGAACCCATTCTCCCACTTCTCTTATGTGTAGCTAAGTTGATTGTTGTGACCACTGTGAGTGGCTCTTCTCATATACCGAATAATAATGTGACTGTGCTGTTCATTTGCTGGATTGTTGCGTGTATCTAATGTATACCTCTGCCATCAAAAATAAAAGTTTAAAAAAAAAAAAAAGAAAACGTGTTGTGTTTATAGTATTTTCAGATTTTGCACTGTCGATGGACTCGTAGGTCTGAAATGCGTTGGCCATCTGCCTTCCTTGTGTGTTGGGATACTTGGGCACATAAAATGATTCTACAGAGAAACTATTCATTGTGAAGTCTCTTGTTTTTGATGGAATGTATTTACTGGTGGTTTAAAAGGAGCATGTAGTATTTTATTACGGCTTGGGTGCACCTAGGAGGGTGCACTGGGTTTTCGAATGGTTGATATCTGGGGTTTTCCCATTATATCCAGTATTTCCCAGTGGATAATCCATTCTCCACGGCCTCAGTCTGTGGGATTTCTAATGTTTCCCTGCAGGCCTATCTCACTGAAGCTTGGTTGAGCGGGCCCGATTTCGGCGCTGTAGGGAAACCTCTTTCCCTTTATAGTGTCTCCTACCCTATACTTCCCTAATGCGGGTGACACCCTCACACACGCGCCCGACATTACTATATGCAAATTGGCTGGACAGCGCATCTTTGCACCGCTGCCCAGCCCCTTCTGAAATGTGCAGATCACCTTTGAGAATAAGGTGACCTGCGCATTTCTTTAAAAGAAGTGCAAATGAAACGAACCCATTCTCTGCGCTCCTTTTATTTGCATTATTATTTTGAGAATCTGACCCTTAGCGTTTGCCACCCTAAGCCAGGCGTCCTTAGCCTTTGCTTTAGTAGATAAAGGATGCTGATGACCCCTACTGTCTAGTATCTACCTTGCTGTCGATGGGAACCTAAAGCCAAGTGCCTTCTACATCTAAGCTCCGTCTAGGATTTTTTAAAGTAGCCCTACACTATCAAAGGATAGAGAATGTGCCTTCCAGACAGTCTACCCAACTCACACCCATATGTCCTCTCCCTGTCTCTGAATGCACTCCCCTACATCAAAATCCCCCCACCTTCTCTACCTATTCTCTCTACGTCTTCCTCCAGTCCCTCCATTGTCTCTCACGTCTTCTACTGCCTGCCTCCACCCTTCAATCTTTTAACTCTCCACAATACTACTCCATGCTCCACAGTACTACTCCCTCCTACACCTGCTACTGCTATTTCACCACACCTTCTATTAAATCAACCTCCTTTCACTCACACAACCTCCTTTCACTCACTCTCTACACTCCCTCCAACACTCTCAATCACCCACCTTGCACGCACACTCACCACATAGTACCACTTATTCTCACCAACCAATACCTCAACTTTTCTTTAATTCTGATCCACACTCCAGTCCACTGTCCTTCCTCATCTGAGGCTCTTTGTCTGACACCGCCTCCTCCTCTGACCTCACCCAAACAACCCACAATGTGCTGTTTCCTGTTTTCCCTATTATCTTCAGCCTCCTTGTCCCATTGGATTACTTGCCACGACCAATCTGGTCCTGTCTTCCCTGCTCGTGAGGTGTTACAATCAAAGGAAGTTACAACTAGTGGTTTAATCCCTGCTTTTTTTCTCAGAGCGGGGCGGCCGTGTGGCACCAATGGCAGCTTGCATTGCCAGGTTCATTTTATGGCGCCTCGGCGCGACTCTCTCGAAGATAAGTGAAGTCTCTTTAGTTAATGTTTGTTCTGTATTAATTCCATGTTGAAGTGGGTTTGGCATAGTACTTCAGCTCTTGTGTGCGCAGGTGCTGGTACGTAGATTCTCCAGCAGCAGCTTAAGCGCTACGGGTTCTCGTTTGCTGGCTCTCTTTCTATGGCACTGATGACTGGGGACCATTGGTGTGGGGGGCTGAGGTGTTCTTGATACTGCTCGGGTCTCCCCTCTGGTTTTGACTTCACCCGAATTACCCACACTTCCTAGTTCCTGTCCCCTGCTTAAGTAGGCCTCCCCTTGTGATGACTGGCCTCTATCCTCTAACCAATCTGGCCCTTTCTTCCCCTCCCTTGGCGGGTATGTTCCTGGTTGGCATCCCGGTAAGTTCTGTAATGAGGGTTCCTTTCCCCTTGCGGATTAGTGGGGTTGTTATTACAGGCGCAAGCCCTCCAGCACTCGTTGCTGGTCTAGCTTTGCAAGTCTCTGATAGTGGGCTCTGTGCTGCTTCAGCAGATCTCTCTCTCTTGTTGGCTGCTGTACAGCATTGGATCTACATAGTGCAAGTCCGCGTGGTTGCCGCAGCTCGCTTGCTCTCTCCTGCAGGCACGCCGCGGGGGTCAGGTCTTTGAGGGGATGTGGCTGCTTGTTGCCATTTCTTGTTATCAGTTCGCTTGAGGGACACTGATGCTGATTCTTTTGCTTTGTTTTGGTTGGTGATATTTTGCATCCGGCTGGTGGTTCCTAGAAAGGATTAGAAACACTGATCGGTCTCTGAACTCTGAGGTAAGGTTGGAATTGAGGGTCTGCAAACATACATGCTGGTACTGGCTTTGTCACAATTGCTACATTTTTGGGAATGCGTTACAGGCGTTATTTTATGCAACAAGTTAAACTCATGACATGGCTTTGTGTCAGTTTCCACATTTATTTATTTTAGGAATACTCACTAACTTTTGAGAAGGGCGATCTGGAAGTTGGGTGAAGAAACCAGAGGGTTTTCTTGTATTGGACAAAGAAATTGAAAATATTTTAGATTTTCTTCTAAAGGAAAAGAAAGACGGCTATGGGACATATAACTACAAGCATGGTGGCTATGGTCACATTCTTCTAGTAGTAAGATGGAATAATTCAAGTGGGCGGGGCGACTACTGCTATCAAAATAGGGCTACCCAGAATCTCGCTGAATAACTGGGCAATAGATGCATAAGAAAAACACAAGATTTCGGGGAAGATTATTATTAGTATTTCTGCAGCCTGATTCCACTCAGGATTCAATGGGGATATTTTAACACAAATCAATTAATTATTATTGCTACTTGGTTATGGACCATCCTTTTATTTAAAATAATGTTTAAAAAACACACCCTACATACCTGTTTCCTATATCCTTACAAATAAACAACCTTTGACAGTCAGTGTAAAAAGGAATGATCTATTTATTGCATTTCTAAACACATCTGTTTAAAAACAATCTTAAATATCAGCTATGTCATTATAAGGACATGTATTACTTTTGCACATCATAAGGACAGTAAGTACATTTGCACATAAACATTTTAGGTAAAGGCTCTATATTACATTGTATCTATTCATAATAACAGAGAGCAGATATTTCACTTTTTTGTCCATCTAGCATAACACAAGGCAGAGAATCTGCTATGGGTCAATACTATCCCTATGACAATGAATTAAAATCAAACATATATGCAAGAATACGTGTTAACACAGCGTTTCGGACCCTGTATCTATTTACAAGTCATGTTTATGAGCCTTCATCAGGACTTAACATACCAATAAAACTGAGAAATAAAGCCTAATCTATTCACATTATTGTAATGCTCCATTAAATCTTCATCACCCCAATGTGGAGGAATCGGATGTAGCAAATTTAAGATAGCCACCTGGGAATACCGTTGCGCTTCTTTATATATCCAACTCATGTCGTTGTCATATTTTTCATTTTTGCATTCATTAATGAAAGATATCACTCCACTATTTATGGTAAGTCTTCCATCTAAATTGAGCACTTAATATACACAACACAGGCCTCCCATACTATCTCGCACAGAATCCTGCAGCCAGAGTCCTTCTGAGACTGAAAAGATGGAAGTGCATCAGCCCTAGCACTACAGACCCCGCACTGGCCATCAGTCAAATGCAGGCCCCAATTCAAAACACTGTGCATTGCCCACCAAGACTTCCACGCATGAAGCTGAGATAACACCGAAGTTCGCTACTTATGTCCTTGGCAAAATGTTATGATCCAGTCAGACAACCTTATAGACAGTCTGATGCTTATATAGCAAATGGGCAAGAGGGGCCCTCCTTTTCAGACCACTAACCTCTAGAACACCATGCTGAGAAAGAAGCTTCACATACAGAAGATGATCAATATTTTTAATCGAAACTGGTCGACCATTTTATAACTAAGGATATCCCAGAAACCAACCCGGGATACCCCGTGAACTAAACCATATAAAACTCTCTACTATGGATGAAGTTCAGTGTTTTTAAATCTCTTCTATGAATATTCTATCGTTCTTAAAGAATCATCAAGTGATCTACGACTCGGGGACCGCACACTTCTTATGAAGGTCAATAAAAGAAAAAATAGTTCCTCTCTGAAATGTGGCCCCAAATTCCTTTGAAACAACAAAATCATCTCTGAAATGGGCAGCAGTCCCATACACCCCAAAGCGGAAATAATGTTACTACAGTACCTCTGGTGAGGAAAGGACTGACTCATGGATCGTACATACCCTAACCCTGAGACAACCGAGCCAGCGATTAGAAGCATCATCATGCACACTGGATAACAAACCTGTAAAGACTGGAGGAGGGATGTCTGTGGTACTACCCACTATATGGTTGGGGTAGAGGCACAGAGGCACCCCAGCCAAGGCTCTCAAAGGGTAGCGATGGACGAGCAACCAAGACCGAGACTCAAGGGAAGTAATGCAGGCTGGTTCTTAGGTACAGTGAATCTTCAAGCCCCCCCCCACAATGGAATGTCCACACACTATGCTATGTGCTAACGCAGTTCTTTTATTAGATCAAATTAGATTTAGCTAAATATATACAAATAAATAAGACTCACTTTGTACTCGGGGAAACTCTGCTTCAACAGTTAACACAATATATACAGTACTATGTGGTAACAACGTTATTATTAGCTTTAATAATAATGCACCAATTGGTATATATCATAAAATGCACTGCAATTACTAAGTACTGTTTAACTTCAAAATCACAAAGATAGAAATGCAGGCAAATTACTTTAGAACACTGGCAGAATAATTTGCTGGGTAAAATGCAATTCTGTGTGGAGATCCCCCCACCGGGGCAACCGGCAATAGAAGGTAAGTTATACTTATATTTGATATTAATTCCCAGTCCTTAAATGTTCTGTAATTGTTTGTTCCTGTCTCTACAGAACCCACCACCCCAAGGTACCTGGGAAGCAACAGGAGGGCTCAGCCTAAGACGAATCTGAGACACCCTCAGGGAGGGAAGCCTCTCTTTTTCTGCACAGTACCTTGGGTGCCTTGGAAGGCGAAGTGGTGGAGTCTCTCAGCTTTACCTGATGAAGCCCCTCGAGGATGGACCCCCTCTGGAAGAAGAAGTCACTTGGTTGTTGCTGTTAGTCAGGAGATGGAAACCAAGCAGTGTCAGAAAGTCAGCAGTGAGGTCTGTCGCCGTGGGCTCCTTGGTCGGGTTGCTACGCCGGCTGTGGATGTCCCACAAAGCTAAAACTCTCTCTGGGCTTTGACAAGGCTTGGGAGGTGAGGATGAGTACTTTGGTTTTTCATCAATGACATTCAGTGGCCACGGGTGAAATGGCAGAAATAGGTATCAGGTTTCGTCAGTTCGCAGTTTGTCCCTGGTTGATTCTTTGGTACTGCAGCCGCAGCACAGATGACAGGATGGCTTTTGGTGAGTTGGACTCGAACAATGGACTTCTCTGCGGGCCACCACCAGGTTTGAACCTTCAGGATTCGTTCCTCCATGCAAAGTGGCAGGAAATCCACATGCGGGTACATTACTCTGAAGGAGGCGACACTGGACATTCTCAGCCGGAGCAAAGTGGATAGATGTTGGGTCTGCAGTGCCACTTGAAGATTTCTTCTGTCAGCTGGAACTTGGCAAGCACCAGGCATCAAGCAGCACTATGCCAAGGTACCGCCGCTTCTGGGTGATGCACTACAGTCTGGTTTTCTAACGGTCAAAGACAGCCTCTGCACCCTGGGCAATGCTGGTGGACTTCTTGGGCTCAAGATGTCCGGGCACTCTTCTTCTGAACCCACAGAGATACTTCTACAGGATGGCAGGCACTCAGGGCTGACTTCCAGGACAGTTCGGGTGAAGAGCAGCAGTTGCACGATGTCCCCTCGTAGCTACAGGAAGAGGTCACCTGTCCAGGTCCTCTCTTGTCACACAAGATTGGTCCTAGGAGAAATATTTACAAAAAGACAACTCTCATCTTTTGTTTTGTTTTGTTTTGCTTATTCATTTATAATGCGCACCAAACCCTGGGGTATCAGGGCTCAGCAGTTACAGGTAATGCACAGCTTGATTAACATGTTACCGATATAGTAATAAGATGCAGGCATGGTAATGCAGGTGTGTTTACAAGAATGTAGGTAAATATAAATTGGTGAAAATATAATAAGGATATACAAGAATACAGAAGCAAAGTAAATACAAATATGATACGCGGATGCAAAAATATATACAGGTAATGTGCAAGAATACATGAATATAAACATGGGTACAGGATGTGGGATACGCATAAGGGGACATTACTTATTGTTCGACTTGAGCCATTTCATGTATTTTAGTCTGAACTTAGGATAGGACTGATCTTCTCTAATGGGATGTGGCAAGAAGTTCCAAAGTTGGGTAGCTTTGACGGGGAAACTGTTGCCACCAACCTTAGATAGCTTGAATCTAGGGATAGTAAGGCAGTTGGTATTAATTAGTCTTGAGGGTCTGGTGGAAATTCTCCTTTGGAATCTGTTCATGGGATAGCTAGGGGCAGCATTATTCAATGCTTTGTGAGTCAAGGAGGCCGTTTTAAGGCATTATTTTGGAGGATTTGTATCTTTTGGATAAATTATTTGTTGGCACCAATGTATAAGGTATTGCAATAGTCAAGCCTAGATAAAATCAGGGCTCTAGCCAGGGTAATGCAATTGTCATCAGATCAGATAGAAAGGGTTTCCTAGTTCTGATGAGTTTACAAGTGTAGGCCATGTTTAGCAAAGGAGAGGGTGGAATCGAGGTAGAAACTGAGAGTCCTTACTTCCTTGTCCACCTTAATAAGGTTGACATCAATTATGAAGGATGAGTAATCTTGGTTTAGTTTCTTGAGGTTAGTATGGGTACCCAGAATGATGAGCTCAGTTTTGTAATCATTTAGGCATGGACCATGGGTAGCCATCCATGCCTGGATGATGAGATACACCCTATTCACCAAGGCCAAATCCTAAGCGTAGTCCCCAGAAAGTGGGAGGAGAATCTGGGTATCATCTGCATAGTTAGTGTAGGTGATACCAAGACGGTCCAGATCATCGAAAAGGGGCTTGGTGAATATGTTGTATAATGTGGGGGAGACAGGTAATGGGAATGGGGTCTGCTGCTGAAAGGGAGAAGACCCTCATAGTCCTGTCACTTAAGAAGGACTCAATCCATGTTATGGCCTCTTTGGAGAAATGGGCAGCTGAATCCAGGTGTCTACATAGAACCTTGTGATCCACAGGGTCGAATGCAGCAAAGAGGTCAATAAATAGGAGGAGGGCTGCTTTCCCTTTGTCTCTCAACTCATCAACTTGTGACTTCAGGTCGATAAGGGCGGTCTCAGTTCCGTGTTGGGGGCAGAAGCCTGATTGACGTGCTCCTAGGAGTTTGTGGTGTTCCAAGTACTTTTGAATTTGGAAATAGCCAATCTTGTCAAGAATTTTCAGCAGGAAGGGTACTGTAGTAATAGGGCGATAGTTTGTAGGTCTGAGTGGATCTAGGGTTTGTTTTTTTTAGTAAGGGGAGCACCCATGATTGTTTGAGATTGGATTGGACGATGCCAGATTCAAATGAGGCGTTAATGCGTTTGGATATAAAAGTGGCATGGTCTCTTGCAGCATCTTTTATAAGCTGAGCTGGGCAGAGGTCGCCCTGGCAGTTAGAAGGCTTGAGTGAAAGAATTACTTTCTCTACTTCAATGATAGATGTTTTGGTAACGTTAAATTGGGACGTCAAGTTAGAGGGAGTTTCCTTTGAAATAATGTTCGGGGTGATGTGGTTAGGATGGGAAGGATGCTTTAAGGATTGATTTTTTTGGGCTATTTTGTTTTGAAGGGTGGTGACTTTATTGGAAAGGGCCTGTTGTATATCAGAGCACCATGTTTTATCCTTAGTGCAGTTATAGGGGGTAATGATAGGAGACTCAAGTTCCTTTAGGATGGAAAACAACTCTTTAGTGCTGGATTTTGCGCTAGAGATACGTTTGTTGTAAGAATTGCATTTAGTTAGGAAAATTTCCTTTTTGTATTGGGATGACATTTCGGTGAGTTTCATTCTGTTGGCAGCAGATGGGAGTTGTCTCCAAGTGGATTCACAACTCCTCTTTAGGAGTCGGAGGTCTTTGAGCTGAGGGGTGAACCATTTGTTCAGATGAGTTTTGGGCTTGCTGGGTCTAAGTTTGATAGGTGCAATAGTATCAAGTGAGGTTAGCATAATTTTGTTAAATTCCTTAACAAGTGTTCCAGGGTCGAGGTCGTCCCCAAGTGAGTTGAGGTTAGGGAGGATGGCCAGGATCACTTTATCCATTGTTATATTTTTTTTATTTCTTGTAGGGCAGGGTGGGGCGGTAGGAATAGCTACGGTAAGTGGTCTGGTGGTTAGAAGTAAGAAAGACAAGAGAAAGTGGTCTGTCCATGGATACGAGGTGATGGAGGTGATGTTGGCAGTGCAGTTGTATTCTGCCACCCAATCAAGGGTTCTCCCTTTATTGTGGTTGGGTTCGGTACTTTTTTGGGATAGGCCTAGTTCGGATAGAATATTAGCAGTGGCTATGGCATGTTTATCTGACGGGTCGTTAAAACCCAGGTTGAAGTCTCCCAAAACGAATAGTTGGGAGGGAGTTTTGAGGTTGTTGGACAGAAGAGTGTAAATGTCCTCCTCAAACGTTCCAATAGGTCCAGGCTAGATTTGGAAATAATGGTGATTCCTCCGCCTCGTATTTTATCTCTGTCCTGTCTGATTATAGTATAACCATCAGGGATAGCGAAAGAAAGCAAAGGACCTGCTGCTTCATGCAACCAAGACTCAGTAATGGCAAGAAAATCCAAGTTGTCTGCCAGTATGAGGTTGGCGATGTCTGTGGCATGAGCCAACAAGGACCTTGCGTTTATTAGTGTTGCTTTAAGTGGGAGGGCAGGTGTTATTGTGGGGGCTGGTAAAGTTGATGGGTCTAGTTTCTTGGTTTTATTCACGGTGTAATGTTTAGAAGTAGCCTGATGGATGTATTTGATAGTGTTAGGATTGTCATTGGTGGTTTTCTGGGCCATAGGTAGGTTGCTTTTGGTGTTAGCCAAAGGTAGGGATGTGGCGAGAGATTCAAAAAGTTTGCTAACAAAACACACATACAGACTGTCCCTACTAAGAAGAACACCCTGACCCTATTCGAAGTACCTCTCCCTAGGTGCCCGATGGTGTGCCGCCTATCTAAAAGGGACTCTCCCTGATCAACAAGTATACACATATACCTTAAATATATGTTAAAAAGGCCAGACACAAGTATATAAATTCTGTAGCAAGACAGTGTACATTAGAACTTGTCTCGTCCGGGGGGAACAAGGGGCTCCTGCTGCCTGGAATTTCTATATATGTTTTAATCATCAATTGGGTAGTGGACCCTGTCACGTCAGAACTTGTTCTGAACTATTAAAACAAAGAGCCATCAGAGAGGGGGGAAACCTAGTGCTGAAAGCCTGTCTAGTAAAAGAAGCTGTTTATAACGTGTTCAAACTTAATTAGATGGACATCGTTGTGCTCATGAGAAGACTCATGGGCATATTGGTCGACCGGTTTCGATAACCACAGTTATTTTGATCATCTTCTTCAGGACCTACATTTCTTTTTGTGGGCTTCACTCCCCCTGTGGACCATAAATTAAATCCAGGCGGCACCTCCGTTCCCTAAAGGGAGACATAAGGTGAACAGAGGGATGAAATGACCCCTGTTATGCACTCTTACACAATGGTAACTAAGTTCTATGCGTTTGTGAGTTAAATTTCGATCAGCCAACTATTGGGGGAGTTTTTGTGAAAGGACTGACTATTTGTCCTCTTCCAAACACGGAGATGAAAGCAAAGAGAGGGGGAGTGATGAGGTGAAGGGGAACCCAGTGGTTAGCCCAAACTAATGATACAGTATCTTCCATCTGTGTAAATAGAACAAGTCACCTCCATTGTTTATTGGGAGGCATGCAAGTGATTTTGTCTATTTAGAAAAAGACATGTACCCAATCACAAGCGTGATTTCCTGCTGGGTTGGAAATCCATGGAGCGGCAAATGCACGATGCAGATCTGCGTCTTGTTGCAGTGCACAAATATCAAGGCATCTATATACAAGACATGGTGTAAAAAAATGCATCAACTATCGAGTGTGCATGATGGTGAAAGAAAGGAAGAATGTAAGCTTCCTGCTTACCTCAGTTGAGCCTAGCTGCGTTGTGTAATTAAGACCATAGGCTGCCATTAGTCACCATTCATTGCAGTTAGAGTTGCTGCATTTGTGTCCATTCAATGGGTCTGCTTAATGGTTTCATGAGTATTTCACACATAGCAGCCGAGAGTATCCTCTCTGCAGAAGAGCAATCTAATGATCATGGAATCTATTCCCCCAGTGTGCTCACCTGCTCTCCGGATACTAGTGGGGAACACTCATACTCGCTGTGGGTTTCACAGCGTTTGACCGTTAGTCAGCTATTACGGCCGCTTCCGTGTACTTCACAGTAGGCCGGCGAATTAGTGATGTGTGTTGTCACAGCAGTGTCCCGCCATCTTGAAATGGTATGTCCACAAGTTGCAAGCACTGGCCAGGCGCGCGCGCAGAATCGCTGTGATGTTAAATATTAGCACTCATCAATGGGAATGTGGCCACATAAACTTCATGTGTACCCACAATTGTTACAGTTAATTACTGGGACAACAAAGGGACTTGGGCAAAGACATTATACGGCTACTGTAATACCTAAGATTGCCCCAATCTGATGATGTCAAGATCTTGTATAATGTCATCAAGGCATAGCCCGACATGGCAGAATAGTATTGTGCATATCTCTTATTTGTCCTTATGTGGTGCACACACCGGAGGTGTGAATGAAGAGGACGTCTAGGAGATCTAATGCAATGGATTCCATGCAGCAAGGGAAGAATGTCTCAAAACGTGCATGCAACCTGACTAGGTGGTCTCACTATGTGTCAGTGATTGCTATACCTGAACTACTGCCAGTTCATTCCACTGGATTTGTTCGTTCAGGCCAGTATTGTGGGTATCTAGCCTGAAAATCCAGTATTGTTCCCTCTTAAGTGATACATTATGGAAGTTACCACCTCTTCTTGGTAGATGTATTTTTTCTATTATGGTCCAGTGAAAATCGTCTGGACCATGTCCTGCTGATACAAAGTGTGTCACAAGGGGGGCAGTCAATTTCTTCGTTCTCAAGCATGATTTATGCTCAATCATCATTTTTCTCACTGCCCTGATGGTCATACCCACACATTGTAGATTGCACGACAAGTGATTAGATAGATGACTCCTGAGATGTTACAATTTATAAATGTTCGCTGTACCCATGGTGTTCTTAACCCAATGTCTATTTGGGCACTTCGTCTTGTTTGTGAGCACATAGAGCATTGACCACATGGTGCATGTCCTGTGGGAGGCTCGCTGTTCCACAATGTGGGTTGTGTGTGGTCTGGGCTCTGTTTCTGATCGGGTAATGTTTTTACCAGTTTATCCCTCAGATTTGGTCTGTATTTTCAGGCAAATGAAGGCTCTGAAGAGGGTGTTTGCTTGTATTTAAAATGGGTCAGAGTTTTTTACTCACCTTCTTGGTCCTTTTGACTAGTGCCGAATAACTGAGGACTGCTGTGATAGCTTCACCTCACTGATGAGGCCCAACAAGGCTGAAACACATGTATGGGGTTGCTGTTGCTACTCTTGTTCAGAGAGGAATTTCCATAGCATTTCAGTGCTGGACTGCCCATGTGGGTGGGACAAAGACTGATATGGATATTTCCCATCTGTGAAAGGTACAGTGAGCAAAAAGCGTGTGCTGCAAACTCATCTCAGAACAGGTTCTTTCTGGAAAGGAGCACCTGCTACCTTTTTTTAAGTGACTGCTGTGATATTATCTCGCATGGGGGCTTTTGGATGGTGCTGCAGAGTTATCTGTCCCTGGATGTTGCATGCCCGCTTGCATGTGGTGTTAATATTCTTTATGGGTAGCCTCGGTTAACCAACTGAACTTTCAAGGTTTTGGCTTGTGTTACGAAATCTTCGGTCTTAGTACACAGTCATCGGTATCGCGAAAACTGCCCGAAGGGCAGGTTGTCTCTCCGAGCTTGTGGGTGATAGATCGAGGAAGTGAGCAATGAGTTTCTGACAGTCTGTTTTTTATAGACCTTGGAGCACAGCCGTCAATTTCTGGTCATAATTAGTAGGTCAAGGAACTGTATATTCTCTTTGTCTGGATCAAGGGTGAACTTTAAATGCAGATTGCATTCATTGATCCAAAGATGGAAAGATCGTAGTTCCTGTTTTGTGCCTTTGAAAATCATAAAGACGTTGTTGATATATCGTCACCATATCTTTATCTGATTTAGAAAGGGGTTACTGTCATGATATATGTAATTTTTCTCAAAAGCATCTACATATAAGTTGGCAAGACTCAGGGCGAATGTCGCCCCCATAGAGGTCCTCGATATTTGTTGGTAAAAAATCTCATTACACAGAAAGAAGTTTTTGGTTAGTGCTATTTCAGCCAGCTGTATGATGAAATTAGGGGGTATGTTATATAAATTAATGCCTGATTCCAGAATGTTTCTCACCATTTTATTTATTTATTATTTTCATTTGTTACACGCCCAGACCCTGGGGTATCACAGCGTGGTTACAGACAGCTTTGGTATTAGTCATACAATTGTACAAATGTGCATAAAGTTATTGCAGCAAGCAGAACAATAGACAATTTGCTCAAAGACATTATTTACATTTGGATCCGGTGTGCTTTGTTCCAATATTGGTTAAATAGGCAAGTTTTTAGCAGTTTTTTAAAGCCGGGGTGCGAGGTCTCTTTTTTTATGAGAGGGAGGGAGTTCCAGTGATTAGGTGCTAAGACCTGAAAGCTGCCACCCCCCGCTTTGGTGTTTTTATATCGGGGAGTCACTAGGAGTAAATTATCATTAGATCTTAGAGTTCTGGTGTGTTCTTTTTATTATTTATTATTTTCATTTATTAACCACCATGGATAGAGTGGCCTGGTGTGGAATTTTTGTATAAAGGGACTCAATATCCATGGTGACCAGACATTCCATTTCCTTGCCAAATTCAAGAGTATGTAGCAAAATAAGCATTACTGTGGAGTCTTTGATGTAGGCTTGCATTTTGGGTACTTCATTCTTAATGAAAAAGTTGACAAAATGCGACAGAGGTTCAAGTATCGATTGGGTGCCAGATACTATTGGGTGTCCTGGTGGTGGATTCAGGCCTTGATGAATTTTAGGCATTGCGTAGAAAGCCAGCACACGTGGATGTGTCGGTTTAAGGAATGCTGCTTTTCTGGAGCTAATAAACCCTTCTGCCTCAGCTTCTTCCAGGACAGTGTTGCTCATAGTCCTGAGGTTGTAAGTGGGATCCCCGGGAAGGATTTGATATCTCGTCACATCTTGTAGAATGTATCAACCATCTTGTTGTAATCAGGTGTGTCCATAAGTATGGTAGCTTCTCCCTTATCCGCTGGTTTGATAGTTAAGGCTTCATTATTGGCCAGAGTTGTCAATTCTGCTAATTGCCTCTTAGTGCAGTTGTCATGAACGAATGGGATGTTTTCCTCCATTTCAACTATCTTCTTGAGTAGAGCTTGTTCAAATGTAGTTGACTCTGCGGAGTTGGTACACAAAGTAGGGAAACATTGAGATGGGGTCGTAGGCCAGTCGTGTCCTGTTGTTCTGATGGACTATCACTGAAGAATGGCTTTAATCTTATTTTCCTCATTAATTGTGTGACCTCTTCCTGGTCTGAAAGGGGTCGTAACGTGCCGTGGGCTTGAATGATGAACCTTTTTGAAGAATTTCCTCTTCTAGCTGTCGTCAATCGGTGTGTGGATAAGTTAACAATCAAAGAAATATAGGCTGCGCCAGCCCTCGTCCTCTGCTGCGGGTGATTCGTGGCGATTGATTTTGCCACTGTTGCTTGCATCTGCCTGAACCTCGTTGGCCTAAAAAAGGCATGTTAGTACCTGTGGGCCCACCTCCTTGTCTCGGGTTGAAATGGACACGTTGTGTAAGTCGGGCATCATCATCCAAGCTGTTACTGGATGCGGTCGAAGATCCTGTTCTTTGTCTGGTGCCTCCTCTTTGATTGCTCTGGAACTTGATTTGGGCAGCATCATGTCTTGCTTGTTTTGTATCTTCAGAAAAATAGTCTACTCCCACATATAGGTAGACTTTTTAATGGGAGAAAGCCGAGAGATCTTTAATTTCAGTATCTTCTTATTAAGATTAAAGTCTTTGAAATCTTTAAGTGTTGCTTCCAGAGCGGCTAGCTTGATGTTATAAATGCCTAGTGTTATTTTTTAGCTTTAATGCATCGCTTTTCTCACTTAGTTCTTTAAGTAATTGTTCTTATACTAACTTAGCTGTATTGATGATCAGAATAAGCCCGTCTCTGCTACATTTATTGGCTATATATGACCAGTCCTTTCTGAATTGCACATTTTCCAAAACAATCTGTGGTTCAATCCGGATGATCAGTCTGTTGGGAGCTGGATGGGCTCGAAGATATTCTGTCATGAGGGCCTCATGCAGTTCCGCACATATCTTCTTTCTGAGAATTTCTATCTCGTTCCAGTCGTCTGAGTTGGAGGTAGCGTTGGTCCCTATATCTATTCCAAGTAGTGAGGGATTTGCTAGAATTCCCTCAACTAATTCCTCAGCGAAAACTAAATAGTTGGTGTCAGCCATGCTGTCCTCTTCTGGGATAAAGACGTATCCCTCATTGAGGTGGTGTGTGTGTGGGTAGCTAGGCAAACAATGGGGAGTGGAGGGGGAGTGGGGTGAGGGAAAGAAAAAAGGAAGCTAATGAGTCAAAGTCTTGCTTCAAATTCGCAGATGCTCAGGGGGTTAGCCCTTGTCCTAAACCGAAGTAATCGTGCCCAAGACCACTGCTCAATTGGTGATTAAAACATATATAGAAATTCCAGGCAGCAGGAGTCGCTTGTTCCGCACGGAGGAGACAAGATCTAATGTACACTGTCTCGCTACAGAACCTATATAATTGTGTGTGGGCTTCTTAACCTATATTTAAAGTATATGGATATACTTGTTGATCTGGGAGAGTCTCCTCGCTATCCCCACCGGGCACCTAGGGAGAAATACTCTGAATAGGGTCAGGGTGTTCTTCCTAGTAGGGACATTCTGTATGTGTGTTTTGTTAGTAAGATGAGAATTTTGTCTTTTTGTAAATACTTCTCCTACCACCGTTCTTTTGTGGTAAAACGATTTGCCTTAACGGCAGGAATGCAATGGTAACCGATATGGTTTACAGTTAAGCCCTAGGCGTTTTTGTTTTCAGGTCCTCTCTTGATCAGTCCTTGAATCAGCACAGCAGCTTTTGGATTTGATGAAGAGCAGCAGCAGCAGACCTTTTCTTCCAGCTGGATTCAGGATATGCCTCCAGGAAAGCTTCAAGCTTCTGACTCAGAGGGGTCTTCTGATATACACAAATCCCCCCATTCACTCAGGATGAGCTAAGCTCAGTCAGCCAATCACACACACTAGTGCATTCATCAGAAGCACCCAATCAGGCTCACAGGCATTCAGGCCATTCAACCAAAACCAGACACCCAAACCAGTCAATGTGCATTGGGGACAACTCCAAGCCTTTCAGAGCACACACTACATTCATTTAGTCTGAGACAGGGCTGGCTCGGGCAGGACTGTTAGCATTGTGGCACACAACCAAAACCAGGCACCAACAACACAGAGTGTGAGTTGACTCCCCTTTCCATTCAGTCAGGTCCCACCCCTAGGGTGTATCCAAAACAAGCGGTCTCTGGGAAAGGCAGCCCCAGAGCCATATATCGTCCTTCTACCCAGCATCCAATCAGGGGAAGGGAACTGATCCAGAGTTTCTCAGAACTTTGAGAAACAGGAAGTAAAGGAAGTGGCAGTAGCCATCGTACCATTGTTCAAGAATCCATTGATTCCTATGGCAGGGCGTGGGTGTCCCAAAATGGGGGAGAATCAGAGCTCCTGCAAAATTAGCATGTAGATGCCACCAGCCCATACCCTGCTCTGTGGGGCAACCCATAGGTGCCCACAAACAAACACTAGTGGTGCCTGGGTGTACCCTTACCCATGGGTGCCATAGGAGTATCTCATGGACATTGTTCACCAAGAAATAAAACATGAAGAGCTGCACTGCCAGGGGTCCCAACTGGACTCATGTGCAGAGAACAAGCCGAAAACACATACTAGTGGAGTAGTGGGCCTGTCCCTCCAAAGCATTTCCAGCATCGCAATACCCTAGCCCAGACAGCACAGCAACAAGACATTTGCCAGATGTCGCCCGTAATTCTGGTTCAATCAGAATCTTCAGATACCCAAAACAATGACAAAAAAGCCAGAACATCTTGTCATACAGCCTAGTCAACGGGGCGGCAACAGCACACCCCAGGGTATACCTAAGATAATTTTCCTGAACCAGGACAGCCCATCAAAAAGATTCAGTTTGTTTTCCTTACATGATCCCAAAAACATCAAGAAACAAGCATTAATGCCTTGTGGTACTGCTTAATGAACTGGAACAACCTCAACAATCCTGCCACCAAACCAGGCTCATTTACCGGGTTCCTGCAATGAGGAATAACCAGGTTATTCCAACATTGGAGCACCCGGTCATTCCTCCTTGCAGGAACCATTCCCCATTCCCATTTGAGCCTCCATAGGGCTCAATGGGAATGGGGATGGAGGTAACAACGGGCAGATTACAACTGGCTCGTTGTTACCTCCTTCTTCCCCTCACGGGACCCAGAAAGCACGCCTGCTTTTACCAGGTGTGCGATCCGGGTCCCGCGATGGGAAGCTTGTAATCAGCCCTGTCGGAATGAAGGGGGCAGGTCCGGTACAGGCCCCCTTCATTCCGACACTGCACGGGTCGTAATGAGGCCCAATGCTTTGTCAGAACAATCGATCCTGATAACCACAAAGACGCAGGAAAATGCCATGGATCTGATGGTCTCAGTAGTGATACAAGTAACCAAGCAACCACAAATACACACACTTCACTTTGTCAAACATCCCATTACTGCACAACTCCCCCTAAAGCCGCTTATATTTGGAGAGTAAAACTCCTTAGTATATAACAAAGTAGCAAGCCTGGGTCTCACCTTTGGCAACACAAACCCCACTTGCCCTAACTCAACTCACATAGAACACAGAACATTAACACACAGATAGCAAGCAGTTGTGATCTGCATGCATCAACACATCAACTTTTGCACAACTGGATGAGAGTGTAACGGTTCACAGGGGAAACCGCTGACATAAGTGCCTTGGAGAAGTGGAGCAGAAGCAAACTGGGGAGCAGCCACTTTCAGAAAGGCGAAGAATGCCAACTTGAGATGCCTGGGGGTCGGCGAGTCGGAAATGGGGAAGCCGTTGGCAGAAGAAGAGGAATTGTGTGCAAGGTGGTGACGTGACCACGACTGCATCGTGGTGGGCAAGGTGCCCGGCTAATGACGCTGAGGGCATCATGAACATGAGCATTAGCAGCCCCCTACCGCCACAGTCCATAGATGCAGCAGTATGCATGGAAGCCGAGAACGGAACAATAGCGAAACCAAAGACTGAGAAGCCAGACAACGAAGTCGAATACCCGAGCGAGGGCGGAGCCCTGCAAGGTTTCCCTGTATACACAAAGGCACCAGAGACAACAGGAGAAGCAGGAGGCCGCCAGGGCAACAATATATGAGTGGAGAAACTCGTCCCAGTCATAAGGATGATATACAAACAATAAACCAGCCTAACTGGAGTTGTGAGAAGGCAATAAAGAACGTAACGAATAACCCCGTTTGGGAAGTAAACAGAGACTGGAAATGAATACCCTTGGAAAAAGGGGAAAGCCCCCATATGTACAGGATGGAAGAGTGCAGAGAACACTTCACAAAAATGCTTAATAAGTGTTGTGAGATAAGACTGTCAAGTGAACAGTATAAGAGAAGTAATAATCCAATACAAGACAAGGAGCGGGGGAGACTAAAATTGCATAAAGTCATATCAAACCTAGCAGAGGTTGAATTTAAAGACTGTGAGAGAAATATGACCAAAGACAAGAATGTGATAGTGTGTCTCAAGGAAGGCTGTCATAAGCGTATCCATTAAGAGAGTACCACATCCAGGAATGTTTTGGAAGAGCTACAAGAGCTCATAGGGGAGATATCAAGAGAATATCCAAGATGATTGTCTTAAGAAACATATGTTTGAAAGAGAGACATTTCTATAAAGAGAATACGAGGCGACAAGACAAGACCAGGAGAAAAGAGACATTCTTTTGGCCTACTTTGAGTTTTTCATATTAGTAGAAGGGTCAGGTAGAGTTGGGTTTGGACAAAGGACAATTATTTTAGACCTTCTGACAACAGACAAACACCTTTCGTTATTTAGATTGGCAGGGTAATCCTGGGTGATAGGAAAAGATAGGCCTTTTTCTTATGGTTTAAATAAAAGACCCCTCAAAATGTCCTTAGAGTGTCCAACTCCTTCTTCCGACCTGCCACAATAGATATTTTATACGTAAACTCTATTTACTATTGAGGGTATTGTGAAGTTGCTACTGAAATAGTGCAGATGGAGTCGAGGCCTGCAAAGCAAACGTGCTGATTTAGTTGGAGTAATAGAAACAGGAGTAATAGAAGCAAATATGTACAAAAGGGGAACACCAGGAGTTCCAGAGAAATCATCTCTTTGTGCCAAGCTTCTCTTTATATGCGCTCGCCACACTTTCCTCACACATGCACCATCCCCTTCATTCCTACCCCGGGGACCACTGCATCACTATCAGTGTGATGTGGAAGACAACAGTGAGTGTGCTGGGACACCATATTCCTCCTTTTCCTTTTTTTAAACAAGTGTGCTAAGTCAAACATAGGAGAAAGACACAAAGACATGTTTCAATGGCTTTAACTTTGTTAAAGGAAAGATATACCTATCCTATTCCTACTTCTAAAGATGGTGGTTCCCTGTTCTAAAACATAACAAAAATGGTGCTCAAAAAGGATGTCTTAAGAATAACATTCGTCCTCCGTCCCAAACCTGTTTTGTCCTATTACCTGCCACTAACAACAAAGAACCAAACAAAATGCCTACAGAGGTATTATAGTCCCCTCTTGGCTTCAGGTGCCTGGAGCTTGAACCCCACCCACAGGAATTGTCAGTTCTTTCACTTTCTTGGCTCAGGCCTCAGCCTGTAGATAAGTTCTGTGTTTCCCACATCAATCGGTAGAAGAGGAATCTTGATCCTCTAAGCAAGATTCTGCTAAGCTCGCAAAGTACTGGCTCTAGTTGCAAAATGTGTTCCTGTAGTTCAGTCAGTTGAATGTTGAACCTCTGTGGTCTTTCTTATTCCTCCCTCCAGGGTATCTCACTCTGTCTTGTCTCTATTAGCCTTGTGTGGCCTATCTGGCCTAATAGATTTTAGGCGTGATACGATGTCCTCAACCCCTTCAGGAGTTCTGGGTCCCTAGTGGACTATTCAGCCTTGTTGGACTGTGCATTTTGCAATGTTCTCACGCACGCCAGGGGTCATTGTTTCCCCATTCCCGTGTGGGCTACTCAGCCTTGTTGGCTGTGTATATGATGCAAGATTCCCACTCTCTCCAGGGCTCCTGGGTTTCTCAGACTCTCCTGGGCCACCTGGCCTTGTTGACTGCATGCCTGATGCAATGTTCTTACCTCCTCTAGGGATCCTCGGTCCCTCACCCTCTCGTGGGTTATTCAGCCTCATTGGGCATGTCTCAGTTGCACTGGTCTTACCCCTCCAGGGTTTGAGAGTGTCTCAGTCTCTCACAGGCTGTTTGGCCTTGTTGATTGTGTGTTTGATGCAATGTTCTCATCCCCTCCAGCATCCTGAATATCTAAGCCTCTTGTAAGCTATTCAGACTTGTTGGCCGTGTGTTTGATGCAAAGCTCCGACCCACTCCAGGGGTCCTGGTTATCTCAGCCTCTTGTGGGCTATTCTGGCTTATTGGCTGCGTGTTTGGTGCTATGTTCTCACCCCTCCCCCGGGGAGTAATTTGGAGTTCCACCTCCCTCGTTCCCATTCTCCGACCGACCGCGTACCTAGGTGTTGGCAGTATTGCTTGTTGAAGGAAGTAGTGGCTCTCGTCGCTCCGCTATATTTAAAAGCAGTAAGCACGGATTTCGACAGCTGGGTAGAAAAATGTTTGGGATTAATTGCTTGGAGCCCAGATTGTAGTTGTGGTACTAGCTATGAAGTCCTAAAGTGGATATTTAAAAAGAAGATGTGTATCTGGGATTGGACTAATAACTATGAACATCTGTATAGTCTAAGTACACACGCTGAAGTGGCAAGTGTCACCTACACATATCTAAGGGTGCAAAAATATATTAAGTGTTGTTGGAGTCCGGCTTTCAGGATGTTTTTGTTACGTTTTAGGACTAATCAGCTACCCAAGATGCTGAAGCTGAGCCCACGATTTAACATTCCATGTAAAAGAACTCGCAGCCGGATATGCAAAAGTGAAAGCATACTTGAATCTGTGAGACATCTCTTCACTGAGTGTTTAGGACTGGGTGTGGCCATTATTGAGATCCTTGGGGTATTTGTTAATGATCTCGAGTATATACAGACAGATCATTTTTGGGCATACTGTTTGAATTCGGAAAGCCAAAAGTTACATTTTGTGTTATTTCGAGTATGGAAATTAATTTTGAGAAAATGGTTGATTGGATCGCCATTGCCTGAATTGGGGAATTGATATGGATGTATCCGGGAGGCGGGGAATACATGAATACGTCATAGAGGATTTCATTGAATTGGTTTTAAGTATTTTAAGTATGCAACTGGAATTATTTGCTGTTCTCAGTTTAACAGTGTTATAGTTGTATTCACTATTATATCAATATTATTGGAATCGTATAATGAAATGTATATATGAACATGAATTCTTGATGTGATTATAGTAAGTGTCATGAACCATCGGACGCGTCCCTTCTGGACTTCCTGGTCCCTGACACATAGGGGCTTGCACTCAGCAGTACTCCCAACTTGGCCATCAAACACGGAACGATGTTTACCAGATTCCGCGTCGGACGCATCACGTTCTATAAAGCAGACATGCCCCCATGGCCCTGCGCGTCTCAACGCTACCGCTTGCAGTGGCTAGACGTGTGCTGCCGTAGTTCGCTCTTGCTAACTTCTTTGATTCGTGGTTCCTGGTCCCCCTATTACTTCCTCCTCATTCATTCATTCCCTTTTTGTCCTCACTTGCATCCCGGATCTCTGTGTACTCGCTTACCGAGTACACGCTTCGCTGTTTCCAGGACTTCCCGGACATTTTGAACGATCCAGGAATCGGGACGCTGAACGCACGCTGGAACCCAAGGACATACGCACAGGGTTATACAAGACCCGCACTGTGCCCAAGAAGACTCCATCGAAGAACTCTAATAAACAACACAGACAGGTGAGAAGGGAGGAAACATGTGACAGTAAGTGTATGAATTTAATTTAATTACCTAGTGCAGTAGTGATTATGATAAAGGTTTTCTTCAGTGAGGTTGAGGTACCAATTGATCGGTTCAGGATAAACTATTACATTCATTGATTTTATTAGTTCTATTAATTGGACTCCTTTTTAGGTTTGAATACTTGTTATATGACGATATTAATTGACAATGTGATTTCAGTTCATGTGTTATCTTAATTGATTGATATTCAAAATATTTGTCAAAGTTTTAATACTGAATATAAATAAATAATAATAATAACAAATCGGCTCTCATTGATAGTACAGCTACAACACTTCCAACTCTCAGGGTGGTTTATCATCCGAGGGATGAAACATGTCCCAGGTTAGTGCTTCCAAGGAGCTATATGCAGCACTGGCTAACACTTCTTGCCTATTAACTGCACTGCCCCACACCCTGGTCTCAATCTCCGACCGGAACTCAAATTCTGCAAGCCAGCGCTTGTATTGTGGGCCACCCGCAGATTTGCATGCCATTGCAATACATCTTTTAGCTAATATGCAGGCCATATCCATGAATTTGACTACATGCTTACATTTATTACTTCTCGGATATGCACCCAGTAAGCACTCCTTTGGGGTCCAGTCATATCTAACAATTCCAGCATTCTTGCAAGCTAGCCCTATTCATGCCCAGAAGTTTCGCACCTTTACACAACTCCATAACATATGCATTAAGGCCGCCTCAATGGTACCAAACCAAGGACAGGAAGAGTTTGTTTTGTTGTCAAACTTGGCAACCCTACTCGGCATCATATAGGTGCGATATAACACATTCACTTGAATTAGTCTGAAGCAGGGATTTCTGGAGGCTTCCCTAGGGTAGCCCAGTACACGTTCTCATTCCTTTTCTCCAATATCCACCCCAAGGACCCGTTCCCACTTGGGTCTTCAACTCAATACTCCTACGATTAGGTTTGTCTAATTACTATATATTCTGGACACTGGTTTCCAACCATCCTCCAGAGCATACATGAGGGTCCAGAGCCTCGCCTGTGAGTACGACAAGAACTGTCCCCTGGGTAATCCCGCCTGTTCAGTCAAGGACTCCATCTCCCTGAAGGAGCCTTCCTCATGCATATCACCCCATGTTGTGAGCCCCAGCCCCTCCCACACTTAAGTCGCTGCCAGCTCACTTTTATGTCTGCATACATCTCCCGCTATTGGTACGTCAGATGTATATGGGTTCTCTAGTTTGAGGAGTTTTTGTGTTCTGAGCCACACCCGTCGACCTAGTGTTACTAGTGCTTGGACACTGCTCAAGCATTCCAGCGGCAACCATAAGACTTCTTTCAGGTATGCCAGGGTCACCAGCTGCTGCAGCAGTGATGATTCCGACGTGCGTTCTTCTGAGAGCCACTTGGCGATGAAGCTAAGCTGCACCGCTAGATAATACTTTTCCAGGTCAAGCAATGCACTGCTCCAGCCCTACAGGGCAGGTACATTGTTGCTAAAGTAAATTTATGTCTCAGCTGGCCCCATAGAAATTCCCTGAGCATCTTTTCCAGGAGACGGAAAAAGGGAGGTGTTATGTAATGGTGAACGTTGTGAAAAAAGAACCTTGGTAACATTATCATTTTTGCAATGGCCACCCCACCCATCAGTGACACCAGGAGTTTTGACCAAAACCCCATGGATTTTCTCAACCCCTGTATCACAGCTCCCGTGTTGTGGCCGTGTGTGTCATCAGATGAATGGAATATGTGTACCCCCAAATAACGGAATGATTCTGGGTGCCAGGGGAGCTCTATTACTGGTAATTCTTCACTTGTCAGGAACCAACAAGTGGCTAGCAGCAGCAAAGGGAGCATTAATGCTTTGAACAATGTATCTCAGAGTAAAAGCTTATGTAAAGGTCACTGGAGTGGAAAACATGCATATTTCAGGAGCCTCCTTTGTGTAATCTGCAGGAAAGCAGCTTGGAACAAGGGAAAGACAACCCAGGACAGTCAAGGGAACATTAGACTATGTTACCCAGAAGACCTGCGTCAACACAGGCCTTCTGGAACTTCTAGGTCCACGCCCGACCACCCCTGCTTGTGCTACGGAGCATCGGAGGAAGCAGACATGGAACTCGGGGGCTCCTGCAGGCTACCTACAGCGGGGCCGTTCCCCACCTGCGCATGTACTGCAGGCCCCGCTCACAGTGCCAGATAAGTCCTCTCTCCTTATTTAAACAGCGGGAAGGGAGGGGTGTTTATAGTTTCGCAGCATTGCGGTCTCAACGTTCTGAGAGATGAACGTGTTACCGCGTAGACCAGCAGACGGAGACCGGAGCACATATTAGCCATAAACAGCTGCAAGATAGAACGGTAGCGTGGTTTTGAGATACTGAGACACATGAAGCGCATGTAGTTTCAGAAAACTGTTACTGATTGCATGTGCAGGCAGAGCCCTGCTAATATTCGCTAATGTTGTAATCACGCTTTTGCTACGCAAAACTCAGTGTCCTTTCTTTGTAGCGGAGCTTCGTATCAACACAGATTGACACACCTAGGGACAGCAGGTCGTGGGGGAGAGCCGCACGAACCACAAACTGGAAGCTAAGTGTATTCTAATTGTAATACTGTTGTGAAGTGCATGCAACGATCTTTGTGCAACATGATGTAATGTTGTTCAGGTGCACGGGGCAGCACCAAGGTGTAATGTGCAACATGATGTAATTTTGTTCTGGTGCACGATACAGCACCAAGGCGTAATGTGTAACATGAAAGTAGTGTTGTGTTAAGTGCATGAGACAGCACCACTGTAGTATTAGGTGCTCCATGAGAAAACCACAGGGAGAGTGTGTACAGAAAATCAAGTGTGGAAGAGTGTGTGAGTGAGCAGAGATGTATGGGTGGAGATGACAGCACCTCACAAGGAAACAGTATAGAATACCTTCCACATCCCCATTTCCATCCACAACCTTAACCTAACCCTCTACCCGGTTACCCTAACTTCCCCCTGCCCATCCAAACCGTGGACCCTAACCCTCTTTCCCCGGCGGGTCGTGGTGGCCAGTGGTTACTCATAGCCTCCCAGGCGCCAAGACCCAACGGGGAGGCAGGTGTTCGTGCTACCTCCGCGCAAGACTAAGGAAATCTGGATCTGACAGAAGCACAAGCCCAAGTATTGTCAAATGCCCGGGTAGCACGACCAACCATGGAAGAGGTCTTAGCAGCATTACAGGAACTGAAGGCTGAGTTGCATGCGACAAGGCAGGATTACGTTAATTTGGCCGGACAGGTGCATACACTGACGGTTCAGGATACAGCTCAAGCAACCCCCTTGCTAAGGGATCCCACTCCCCCAACTTCAGTCCAAGATCAGGTGACTACGGAACCCCCTCTGCCATTAGCACCACCCGAAAAGTACCATGGGGATCCGCAAAAGTTTTATCAATTTGTGATGCAGTGCCAGCTGCACTTTCAAACAAAGCCAAATGTATTCCGAACACCCCAAGCACGTACCGCTTTTGTAATCTCCTACCTGGGTGGGGACGCAGCGTCATGGGCCATGCTATTGGTAAGCAAGGATGATGCGCTATTGTACAGTTGGGACACCTTTTTGGAGGAGTTTAGAAAATCTTTAATCGTAAGTCAGCAGGATTGGTTAAGGACAGGGAACTACTTGCCTTGCGTCAGGGAGGAAAGGATTTAGTCACCTATGTCACCACCTTTAACCGCTTGGCCGTGGAAACGGATTGGCCCCAGGAGAAACGCATGGCGCTATTCTACCAGAGACTTAAGGATGAAATCAGGGACCTCATAGCTCAGGTGGACCCGCAACCTGACATATGTTCAACCATGATCGACCTAGCCTTGCGCTTGGATCAAAGACAGAGCGAGCCGAGGCAGGATAGTAGGAAGTGGGAACAGAAGCCAGTGGTCTGGCTGGACCAGCAGAAGACCTAAAAGAGTGAGAAACCATCTGAAGAACCCATGCAGATAGGATCCGTTCGTGGAACACCAGGAACATGTCAAGGCAGTCCTGCAGTGCCTAAAGGAACACCAGTTATATGCAAAGCTAGAGAAGTGCGAGTTTCACCAGACCACGGTGGAGTTCTTGGGGTTTATCTTGTCACCAGAGGGCGTGACCATGGACCAAAGGAAGGTGCAAGCAATTACAGAATGGCCTTCGCCCACATCTGTGAAGGATGTACAAACTGTGTTGGGCTTTGCCAACTTCTACTAGCGCTTAATAGAGGGATTTGCCAAGAAAGTACAACCGATTACTCGACTACTAAAAAAGGGAGTAACATTTCCTTTGGGATACAGCGGCAAAAATGGGGTTTCAAGCCCTGAAAAAAGCCTTTGTCACTGCCCCCGTTTTGTTACATCCAGACCCCAATCACCCTTATATTGAAGAAACTGATGCTTCTAGTTATGCCTTAGGGGCTATTTTATCACAGCGGGATGGGTGTGGACAACTGCATCCGTTGGCATACTACTCGCAGACTTTGCTTCCCGCAGAACGGAATTATGCAATCGCTGATTGAGAATTATTGGCCATCAAGGCAGCGTTTGCTGAATGGCGCCATTACCTAATGGGGCCTGACATACCATCACTATACTCATGGACCACAGGAACCTACAGTTCTTGAAATCGGCCAAAGGTTTGAGTCCAAGACAGCTAAGGTGGGTTATGTATTTTGCCGATTTTGATTTCGTGGTAAAATATCGCCCAGGAGCTGAGAACAAGAAAGCTGACACCTTATCCCGTTACCCAGAGCCCAACCTCAAGTTGGTAATGGAAGAACCAAAACCGATAGTACCACCTACACGCACCATAGGGAGCGTTGTGATTGACAATATTTTTGACAGTATTAGAAGAACCATTTCAGCTCAGTAACTGGTCCAGTGGAGTGAACCTAGGAAATTGTGCACCGTTAAGGACGGACTCCCCTTCCAGGGAACAATTCTGTATCTCCCTACACCAGCGGTTTGTCAGCAAGCCATCAAATGGTGTCATGACTCACCCTTCGTGGGTCATCCTGGAGTGGTAAAACAAGTGAATTGGTGACTCATCACTTCTGGTGGCCTCAGATGAAGCAAGGTATCCTACGGTACGTGCACGAATGTGAGAACTGCTTGAGAAACAAGTCGGACCATCAAAAGCCAGACGGAAAGTTGTAACCATTGCCCACACCGCCCGTACCCTAGCATACTGTATCCTTAGACTTCATTGTAGATTTACCCATAAACCATGGCTTCACTACCATCCTAGTGGTGGTTGACTCGTTGACTAAATTAGCCCATTTTATACCATGTAAGGGGGTCCCAACAGCCAAGGAACTAGAGGTCCTTTTCCTCCAGAACATTGTGTGCTGTCACGGCATTCCACAGCATATTCTGTCAGACCGGGGTTCACAATTTACGTCCCGCTTCTGGCATGTATTTTGTAACGCAGTGGGTATAGAAATTAGGTTGTCCACTAGTTATCACCCAGAAACCGATGGACAGACTGAATGAGTCAACCAGACCTTAGAGCAGTACTTACGCTGTATGACACATGACAATTAATCCACATGAGTAGACACGATTTGGTTAGCTGAGTTAGCCTATAATAATGCTATACACTCTGCTACTAAAGCAACTCCCTTCTTTAGCACTTATGGTCACCACCCCTGCTTCCAACCTGTCCCTCTCACTCTGATAGATACGGTACCAGCAGCCTTGTCACATAAAGAACATTTAGAGGGTGTGTGGCATAGTGTACACTCCAATTTGGAAAAAGCTAAACAGACATATAAATTATATGCAGACAAAAAGAGGAGATAATGCCGTGAGTACAAGAGTACAAGTATGTTTAGCCACACCTAACCTTCCTTTAGTAGGTCGTCGGAAATTTCAGCCCAGATTTGTAGGACCTTTCCCTGTGGAGAGAGTCATAAATCCAGTGGCAGTTTGCTTAACATTACCGCCGCAAATGCGTGTGCACCCAGTATTCCATGTGGTGTTATTGAAACCTGCCCCAGAATCCATCTGCCAGTCTGGGCCACCCCCCGTACTGGTAGATGGCGTTCCTGAATTTGAAGTGAAGGGCATACTTGATTTGCTCCTCCGACAGGGAAAGCTGTATTATTTGGTGGACTGGTTAGGGTATGGGCCCGAGCAACGTTCTTGGAAGCTGGCGCAACACGTTCATGCTCCTCGTCTCCTGCGGGCTTATCATCGCAATCATCCCACCAAGCCAGGGCCTGTCGGTGGCAGGGGAGGTACTGTCAGGAACCAACAAGTGGCTAGCAGCAGCAAAGGGGGCATTAATTGTTTGAACAATGTATCTCAGAGGAAAAGCTTATGTAAAGGTCACTGGAGGGGAAAATATGCATATTTCAGGAGCCTCCTTTGTGTAATCTGCAGGAAAGCAGCTTGCAACAAAGGAAAGACAACCCAGGCAGTCAAGAGAGCATTAGACTACATTACCCAGAAGACCCGCGTGAACACGGGCCTTCTGGAACTCCTAGGACCATGCCCGACAGCCCCTGCTTGTGCTACGGAGCATCGGAGGAAGCAGACGTAGAACTCGGGAGCTCCTGCAGGCTACCTACAGCAGGGCCGTTCCCCACCTGCGCATGTACTGCAGGCCCCGCTCTCAGTGCCAGATAAGTCCTCTCTCCTTTTTTAAATAGTGGGAATGGAGGGGTGTTTATAGTTTCGCAGCATTGCGGTCTCAACGTTCTGAGAGATGAACGTGTTACCGCGTAGACCAGCAGATGGAGACTGGAGCACATATTAGTCATACACAGCTGCACGATAGAACGGTAGCGTGGTTTTGAGATACTGAGACACATTAAGCGCATGCAGTTTCAGAAAACTGTTACTGATTGCATGTGCAGGCGGAACACTGCTAATATTCGCTAATGTTGTAATTATGCTTTTGCTACGTGAAACAGTGTCCTTTCTTTGTAGCGGAGCTCCATATCAACACAGATTGACACGCCTGGGGACAGCAGGTCGTGGGGGAGAGCCGCACAAACCACAAACTCGAAGCTAAGTGCATTCTAATTGTAACACTGTTGTGAAGTGCATGCAACAATCTTTGTGCAACATGATGTAATGTTGTTCAGGTGCATGGGGCAGCGCCAAGACGTAATGTGCAACATTATGTAATGTTGTTCTAGTGCAGGAGACAGCACCAAGGCATAATGTGTAACATGAAAGTAATGTTGTTGTGTTAAGTGCATGAGACAGCACCACTGTAGTATTAGGTGCTCCATGAGCAAACCACAGGGAGAGTGCGTACAGCAAAGCAAATGTGGAAGAGTGTGTGAGTGAGCAGAGATGTATGGGCGGAGATGACAGCACTTCACAAGGAAACAGTATAGAATACCTTCCCCACCCCCAATCCCATCCACAACCTTAACCTAACCCTCTACCCGATTACCCTAACTTCCCCCTACCCATCCAAACCGTGGACCCTAACCCTCTTTCCCCGACGGGTCGCGGTGGCCTGTGGTTACTCATAGCCTCCCAGGCGCCAAGACCCAACGGGGAGGCAGGTGTTCGTGCTACCTCCGCGCAAGACTAAGGGAATCTGGATCTGACATCACTCCCCAAACCTCTCAGACTTGCTAACTGGAAAACACAAGACCCACACACCTTAGCAAAATTATCCAGCACCTCTAATACAAACTGTAGGCAGTGCTATGGGTCCCCAAAGTAGAGCAGCACATTGTCTGCATATAATGATATCAGGTGGCCAACCCCTCCAACCCATATACCTGCCTCCAGAAACTCCTTGCGGAGATAAATTGCCAGTGGTTCAAGCGCAAACACATATAGCATGGAGGACAACGGGCACCCCTGTCTTGTGCCCCTTTGTATGTCCCAAGCCTCAGACACCTGTCTACCCAATTTTACACGAGCCACCGGGGATGCATAGAGTAATCTCACCCAACCTATAAACTGCTCACCAAATCCTAACGTCCTCATAACCTCAAACAACCATTCCCAATACAGCGAATCAAAAACTTTGATTGCATCAAGCGACACCACTGCGCACGGTTCATGGTAGCCAGCAGTCTGTGCCACAACGTGCTGCAATCTTCGCTCAAGTTGAGGGCAGTGCTGCGGCCTGGAATGAATCAATATTGATATTCATGCACTAATCCCCCAATCACTCTGCAAAGCCGCCCCACCAGTATAGTAGTCAGGATTTTCATATTGTAATTAACAATGACCAACATCCTGTAGGAATCACAGCTATCCATGGGCTTCCCAGACTTAGGGATCAGGATCACCAACGTCTCCCTCATACTACTCGGGAGCCCACCCTTCTCATAGGCCTCCATAAATTCCTTATGTAGCACCAGGGCCACCACCCCTGCATATGTTTTATAAAATGCAGGGGGTAAACCATCGCTGCCCAGAGTTTTGCTAGTGGCCAGCAAGCTGATAGCCTCAGCTATTTCGTCCACAGTAATTTCCATCTCTAGGATTGCTTGTTGCACCTCACCCAGCATGGGGAGCCCTATCTCCTCCAGGGTGTCCTATATCTTCTCCCTAGGGACCTGCCTCTCATGCTTGTAGAGCTCTGAGTAGAATTATGAAAACCCCCTGTTAATATCCGACTGCGTATTATAAAGTTTGCCATCCTCGCCCCTCAGTTCAGTGCTCAGGTGTCTAGGATGTTCCTCTTACATAACCAGGATAGGAATGGACTAGGTCTATCCCCCTCCGCATGGGCCCTCATGCTCTTAACTATGTGGTCAAATTTCGCTAGCCTGTCCCACGCCTCTCGACAACGTCTTCTAGTATCCATCAGTGTTGCTTCCCCAGCCTGTTGCCCAGAGGTCCTCGCCTCAAGTTACTGGATTTCTTCCTCTAGCTGCTCCAATTCCACCATCAGGGTTTTCTGAACTCCTCCCGCACTAGTCATAACCTCTCCCCTCACAACAACCTCCAGCATTTCCCAGACAGTACCCCACTCCCTCACACTACTCACGGTATGTTCCAGGAATTCCTCTAGTTTCATTTTGAGTTTGTCCCTAAAGGGTTGATCTGTTAGGGCATCCGTGGGCATACGCCACTTTGGGATAGGTCCAGGAACCACTCATGATCCATTCCATCGACAACAGGGAGTGATCAGAGATTGAGATCTGCCCAGATATTGGGCTGCACCCACCTCCCACCTTTGTGCCCGGCTAACAAAGAAGTGGTCAATCCTGGTGTAAAGGCCATGGGGAGAAGAGTAGTAGGAATAGCATCTATCCTCCGGATGGGTCTCTCTCCACAGATCGATTAGGTCAAGATTCAATAGCATTTTGTTGAATTCCAGGGATGCAAGCCCACCTTCACTTCTGGAAGGGGTTGACCGGTCTAACTGCGGATCTCTGATACAATTGAAATCCCCATCCCACATGACAAAACGTTCTGCATGTTGTGCAAATCTAGCACTGATCATGTCAACATGTGTTGGGATACCGTGATGAGGGAAGTAGGAATTAAGAATACACACCTCAATCTTGTCTATGTAGCCCCACAGTATCAAGAACCTCCCTTCCTTGTCGGCATCCATCCCCATCAAGCAGAACGGGACACTGGGATAAGACCATGTATATACCCCTCTAGCATATTTAGAGTATGCCACTCCATAGCCTTGCCCTCCCCATCTTCCCTTTAGTTTCACTAGGTCTTCAGCCTTCAAGTGGGTCTCCTGTAACAGTGCAATGGACACCTTTTTTCTGCCTAAGAAGGATATTACTCTGTTTCTGTGCAGATATGTGCCCAGGCCCCTGACATTCCACGTCATCACACGAATATTAGTTGCCATATGGACCTTTGGTTCACGAAGCCTCCCTATCTTCTACTTGCATCCCATTGTACCCCGTGGATTTCTCCCACTTGCCAGGCATCCCACTCCTCCTTTCCACAGCTCCATTGGCTTCACCACTCCATTTGTGCACACTCAATTGTGACCATCTGCATGAGGACCTAACCATTAACGCTACTAACCGCAAAACTATGGACATTTGCCCAGCAACTGAATTTTGCAGGTAGTGCTCGGGCGCAACCACACCACCAAAACCTGTCCAGGTCATTGGGTGGGGTATAACAGACACTGGCAACAGGACAACACCAACCGCAGCACGGGATGGGTGTCATCACCACTGTGAGGGGTCACACGATGTGCCACAAGCAGGCTCCCATCAGAACCCTGAGGGCCTTAAAACCACTGCAAAAGGGCTCCTGGAGCCAGTCCTGGTGCCTTTGGCACCAGGCTCATATGTAGGAAGGAAGGGCTGTTCAAACTAGGTCCCATTTATGTAAATGGGCCTTTAAATCCAACATGGAAGCACCCACACAGTCTAGTTCTAAGAACCAAGCCATGCGGTCTGGTGTTTTGGGTGTGGCAGGCCTGGAACTACTTTTCCTGGTACTACTTTACCTGGGCTATATAAACCACACCCTGACTGCAGAACACGCTTCATGTTAATCTGCAACCAGCATCGTGACGCTCACTGTGTCCAGCTCCTGGTCTTCAGCATCTTCTTGTAATCCTGCAAGAACAAGAACAAGATTATTCTGCCTTACCTGAGAAAACACCATCCAGCACTCATCATCTCAACTGGGCTGCAATCTGTGGAAACCGAGAGAAGAAGAAACATCACTCACCTGTGAGTACTAGTTTAAGGACTTCCGGCGAACCGCTACCACAGCTGCTGTTCGAACATTGCGACCTGCAATAACGAGAAAGGGGAAAACAATATTAGAACGCGCGCTTCCAAAACATCGAATTCCATCAGTCTTACCTGAATTCCATCGCGCTACGCCACGCTTCCATCCGGAGCACCACAGCAACATCTGCAAAGGAACAGAGACATATTCAGGTTCGCTTTCAATATTAAACAACCGCACAGCGCTGTACTTACCTTAACGGATTCCGGGGGCCTGTTTTTCATCGCGCTCACATCCACTCGCAACACCACAGTGGCCTGTGAGGAGAAGAAGAAAACACAGGTTAGCTTTAAAAGACAACAAAAGGCGCTGCGCTTTGCGCTTTCTCTTACCTAGAAACATGCCTCTCCATCCGGCACGCCAGCATCAAGATCTTCGCACCTGAAAAGAAGGAGATAAAGACATTAACACATTCCCACCATAAACAGAACAAAGACTTACAATTCACAAACCTACCTGCCTACCAGCAGATTCGGGGTCACAGCAGGCCTGGGCGCAAGGAAGGCGTACTGCATCAGTGAAGCAACTCGGGTAGCTCGCCAACAAACATCAAGCGCCCCTGTACAAGAAACGCAGGATGGATAGCTCACCCTGCAAATAACTAAGGTGAGAAAAGAACCCAGTGGGAAGGGAATCGGTCAGACGGAGGTGGGAGATTCACCCATTAGAGACAGTTATCACAAATCCTCCCTTCTGTAATTGCAGATTCATTATTCAGCACTGGGCAACTATGAATCCAGGGTTCCAGATCTCAGAGCCTTCCAGACGCACTCGGGGATATCAGGTGAGCGTAACAAGGGGTCTTCGAACCCAAGGGAAGCAGTCAATCACTGCCTCATCATTAATGATCAATATGCAGTTTGATAGCAGTTACTCCTCTCACACACCCCTCTAGCATCCATAACAGTAGCAGCCTCACAATTGGCCAACCCTGCTTATAAATTCTGATCCCTCCCCCGCTCCATCAGGCAGTTTCTCAAGTGGCAGGCTTCTCCCCCTCCCCAAGGTTGTTGTGTTCCAACCACATGTGAGGAGCAGCTGGAGTGTCCAGAAACTGCACTTTACGCTTATAAATAATCTTGAGTCGTGCCGGGTACATTAGTATGTACTTAATATTGAGTTGCCGGTGCCCGGCCTTGATCGGCACAAACAAATTCCTAGCTCTTTGTACATTAGGCGTATCTCCACAGCAAATTCCCGTGACATGTCCGCTCCAATCTCCTGTTGCAGTAAGTTTTCAACAAAGCTAGTGGGGTTCGAGCCTTCCATACCTTCCGGAATTCCCAACAGACATATGTTGTTTTGATGGGAATTCCCTTCCGCGTCCTCGGACCTCATTTCCAGTACAGCGTTCCTGTGTTCCAGCTCCCTCACCCTAGCTTCAAGATCCTTCGTAGTTTGCTGGGTTTCTTTCAGACCCGTTTCAGCTGTTGTCACTCTCTACGTTAGGTTCCGGAGGTCTTGGCAGAGTAGTTGCGTATCCACTTTTACTTCCCCAATTTTAGTTTCCAAGGAGGTCCTCAGTGCTGCAATTGCTGCCAATACCCGATCTTCCTTCCCACTCGAGTCCTCTTTCTCCGCTTCCTGCTGTGCAGTACCAGCGGCCTGCGTCGAGCCACTTCGCTGTCTGGCTCTGTTAAATGAGTGCATGATGGCTGACTTATTCTTGGGGGATGACATTATCTCAGGGCATGGAGTTGATTCCAAGCGGGGGTCACGGCGCCACGTTCAAGTTCTGTTGCAGAAGACCCCACCAGTCGAGCTCACTAATAGGGCCACCCAGTACCCAAGGTCCGGGTCTAGCTAGTTAGGTCTGGAGTCATTCAGCGTTCTAGGGCTAGTGACAAGCGCCAGTCCACTATGGATATGTGACCTGCCTGTCGTTGTTTGGGTGTGTGATACCTACACGACCAGCCAGTTCTCCAATCCGCTCAGTAACAGTTCAGGTACATACAGCTGCAAGTGCCCAATAGATTGCCCACCTCCAGCGCAGTAGTGCCAGCTCTGCACCTCTCACTGCATAGTGTAGGCACTGGTGTTGACATACAGCAGCTCCCCCCACTGCGTGCCTTTGTCAGTCCCAGGTAGCTCCCCAACAACTCATGCGCGATTATGCGTAGTGCGTATCCCTGGGCAGCCACCAACTCTGTTTCTCGTTCAGGCACCAGCTTTCCACTATTTGCGTGTACCTGTCTTTGCTCCTGGTGCAGGTTTTAGCCAATCTGGAGGGGGGAGCACCTGTTGCACCTATGGGTCACCCCCCTTCTGCTCTCCGAGACCCATATCAATGCCACTGCTTGTGCACCTTGTTCCAGTCTTCAGGGCAAACAATCTTCCAGTGCATACCTCTCTGCACAGTCACCTAGCACTGTTTTCCCTGATTCGCCACCTGTACCTGAACCCCTACTGTTTGCAATATGCAGCATGGTTTACCGCTCATGTCGTGTTGCTCAGCTCAGAACGCCAACGCTTTCACAGTGTCTGTTGAGCCCTTTTCCCACCTGGGACTGCGCTCTCCCTCTCCTGAAGCTCCAGCATGTTAACCGCTGCGCTTAAGGGACTCCAACCATCTCCTCTCACATACAGCCTGTCGGGACTGCTGAACGCAGCCATGCACCTTGTATATTACTCTGTGCAGGGTCCTCTGGGAGTCTCACGTGGTGTCTTCCAATGGGCTGTGGACCCGACAGCTTCGCTCGCAACGATCCACATTGCCTCTGGGTCGGGGAGCCCAGCACCCCACAGTCGCCTCTCAGAGCTCTCCACCACACACAATCCAGGACTGTTTTGCACACCAGTGCCTCTGCTTGTTGGGCATCCAGCGGTCTGTGGACTCCCCTGCTCCACCTGCAGCTGTCCGCACCAGCCCCAGGTCCGAGGCACACAGCAGATTCCCCAGCACCTCGCTGTAGCCTCTCGAGGCGCTCTACCACAAGGGGTTCAGGACCTTTCCGCACTCCCGAACCTCCAGTTCATGCTTCAGCCGCATACATTCAGCCACACTGTCCGTGCACCTCTGCAGTGCCAGTTCTCCACGGCTCTCCTCCCTCGCAGGGTCTACACGCCGGAGCCATCCAGTTCCAGCTTTAGCCCACCGCCACAAACTCCCGCTGCTGTCTAGCATTCAGGGAGACACTTTCAGTGCAGTCGCAGGCTCGAAGACAGACCTGTCGGCAACAGCCTCTGCCCCACCTCAGGAGCAAGCCGCACCTCCTACCGCCATCTTTGCGCCATCAGGCCAAGCTCCTCCAACCTTCCTTCCTGAACCTCGGGTGCTCCGATTTTTGTCGCTGTTGCTCTCGAGGGCGGCAGGAACACCTCATACAGTGTTACACTCACCTGACTCCCACGGAGGCGCAGGTCTGGTTTGGAGTGTTGTTGCTTCTTCTATGGTGAAGCGCAGGACCCGGAAGATGGACTGGACCGGACCTTCGAATCTGGCTTGTCTGGCTCGCAGGAATATCTTTCTTAGGGTTTGAAAGGTTGAGCTCGCCATCCTGCTTCTCATGCAGGGGCGCGTTGTATCCAGTTACTTCACTGGGATTTTGATTGTAGAGGGTTCAAGTTTTGTCTTCCCGGTATAGTACCGTAAGGATTCTGTTAATGAGTATGATTCCGCAATAATAATTGTTCGTTGTCTCTTTTTCAGGTGCGGAAACTATTCCGAGAAGAGCTGTGGAACCGAAGAATGAGACTCTGGTGAGCTTGATGAGAGTTCTCTCAGTGTCCTTGTATCAATGCGCTCACTAACGCTGATGTCTTTTTCCCCATAGGGGCCGGGGTCCGGACATGCCTGGATGTGGCACCGACCCGAAACGAAGCTCAATCCAGAAGAAATCAGGTAAGTCTTTAATGGGCGTTTGGGTAATGTCTTTTGATGCGCCCACTAACGCTGATGTCTTTTTTCCCCATAGGGGCCGGGGTCTGGAAATGCCTGGATACGGCACCGACCCGAAATGAAGTTGGAATAACCCAACAGGTAAGATTTGTAATGGAAATTAAGGTTTCCTTGTTTTCTTTCCCCTCTCACCTTTATTCTTGTCTTTTTTTCCCTAGGCGCGGTGATGTGGCTGCGAGTCCAGGTGTCGCCGTAGAACGTGGTGGTACCTTGTACAGGTGAGTGAGATGCGGCGCTGCAGCGATCGATGCGATGTGCTTTTAAATGGATGTCTTCCTTTTCAGGACCGTCGGCGAGATGTCTCCGGAATGCGGATTTAGCAGGTAAGGACGCTTCTTTACCCTTTTCTCTTCTCTTCTCTCTTTGCAGGTGTTCCAGGATGCTGGCAGGAGTGGCAGAAGACAGAATGCAGGAGCAAACACGGTGAGCGTCCAGCTGCTAGATGCAGAACAACGCGAAGCGTGAGTTGCTGCTTGGGCGTGGCTTAAATAGCCTTCAAAGTAGTTCCAGGTATGTATCCTTCCTCTCAGGTATGTATTCCTCCCCTGACCACACCCGTGTGGTTAAGTAGTTCCAAGGATAAAGTAGTCCCATTCAGGCCTCAGAAGGCCTGGATGTTGCAGAATGGTCTGCATCAGGTAAGTTAACACTAAGCACCTTTAACACAAAGTCCCCTTTTATGAGCCTGGTGCCTATGGCGCCAGGACTGTGGCCCGATATGAGCCTGCGCCAAAGGCGCCAGGACTGAGTCCAAAGAGCCCCTACTTGAGGCTGTTGTGACTTGCCTTGAAGACATGATGTCTGCCTCTAGGGTAGCTGGGTCTTGTCTGGCACCTTGGAGGTAGGCATCATGACATACAGCTGCGGGTGTGCTTATATTTGCAAGATTACAGACCAAACCGCTCCGTACCAGGATCTATAGCAGGATCTAGACGGGAGCCTCGTTCAAGGCTGCCTCACTCCATGGTCTCAAGCCACGCCCCCCTGTAGGGTTCCTATGACCCCTCTGTCATTCTGGCTCTCTTAGATTCCTTGGGTCCCCGTGCCTCATTGTTGTGTTTCTCCTCCTCAATTCAAGGGTTGTTAGCACTTTATTCTTGCTCCCATATTCAAAAGGGGCGTAGTGCTCATCACCCGTTGCCAATCATGATGGAAGTTCAGCATTACCTTGATCCAAACACATAGAGGTAATGTCAGTATTTCTTACTCCCATGTAAGCTGATAATACCTTAGGTATAGACAGCTCCCCATGGGAATGGAAATCCTTGTCCCCTAAACGGAAGTCACTACCATTGAGGTCCCGCTTTCCCAAACCCCTAGCCTCAAAGGGGGTGGTTCCCATAAGGGAAGAAGGCATGAAGACTACAGGTTCGTTACAATGGTTTTAAAACGTTTTTTTGCATAACACAAGCACAAGTAGGACGTCCACTAAATTCTCAGACATAATGTAAAACAAATCTTAGGCTGACTAGACTGATTCTTGGAGTCGGTGATACTGTTACAATTACAAGATAGATTCAAACTATGCGTTCTTAAAATCAGAAATGTACTCGGACTACAACCTAACCCAAAAAAGCCCTAAATTAAATAGCAAGTCCCTGAAGTCCCGCTTTGCTGCGGGAGACTCTGTTGTTGCTTTCTGCCTGCATCCATCGGATTCACTCAATTTGGATTTACTGGACTCTATCTCCCAGAAGGCATTCTCCTCATTTAGAGGCGGGACTACATAAGGGCAGCTGCGCGCGCACCCAGCAAGTCCCTGAAGTCCCGCTTTGCCGCGGGAGACTCTGTTGTTGCTTTCTGCCTGCAACCATCGGATTCACTCGATTTGGATTTACTGGACTCTATCTCCCAGAAGGTGAACTTTCTAACGGACAATAGATATTTACTCTGTTATAAGATCATTCCATTCACACCCATTTTTCTTTTTCTTAGGCATTCTCCTCATTTAGAGGCGGGACTACATAAGGGCAGCTGCGCGCGCACTGCGCGCGCGCACCCAGCAAGTCCCTGAAGTCCCGCTTTGCCGCTTCGCCGCGCTTGTCGCGGTAAAGTAGTGAATGTCTGCTTACTATTGCCTCGCTCTTATAGCTTCCATTCTGTATCTCTAAGACTTTGTGCAAAATGAAACGAGGCATATCCTCCCTAAAGTCCGGAATGCCTGCTGTAAACGCGTTACATAGCACTAACGGTGTGAGCTTTTCCCACGCCGCTTCACCTTTAGTATCAAAAAAACCCTGTTTAAGCTCCACTCCTCGTCTAAGCGCTTCAAAATCCAACACAAGGAGTAGAGCTGAGACACTGTTAGGTATGGATATTCGTCCCTTTTGCCGGGACTCCAGCTGTGTGGAAAATATCGCATGTATTAATGGAAACCCTCCAGTAACAGCCCCTGGCCGTCCGGTCAGTGCTTCCACGGTCTTGAGGGTTTCCTCGCATGGACAAGCTACGGTTGCAAATGCTTCTGTGAAAGAATCTTGTGCACAAACAATGTCCTCCAACGCTGCAGTAGAGGGCATCAGTGGCGAGGCCTTAAAATCTGTGCCAACGACATGTTCTACGGTTAAGTTTGCTAAAGAAAATGTCTCCCTTACTGATAGCATTATTCTAACAAACGTTTTAACTGGTGTTGTGGTTCCGTCTGGTCAAGCATCTAACATCTCTGTGTCTTCTGTAAGTGATATCTCAAATGCTAAAACAACTCCCATATTAGTTTCTAAGGATATACCTGTCATTGATCTAGACATAAATGTCTCTGCTTTTTCACCACACACTGTGTCTGATAATCTATCAAAGTCACCTACGCTATTTACAAACATTAGCGCTGCCGATTCTGTAGCAAATTTGTCTTTCAGCGCTCCAACTCCCAGAAAATTGAGCAAAAAGGGCTCTCCTGATGTTGGCGGTTGCGATACTCAGAATGTAAATATTAGCATTGCGCTCACCTCTATGAATACTGCCATTTTAGCTCTGGCTAAGCTGTTTGAAGTCCTAATACAAAAGCTGAAGTCCACTCTAATCAGCTTAATCAGTTACTTGCTGAACAACTCACGATTTCAAACAGACTTGAGAGCTTGAAACAGTTGAAACAGTTGGATAATGCATCAATTATCAAAAAGGCTGTAATGTCTCAAACTTCGCTGATGCTATGTCATCTGCGCAAACATATCAGCCCATACCTTTCATACTAGAGCCGATAATTGACGTAACAGAGAACGCAAATGAAACATCAGTGGTTCAGCAGAAAAAACCCTCTTACTCACTTTTTGGGGCCAATGCTGCCTTTCCGGATGCAGGGCAACTAGGCCCCAAAAAGATCCCCTTGTCAAAAGGGAAAAAAACTAAAAATATTAAATCTGTGCCCAAACGCACTTCTCAAATCAAAGCTTTTGTTAACAAGCTTTCAACACCAGTTACATCCACTGTTTCTGCCTCCAAAGCAATTACAAAAAAGTACTCTCAACAAATGCAGGTAAAAAAGCCAAAATGAGTGCCTGCTGTAACTGATCCTTTTATAGCATATAGCCCTTTAAGTAAACTGATAAGTGTGGCTTACCAGATGTCACAAAAAACTTCCAAAACATCTACATCAAATAGCTTCACTTTCACTGCCCCTAGCACTAGCAAATTATCAGCAAATGGATTTATTTTTAATGCTCCAATGGCCATGAATACATTGAATGGGGAAAACTGTCGCAGAGATAAGGCATGCCGTGGATGAGTACCTGTCTTCTAAATCTGTCTACAAAAATTTGACATTCGCGCAGAGTTTACCAGCTGCTTTTCATGAACCATCTCCTCCAGTGGTTCAGAAAACCAAAAAAACAAGTGCGTCTGTCATGTTTGATTCAGGGAAAACTGGCGCGTCTCCACCACCACAGAAGGTTGAGATTGCTAATGGTTCCAATTTCGTTACCTTTGGTGATGTGGAAAGATTGTTACAGACAACTATGACTAAATTTTTGGAGGCTGCTGCTGCCTCGCAATTTAACTCACAATCTAAAATGTGTAGTGGTCCCAATCAAACCCTTAAGGATCCGCCACAACTAGCTAAACAGAAACCTGTCACCATGCGATTCAAACGCCTGGCGGTACACTCATTGACTCTCAGCTGTCAGCCACCGCCGGCCAAACAATACAATCTCAATCGGGCTTCTGTGTTGACACTATTTCGTGAAATCCCAGAGCTCGATGATATTGGCACCATAGACATAGAGCTTGTGGAGTTCTTGGAACCAGTAAAACGTCCTCTGTGAGTCTCTGGCTTAACTCGAGGGTTGTGGTCAATGCTATCTAGGCCGTGAAGTCTCAATTTGCGGAGCTTGGTTTTACTCTACTGCCAACTCCCGATGCACCAGATAGCTTACCAACACGCCATCAAGGTGTGCATCCACAGAAAAATATGAATAAGCCCGAAGGTTGATCTGCACAATCACGTATTTGTAACTGCCAAAACAATCAATGTTAGCAGCTTAATTTCCTCAATACCCGACCTTTCTTTCATCAGCTGGAATTCCAGAGGGAACAGGCACCTTTTGAATAACCGTACTGTCCAGTTGTCGGATCACAATGTTATTTTCCTCCAGGAATCCTGGTTGACCACTCTTCTATCATGGAACAACTATGACGTTCTGTTGGTACCTGCTGTGAAGCACCTTTTGGGGCGCCCAACCTCTGGTCTGTTAACTGCGGTTAAGCAGTCATCTTGTTTAAAAATCGAACCGTGGTTTTCTCCAAATGAATTTGTACAAATGTCCAGAATTGTTGGGAAAAGCTTCACATGTGCCGCAATTAATATCTATTGCAACCCCCTAGGTATTCATGATGACTGTTTTATGGAATCGGTGAATAAGGCATTGGACATTGTTATTCTTGATGGGCACACAGATTTGATCCATTTAGCTGGCCATTTAAATTTACATTGTTTGGGTCCGTTCTGTCACTCTGAACAAAAACGCCTTAACATGTGGTTAACTTTCACTGAATCCCGCAATCTCTACATGTTAAACGGTGCCTTTCCACAGGACATTCCACCTAGACCTACCTGGAACCGCGAACGTAGTCAAGGGATCATTGATTACACCTATGTCAATGCACATATGCTAAATAATGTCACAACTTTTCAAATTATCCAATCAGAAGCAAGTGACCACAACATTTTGCATACAACTTGGTCCCCGAATTCAATGACACCCAACATAAAAACCACGTGCCTCATGGGTCCTCTTAAGGTTAACTCAGCTAAGAATCGTCTAAAGTGGTCTGAAAACTCTTTGAAAGCTTTTAGGCTATGCTATGATATCAAATTAAAAAACAATGCTATGAGTGAACTCCCGTCAGATGTTGTATATAATGACCTAATGCAGCTTTTTCAACCGAGCTCAACTATACACAAACAAAAGCAAACACTGCATCTACACATTTTTTATCATAATATTAGACTCAAGAAATCTATGGTTAGGGCCGAAAAGAGGAAAGCCTTAAAGCTTCCTCCAGACTTACGTTTAGCTGCCCTTACTCGTATACAAACCAAATACAGAAATTGGGTCAGAGGCATGAAGGCTAAACTTTATCAGGCTGATGGAAGCAATATGTTGATATCCCTGGCATCCAAAAACACTGCCCAATCTTGGAATATTATAAATCAAGCAACAGCAGGTCACCAGGTTGCTGTCCAAGCAAATGATGTGTCTGAGGATATGTGGGTACATTATTATTCAGTTATTTGCTCTCCCTCTCGCACATCTTTCTATACCCGCTCCCGAGGGTCAGCTCCCATTCCATCTATGCTTTGACAAAGATGATATATTATACTTCATCAAACAAGCAACTAATTCCAGAGCACCCGGCCCAGATGGCCTATCGAATGTACAATTGAAGCAATTTCCGGACATCTGGGCAGATATATTATTTCTCATGTTTGAATCTATTAACATCTCTCAAAAAATTCCGATGTCTTTGAAACAATCAATTGTCATTCCGATTTACAAAAAGGGAGATCAGGCAAATCCGGCTAGCTACAGACCCATTTCTCTGCTCGATGTCTCGGGCAAGATTTTTTGTCGCCTGATCCTTAGAGAACTGAACAATTGGACAAAAAATCATTTCAAGCGGGACCCTCTGCAATCAGGTTTTGTCAGTGGTCTTGGTACGATCCCTAATATAATCACTATCAACATGCTTAAGTCACAATATGCCTCCAGGAAGCAAACCTTATATTTTGCGTTTATCGACTTCCGATCTGCCTTCGATTCCATAAATCGTGACCTTCTATTTTCCAAGTTAAAATTACTTGGCTGCCCTTCCTCTCTTTTGGCGCTAATCATACAACTACATACGGAGACCTCCATGAGAGTTAGGCTCACCTTCAAAGGTCTTCTGTCTGCCTCTTTTCCGACCTTTGTGGGACTTAAGCAGGGATACATTTTGGCCTCCATACTGTTCAATTTGTTTATTCTTGATATGGGTATATCCTTCCTTAGAATTATAGCAGATGCACCGGAGTTGGGTGGCCAGCGTATCCCGTGGATGCTTTACGCTGACGATCTTGTCTTAATGTCACAAACCCCCAGAGGTCTCCAGAATTTGCTAACTGCCCTATCAGACTATGCTGAGTTAAATCATCTAACAGTAAACCTGTCAAAATCCCAGATTCTAGTTTGTAGGCCTCCAGGTAAACATAAAACTAATAATGGGTGCTGGCGCCTGCAACAGGAACGTATGGAACTAGTCTCGGAATATAAATATCTGGGTATTTTTATTCAAAACACCGTCAGTGATGGCAAATACCTGCTCAATTTACAGTCCAAAGTATTGACCTTAATATCACAGTCCAAAATTCTTGTCTACAAGTATGGGAAATTTACTTTGAAACATCTTCTTATGTTTTATGAGCAAAAGGTTGTTCCCATTATCCTTTATGGTGCCGAATCCAAGCTATACTCAAATGATGGCATATGGAACAAACTTGAGGCGACCTTTTGGAAAAGGGTTTTGCACCTACCAAATTGTCTCCTCTTGCCCGTTTTGCGGTTCGAATTGGGTTTGAACTCACTGTGTAGCAAAGTTAAATGGAAAATGTGCTCCTTTTTTTGGAAAAGTTTGCTTGGAGTGGACAATAATAATATATTAAGCACGGTAGCCCGCTACTTGTCTGCTTCCACTGCTGATTTTCCTTCAAAATGGCGGAATCATGCTTTGGACTCCCTATCTGAAGCTAATATTTAATTAAAGTTCCTTATTGAAAACCCGGTTCGTGCCAAAAAAACGTTTTACAAATGGGATTGGATTAAAAATTATGATCTATGTCTGAAATACCAAGATTTCGATGTCAATCGCTTTGGAATAAAATGTGTGGGTCAAGCGGCTGGCTATCTTTTGAAATGCCCATCTGCAAACATCCGTAATAAACTATTGCGGATGAGGTTAAATTTATGGTCGACGAGAGAAGTTTTGGCGAGGCGTAAAATAATTCATGCCGACTTAAACTTTTGTCGCTTTTGCGAGGACCAGAGTGTAAAAGAAACCTTGCAACATATAATTATGTTCTGCCCTAATTTGAAGAATATGCGAGAAAAATATTTCAATAATTTGCTGAATTTGTATATGGAAAAGGATAATAATGAGATATGGAGTGTTTTATTGAAAAGCGTCAGATTTTCGGTGATAAAGGAGTTGGATGCTGTTTTACCTGCTGAAATATATGTACAATCTTGATGTGAATGTTCACAAACGGTAAATCGGTGCTTGTGAACTATGAAATAATCATCATCATCTTCGCCGCGAAATGTTGCTGTCACTAATTTTAGTCTTCTTATTTAACTGCTCGTTCTCATCTCATTCTTAATGTTTTAATTAGTAAATATTTAGTTTTTCTAGCATGTTTGATTTTTGTGTCAAATGTATTGTTAATTTAGATCTGTTGATGATTTTGTAAAGTTGATTAAGTCAGCTGTATCAAAATGAAAAATAAAAAAATAATTGAGAGTATCCAGAGTATTTGTTCAGGAAAAACACAGGAGAGAAAGTTGTTTTTCATAATGGCCATGCCTGTTTGGATACTTTATTAATAGGCAGGAGTTGCATTTAAGTTGCACTGAGTCATTTAAGTTGCTTTAACCGCTATGGGCAAGTGCGCTTAGTGTTAACTTCATTTGCAAAGCGCTATAGGCAGCAGTGCTTTCTGAAAGCTGTGATGTAAAACGCTAAGGGCTACAGAGCTTCGTAAGAGCCTATAAGTAAAACTATTAAAACCAGTGACGCAGCAAAGAACTAATGTGATTTTTCATGTTCCCTTCTAGAACGGCCGCACAGGTATGTTGTAGAGTGATAAATGAGAACGGAAAACTGCCTGCCGGAAGAGCCACTACTGGGGAAGGTGAGGGAAGTTTCTGGAGAAAGCCGCCTGCGACAGCGCAGGAAGGCGATGGAGAATGCTGCACATAATAGCGTAGGAAGTCCTCCGGGAACGCCGCACATGACAGCATAGGAATTACTGATGAATGCCGAGCAAGCTGGCATGTTAGTAGACTTTGCGCTGTGCCTCTGAAGCAAGGTCGATGAAAGCACCAGCTGGTGCATTAGCAAGAAAAAATATGTGAGTGCCAAATTGGAATTCCCGTCTTGGCCATGCTTCTTCTGTAAAACTGTAATTTCCAGCAGAGAGCACAGGCGAACTGGTGTTAAAAAGGAGTGCCTCGAGATGGTCATGCGCTGGGATTTCTGGGACATGCAGTCTGGGAGCACTTCCAAGGCTCCTGAGCCTAATCATAATGTGAAAATCCACTCACCTGGCTAGGATTCATGATGTTTCTCAGGCTCAGACCCTTTCCTGAACCCACCACCCCCAGAACCTAGTAATTTCTTCGCCACCAGGGGCAAAACATACTGGCCCCTGTTCGTTCCAGGTATTTCTTGTGATATCTCCTATCTGTGATATGGCCTATCCTCTGACTGCTAGCTGGGCTGAATCTGGTGCCTCTCGTGGCTGGGCTTTAAATTGCACTATTTGCACTTTAATTGGTCTTGGCCAACCTCAAGTCTTCCGTAACTTAAAGCACTTTGAAAATGTGATTTATTCTGTATTTTAAATTCTGATGTCTGGCCTTTACTGTAATGTTCGTCCTCCTTATTGTGTCTTTTGTGTGTAAACAGCTAGGCCCATTCTTGTATATAAACTGACCAGCTTCTGAGGATCTATTTTAATGAAGTTAGTTGATTGTTCATATTGTTATTGTATTTTGCAAATGGAATGTCTTCTCTTTTTATGCAATTTTAGGGCAAAGATTACTGAAATAAAGTCAATCAATAAAGAATAAAGATGTCTCTTCACTAAATGTGGAGAGTGCACGATTGAAGAAGGTTCCTAAGACCTGTCCATGGGTCCATAATACAATCCGTCAACATACGAGCACTCTAATTGGACACTAGGATGTGATGTATCTCATATTCTTCATGTCGTTCTTTTTCAATGGGATGAGGAGTTTTTTTGCCTTAATTCATGCTGATGTAGGTCTCAGCAGGGGTCCATGAATACCTGATGAACAGGCATGCCCGGTGATGGTGTGAATCGCATTGAAGTGGACGAAACACATGTCCCTAAATAGAATAGTCCAATTAACATAGGCAAGAATGCATGTGTGCCAGTGAGGTGAGGTTTCTTAGTTGAAAACCATGCACTCTCTCCAACTGTGTGTACAGACCCTACATGCTGTTTTCTATCGGCAATTCTTATATCCTTTTTTTATCCTTCTTTGGCCTCTTTTACATTCTGGTGAGCCTTCTGCAGTTGATCCTGAATCTCTTGGTGTTGGCTTGATAAACTGGGAACAACAGTCTCTTTAGGCATTTATTATGATAACCATAAGTATATAGATTGAAGGAAGTTTTGGTGGTGCCAAATTATTATGGTGATAAGAATTATTGTATATAAACGTGGCCACCGACAGAGCCTGTACTCAGTATTCAGTGTTACTTGATAACATACATGTTCCATAGTATGATTCACTCTCTATTTGTCCATCTGATTGTGAATGGAAACGTTTCAATGAATTACACATGAATCCCATCATAGGGCAGAATGCTCGCCAGAACAGGGACGAAAACTGTACTCCCCTGTCTGACAATTCCTGCAGGTAGTCCCTGTTTCCTCACACTGTGTTGCAGGAATTACTCTGCTAATCAACCTGCACTAGGTATTCCCTTACATGGAACAAAATGGGCCTGTTCTGTAGGTTAATCTACTATCACTAAAATAGTGTAAAACCCTTCTTTGGATGGAAGATCAGAGAAGAAAATCCATTGAAATCTAGGAGCACAGCATGCTAGTTGTAATTAATGGTTGCAGTAACCATGGGATGTTTTTATGTTCTACTTTTTTCCTAGCATATGTCACAGGATGATATGTATGCATGCACATGTTGCGTCATTTCAGTACACCAAAAATGTGTCAACAAATTGTTGATTTGTTTTCTGTTCTCTCGAATGGCCTGCGAGATGTGCATCATGGCACCAGAAAAGTGCCATGCTGTCAAGATTTTGGGAACGGAGATTCAATATATCTCCTTGGTATGCAAGGCTCTGATGTATGGACCAATGGGAACATTGGTCCTTCCAAATCTGCAATTCCCTCTCTGAAAGGTTTGGTTGGAGTTTTTCCAGACATTTTGAAGGAGCTGCCTCCACAATACATTCAAGTGGAATGATTGCCTTGGCTTCTGTGGCTGGAATGGTCAACACCTTTAATTGGGACAAGGCATCTGCTTTCCCAGTTCGTAACCCAGGCCTGTAAGTGATGATGAAACTATATTCATGGAATACCGTGATCTCCTCACTTGTCTGGTGCTCGGGGTCTTGATGTTGTTAGGTGTAATACATTTTTATTATCAGCGACAACTATCACAGTATTTTTAACACCCATCCGATAATGTTGTCACTCATGAAAAACAGCCTTGAGGGCCAGCAGCTTAGTCTGAAATGGAGTACTTCTTCTCAGAATTGCGGAGTTTCCATGAAATAAGGTTTCAGGGTGGAAGATTCTCCCAGCATCCATTTGCTACAAAACTGCTCCTAAAGATTGATTGCAGCCACCTGTCTCTACCCAAAATGGTTGGGTGGGATTGGGACGCTGAAATACCAGGGCTGCAGAAAAGGCCCTTTAGAAACCTCTTGATTGTATCCTGTACATCTTTTTCCCACGGAAAACAAGCCCCCTTTTTATCAACCTGGTTACATCATGGTTTTGGAAAAATGCAAGATGAAACACCTAAAATAAATGAGCAAATCCCAAGACTGACTGTAGGCCTTTAACACTTTAAGGAGACGGTCACCCTATGACAGCTGCCATCTTTTCCTTGTCCATCCCAATCCCCTGAGGAGAATGAATCCCAAAAATGTAACTCATCATCATGGGGAGTAAATTTCTCCAATTTGCCATAAGGGTGATGCTCTTGCAGCTGATGTAATAAAGCCTGAATGTGTTGAACATGTTGTGGCTCCGAATCGGATAAATACAGAATTTCATCAATGTGAACAATTACAAAGACATTAATGGGTCCCCTCAACACTTCCTGTATAAAATGTTGGAAGGCTGCGTTTGCGTTGCAAAAAAAACTGGAATACATTACCTGATATAAAAAAAGGCCCAAGTTAGTGTAGAACGCAGCCTTCCATTCATTCCCCTCCTGGACCCTATTCAGATGATATGCCCCTCAGGGATCTAACCTAAATAGTTGCTGTTTTTACTAGTGGAAACCGGTGGCTTATGATGCATGCTAGCTGATGCAAGCCATCAGGGGGCCTCCTTTGTTGGGCATAAGAAAAGGTGAGACATTTAGAACCAGCCGTTAAAATCCCCATAACTGCCTGGTCATTTCTTGCCTCACCTCTGCCCATATTCTTCTCAATGAACCATGAGTATGTTTTCTTTCATCACACAGTGTTCATCTTCCAGCACCATACCGCATTCTTGCCTGTTCTACAGGAGTTTTCTCCAAGGTAAGAGCGCAATAATTAGCCAGGTCTGGTAATTAATTGTTCTTTCTTGCTTGGTGTTGGGACATTCGTCATGATACTGAGCAAGTTGTTTGCAGGCCTTATGTCGTTGGATTGTACGGTGTAACCCACAATCTCCATTGTGTCACTCGTACACCAGCTGAGCCTAGCTTCTGAAGCACAGCGTTTAATGTGACGTTCTTCTAGACTCCCTTTGACCTGCCGTAAATCAGTAGATCATCCTTAAAGTAAGTAAAGTTCTGGACATCACCCATCAATGGTTGCATGATTCTTTAAAAAACGAAAGCAGCAGAGCAGGCTCTGACAGTTTACTCGTGTATGAGGACGTTCCGAATGGTGTGATGAATGCTGAGGGGCTTGGGGGATTCGTGGAGTTTCACCTAGTGGTAGACATCTCTCCTGTCCAATTTGGAAGACATCTTTGCATCACGTAAAATGTGTTTGGAGATGCTTGGGGGAGCTATCCGTCACAACTTCCTTGTTGACACTGTGTAACTCCACTCAAAGGAGCAGTTGTTGAGGCAACTTTTTTTAGTTAATACCACTGGGCTCAGGCAGTCGGTCACTTGGAATGTCTTAATGGTTTCATCTGACAACAGTTTCTTAAGTAGTGCTCTGAGCCCATCTCTTGCTGTGGGAGGGACTGGCCTCACTTTGTGTTTGACAAGGATAGCACCCTGGTGGAGTTAAATCTTATATTCATATTTTTTGATGTATCCCAGTGACATGGTGTATACTTCATTGTGGTTGCTAAAGATGGTTTGCAGGGCATCAGCTTGTATGCACAAGACGTGTTCTTTGCTGGTAGGATCCAGCACAATGTCAAGGTTTGCTTGGTCGTGCAACCCATAAATGGTGGAACTATTTTTGGTTAGGTATACTTGCATTAATGCTGAGCACCCTTTGTATTCTATGTAGCAATTCTTGTACCCCAGGACCTTCAGCTTGGAACCCCATAGGATGTAGGCCTTATGATGTGCACCATATTCACTTGTACTTTGTCTTTGCAGACCATAGACTTATAAGTATGTAAGGGAATCACTGGGAATTCTGATCTGGAATCCACCATCAAACCAGCATCATTTAGTCTACCTGTACAACACAGTGTGGTTTGGATCTTTTACTCCTTTCTGATTCGAAGGCATAGGAAATGTTGTTGTCACCGCTGAAGGTTTCATCACTTATCTTCTCCTGAAAGTATAGCCACAGCATTGTATCGCTTGTGTCAGGATACCTTGGCGAAGGACCCTGATTTTCCTCACCCTTAGCCTTCTCTGTTCCTTGCAGGGCTGCGGAATCTCACGTGGGCAATCAGTGTTGCAACATCTATAGCAAATGTCGGTATGCACATACAGCGTCCCAGCCATGCAAAAAGGTTCGGGTTGAGAAAAACCTATTGGCACGTACCATTGTGGAAGCAGACAGAGGTGTGCACAGGAAATGGTGCATGTATTGCTCTAGTTAGGTTTAACACATATAAGATATTCACATATACCAACACAGAAAGAACAACAGATGTATTAATGTTCCTGTTTCAGAGGTTATAGATAGGGCCGTATTATGGCATTTATTTTAGTTGTCATATTCCTAGTTCTGGTCTGTAGTGAGTTGTACGGGAAGAGCTGAAACAGGTGGAAGAGGGAGTCAGACATGTACTGTGGTAGAAGCGAGGTCAGTGTGTTAACATAGCAGAGTTGTCGCCGTATTGGATGTTACGGCCTACCCCATTAGGAACAGAATAGAATGCAGGCCCTGATGTGGAGCTGTGGCTCTGTTTAGCTCAGCTCCTAAACAAATTCCCTTTCCCATTCCTAAGGAAAGAAGCCAAGGACAGAGGCACCTGTTATGATTGCCAACTATGGGCTCCCATTTAGAACCCTCTCTCTTTTAGTACATGCACGTGGGGGCAGGTGGGGAAATCAAGTAGGGGCCATTTGGGTGAGAGCTTGGCAGTCAAAACATTCACATCAGCTAATCAGAGCAGACACTTCCATTTCATAGGAAGTTACATGCCTTGTTCCTGTTTTAATCATGCTTTATTTCACTTCCTGCCACTTCAATATGGACTCTGTGTGCCATTCTGAAGCAACCAGCACATTCTAGTCTTCGGGTGTTGCTGCCTTTATAAACCACGCCCGGAGATTAGCCCGTGCTTCGTGTGCTTTCTGTAGCTCTCAGCACACGCTTACCGCCATTTGGTTTCCAGTCTTCAGACTCTGATTCAGCCTTCTGCGCCCAGATCCAGCGCGTGCATCCTCTGTTTCGAACCTGGAACAAGAAGAAGAGAAAAGCAATCAGTCAAAGCATGCAGATCCCCACTCCCATGTGATTGAACGACAGAACTTAAAGTACTTAGCTTGTGCTCCACTCGGAGCAGGAACCAGCTTTTCCACCGTCTCTTGTAATAATTCTGCCCGACGCTGGAGACCCTGCAGAGAAAGAGAAAAGAAGTTAGAACTCTTCCGATTCACCATCTCCCACGTCACAGGCAGTGCTACAGTCCAGTGCTGAAACTGGACACGCGAATCAGCAAGCACTACGACGGAACTGTGTTATTTCAACTATACAGCCCCAGTGCAGTAACTGGGTGGTCACGGACTTGGTGACCCTACAAACTTTAGCAGCAGTGGTGTGACAAAGCCAATTACCAGAACTTACCTGAACAATACTAGCCCAGTGCAGTAACTGGATACCCTCGAACTCAGCGGACACAAATCGCTAACTGCTAAAGGCAGAAGGCATTCCTCAGAACAGCAACACCCGGGTATTCTCCAGAGAATAGCGCCCAAACTAATCACACAGGTGAGACACACACTGTAGTAAAATCGGGCATCTAGGTGGGATTGGCGGGGAGAAGCAGGGTTAGACTATACCTTAAAACAACCCTAATCATTTACTCTTTTGGCAGGTCAGACTTCGTATTCATCAAGGGGTGGGTTAAAACCAGAGAAGGGACAGGAGGACTCCATTGCTCCTGCAGAGACTCAGGTAAGCGTGACAGCACGCACTGCGCACAGATAAACACTTATTGTATCCAGCTGGGCCTGAACATGGGGGGAACGCAATGTGAGGATTGGGAGAAGCAGGAAGGTATTCATGAGAATAGGGTATAAGGGTTTGTGATGTTAATGGGAAAGGAGAAGATTTAGAGCACTATTAGTGCCCTCACCCAAGAGTGGTCATCCCATTTGAATTACAGGTACATGTACAACAAAACAAATACCTGAAATTCATATTCAGGAGCGGTGACCCAGTCACATCATTACTCAGCACCTGGGGTCTGCCGAAGATAAGAGGGGGGGCGTGTCTGGAACATTCCATGATTTAGGATAGGAGGAGCAGAGTGATGCCAATTAATGTAGTCCAAGGTGTGTGCGCTGCAGTGTCTGGTGTAATGAGAAGGCCTATTGTCTTATCAAAGCAGAGTTGGCCTCGCCAGGTTACTTTGATCACGTCTGGATCAGAGGGGTGCACATCAAGTGGCAGTCTCAATTTATTAATGTGTCAATAAGTTGAAACCACCAATCCCAAACCTGGATTCAATAGTGACGATGTAGTGGACGACGTGTCTAGGGGAATGGGTTTAGATAAGGTGTGGCCAATCGGTCCAGGGACTATAGGAGGGTATTAGCATGTTCTATAGGCAGTAGCCAATGAGGATGATGGGATAACATTGTAAGCTGTGTGTTCAGATTTTGCGGTTTGCTGCTATATAACCTGTAACTTCTTTGGAAGTGAGGAGCTCTGTGTCAGTTGGGTTAGACAGGACCGTCTGAGACCTTTTTGCATATAATAAACCTGGTTTTCCCTTGCAAAGAGGTGCAGTGATTATTCGGCCTTTGGATTATTTTTACTGTTCGGTTTTTGGGTTGCTATTTTCTTTACAAATTGGTGACCCCGACATGATCCCAGATTCTGTGAAGGTAGGGGTGTCCCAGCTGGGCATCCTGGGGGGCAGCACCCATCTGCAGCGACCAGTCTACCGTGCATGATCTGAAGAAAATCACAGGTGCCTTTTTGCCAGAACGTCTGCCTGTTCCTCGGAGTGGGGCGCTGCTCCCAGATTTGCTGGCTGATGATACGACCCGATATTGGAGGCCGCTTGTGAGAATGCATAGAGGTAAGTTCACCTGTGCAGGAGAAAACAACAAGAGGAGAGTGTATATGTGTGGAGTGAGTTGATGGCGAGTGTGTGGGTTATAAAAGACCATGTGGCAATATACAATATTTTATATATATTATATATATGCGTGGTGTGAGAAGCCTAGGGATATTCTCCCATGTACAACCCGAAAATCCTCTATTCAGGTGGCCTGGAGAGGGCCGTCGGTTTTGGATACCAACCCTGGGGGTAGAAAAGCGAGGGAGGATCACCTGAGTAGGGGAGTCCGGAGTCGTGATCACGGATTTACCCCAGGCGAGATGCGGTATTCAGACATGGTGATAGAAGTGGAAGAGGAAGTCCCGGATGTCTTCATGGAATACATTGATTACCTTCACCTCAATCCAGATCTCATTTTCCCAATTCAAATCCCGACATCCATGACCCAAGGGGGAGGAAGGAAAGATGCAATTGCCCAGGGTGGGGAGGAAGAAAAACCAACTAAAACAAAGACAGAAGTCTGATATTCATATCCATTCATCTTCTACCATTTTAGATCACAGCGAATACCATCAAGACTCATGTTTGTATAATCACACATCAGGAATATGGAAGGGGGCAACCATCCCCTTTAGGGAAAACCAGGCTTGACGATTTCCATATGTCCATTGTTGATTCCCTGATAAAGTAGCAGGAAATATATCTATCCTCCAAAACCCTTCCATCACCTCCTCCCCATTTCAACCAATACTGGGACAAGGAAGAGGCAACTCAGAGTAAAGATTACCCACAGAAACAACACGCAGAAAGTAAGGTAAACCTAATTTATAAAGAACTCAAGTTGTCAAGAAACTCAAGAGTCGAGAAGACAAAGAGCAGAGAGCAGGAGGAGTGGAAGCCAGGAGGAGAACGGCATGCCGAGACACTAGCCCGGTGTTTGTGAGGGGCTGCAGTGTGGCTAGGGAGCCGTGCCTTCAAGGAGCCAGTGTTAGGCAGCCCGAATCCTGTTGGTGGTGTTTGGCAGAATGCCTGTACCCTTGGGACGTGTGCTGGTCCCCAAGGATGTCTGACGGGCAGGTGTATCCGGAGGGACTGCTTGTCAATGGGATGCTGCCCGTGTAGTGAGAGACTCGGGAGTGTCCATTTGACTGAAGCGGAGCAGGAGAAAGTTTTAAAGCAGCGCTAAGCGGAAAGTGGGATAAAGTGGACAAAGGACAGAAAAGTAAAAGCACTTTTTTGGGTGCGCTTCCGGTAGAAAATGAAAAAAACAAAAATTCAAATCTATATTAATAATTTTAGATATAATTCTTTTTCAGAGGCTACTTGCAAGCAAATACAATTAGACCGGTGAGTTTTAGCATCTTGCCTCCAGGCAATCAGACCTGAGGAACTCAAAGAAGAAGGTAAAGTCATTAGAGAGGCTAGGGATAGCTCTTCCTGGAAGTCTTTTTTGTTATTAGCTTTTAAGGGAAAAGGGAAGCAAGATGCTAAAACTCACCGGTCTAATTGTATTTGCTTGCAAGTAGCCTCTGAAAAAGAATTATATGTAAAATAATTAATATAGTTTTGAATTTTTGGTTTTTTCATTTTTTCATTATTTATAGAAAAAGAGGAAAAATAAGAGGAAAAAAGAGGAAAAAAAGGCAAAAATATTTGGAATCATTTTTGAAAAATATCTGAAAAATAAGGGGAAAACTATTGCGAAAATTTAAGAAAACATTGGTTAACAAAGAAAGCACTGTAAAATTAGGTAAGTGTGTTAAACAGGTAAATTAACCTGAATAGAGTATTTTCTTTCTTTCTCACCATTTACAAAATCTAATTTTGACACAACTCCTGACTATAACTTCATTTATTTCTTTTCACACTTTCTTTCTTAGTATCTCCCCTGAGGAACCACAGATATTAACCGTGGGGAAACACGTGTTGAGAGAAGAAAATGTAATTATGAATGAGAGAAGAAAATGTACTTATGAATGGAATTCAAAGTTGCATGAATATGAATGCAAAAAATAAATATAATTTATGGAAAAGATAACCATTGAGTTAATCATATTTTTTCTACGGGAAGCGCAACCCAAAAACGTGCTTTTACATTAAGAAAGTTGATTAAGATATTGCTGCAGTCGCAATATAAGCACTTAGGGTGCAGCATCCAGGTAAACACTGTAACTTTCTGTGGCACACTATTGATATCGCCAAAATTAGGAAAACAAAGCTGACAAGGACTGAAATGATTTAAACAAGGACAGAAAAGTGGATAATGGATAATCAGAATGAGAGAAATAGGGCCTCATTACAACTCCAGTAGTAGCAGTGCCGGTAAAACCGGCAGGCTGCCTCCAGAGTTTGATTTTTTTCTGGCACCTGGCTCCACGGAAACACCAGTGGATTACGACCCGGTGTACCTGGAAGTCAGGTGCCGGAAAAGTGTAAATGCCCATTCCCATTTGAGTCCAATAAGACTCAATGAGGATGACGGAAGCACCGGCACCGTTAATAATGGTGCCGTTGCTTCCTGGAAAGTCTGCAGGCAGGTGCCGTCCCGCCCGCCCGCCAGGTCAGGCCTGGCGGGCGGGATGGCAGCCGCCCGCAGACTCGCAGTGTGCTGGTCCGGTAACAACAGTGCCGGTAGTCTTACCAGCACCGTTGCTACCGGACCGGCATGCTCATAATGAGGCCCATAGAGAGAAGAAAGTTATGCTAGTGGCATGGAAGAGAAAGAAGGAAGTTGCGCTAGCAGCACAGAAGAAAAGTGCGGTGAAAGAAAGGCATTTTAACAGCGCAAAAAAGGAAAAGTAGAATAAAGACTTTTAAAGAGAGCAGAGTGTGCATGGTAAAGAGAGGACAGTGTGTCAAGTATGTAGAAAGCACAAGAAATGAACGAACAAGTGCAAGGGTGCGCGTTACGGGAAAAGAAAGTATGTACGGTGTGCAAGAGGCATGATAAGAAAGCACAGGAAGGTGCAAGTGTGCCTGGTCGAAAAGAGGAACAGCAAATAGAAGGTGCAAGTGTGCATGAGGAAGAAGCAGAGGAGAACAAGAAGGGGTACAGGAAGCACCTGAATGTGAAAGGTTTAAAAGGAGCAAGAAATAAAGAGTGGGGTCACAGATCAGAGTGGTCACACCTAGGAGGAGCAAAGAACAAGGCGGTTTCCAAAGCCTCAGATTGTACCCCACAAGTGAAGTGTGTGTGAAAGAACTGTATCTGAAAGAAAAGGTGCATCCTGACAAGCTGAAATTATGTTTTAAACCAAAAGAGGGCTAAGCTTAGGGAAGGGGACCCTGAGAGGTTTAACAAAGTGGAATATCTATTATTTCATGATATTGAAGAAAAAGCAAGATGCATCCTGGCAAAACTGAATTTTGTGTTGAAAATTGAAAGAGGCTTGAACTTGGGGAGGCCTAACGAAGTTGGAGATTTGTTGTTTTGGAGTGTTGAAAGGATTGAAGCTAGTTGAAGGGAACCCTGAGAAGTTTCAAATGCTATATTTCTTTTGTGGTGCTTGGAACTTGAACAAGCTGAAGCTTGTTGACGGGAACCCCAAGGAACCAAAGGGGCTGAAAATGTTTGACAATATTGCAAGGGCTCCGTGGAGAAGGTCTTACAAACAGCCATTTTTGATTGAACTCATTTTTGTGATATTGACCAAACTGTACCTGGTGAGAAGACCACCTGAAACCAACCTTGAGTTCCTATTTTCTGGTTGAACCACTGTTTTCTTCCTTTTTAAAGAGTTCCTATCATATTTTTATAAAGAGTGAGGGCAAGCATAGGTTTAGACACAGAATTACACTTATTTTGGACTATCAGACGTCAATGGCCTTTAGAAACATCAGTTAAGGGAACCATCCCTTTAGAGTTAGGGCCAGTTGGGCATTACACCAACCCAGGAACCTAAGTAAATAAAGGTTTTGAAACTAACATCTTTGAGTCTGTGTCTCTCTTGATACCATGCCCGACTCACAGTGGCCAGAGGGAGCTCCACCGCTGAGAGGAACAGTGGCATCGAAGTATATATTGTGAGGAAGAGATAGAAAACAGGATCTTCTCCATTGCGGAGGAAATGCAATGCTGCAAGTAAAATGTTGCACAGTGAACCCCACCACATCTATTGCGATACCTATCGAGCAAGGGAGGATGCATTTGAAGAAGGGGAGATGCTCTTCATTGAGGAGTTATCGACGATTGATCAGGAGACTAGCCAGAGACATACAGGTGCAGCAGTGGTGCGCCTTGTAGATGGAGAATATGAGGTTGTAGTTCAGAAAAGATTACCAACACAACACTCAGCTCAGGCAGCAGAGCTCATTGCATTACTTGAAGCGTCAGAAGCATCCTAAGGATGCTTTATGACCATTTATTCATATTCTGAGTACGTGGCCACCGCCGTACATTCAGGGTTGTCCGGAAGGAAAAGAGGGGGATTTCAGAGGTCAGACGGTACACCCGTAACGCATGCAACCTTGTTAAAAAGATTGATTTATGCTTTGTCCCATCCAACACTAGTAGCAGTGGTTAAATGCGTAACCCACACCCAAAATACAGACCCCATTTCTCCTGACAAGGACCTAGTAGATAAGGCCGCAGTTGGCAATCCCATACACTGCAGTACCGGTCACACAAATAATTGAGCTACAAGGACAGGTGCCCCAAGAAGAGAAGGAGCTTTGCATTAAAAGGGCGTGGTCATGGTCAACAATTGATTTGATATGGAGATAAAATGTTATAGGTAAAGTAGTAATGCCACAGAGGTTGCTTGTGGTTGCATTTGAATAGCTGCACTACTCAGTGCATGTTTCAAAACATCACATTGCTGCGGATAGTCAAGAGGACTGGTTTGTCCCCAATCTACGTGAATTTGTCAACACATTTGTGGCAAATTGCATGATGTGCCATTTTTACAGCACTGGCTAGTGTGAGGGGTCAGAAATGTGAGGCAGACAACCTTTGGATGATTTTTCAAAATATGCCATTTTGTTTAATCATAAGTTTCAACAAACACCTAACTATCTCTTCTCTGATGCGAATTTCCCTGCCTATCAAAAACTAAAGGAAACCCTCTAACAAAGGATATCTAGCCCTCACACAGAAGCATAAAAAACACAAGAAAATATATTGCAATTCACAAAAAATATGAACACCAGTATTTCTCATATGTTCACAATCTCTCTTTGTAACCTGGGTGAGTTCCCATTCCCCAAGTTTCAATTTAGGTTCAAGTCCAATGTTCAACATATAGAAACAAGGAAATATGGGTTTACAATACATTTCCAATTGAGTTCTTGCCTCCTTCACTGTGTCACAAGAAAGTTCACTGTTTAATCAACAGAAATAATTCTGTCCTTCCTTGAGTAATAACTCCCACTTCATAAAATAGCATCAGTGATGGTCTGGGCCACAATGATTTACCAAGACTTTGAAATGTCAAAGAGGAAATACAGTTCCTTGTCAGATTCACACAAAAAAAACAACGCTTGACAAGGCAAAAGAACACAGCTTTTTGGCAGCACTCTTTTTTTTTTTTTTTTTAATAATATTTTTTATTTTCAAAATAAAACAATACAAACCAAACTTGCAGCATTATACATTACAACTGTAAACATCAATTAATGCCATGTTACTGTACTTCAAACCCCCCCCCAAGAGCTTATCAACCTTACTGTTCTGTGTACACTTGGTGTGGCCGGGCGTCGCCCCTCTCAGAAGCAGCAGGGTCCATTTCCGTGCCAAACAGTCCCGTGATTAACATCCTCCAAGCCGCTAGGTTGCCCACATCTTCTTCCCCACAATTGCCACACGCTTCCTGCCATACCACTGTTTCAGCCTCCGCCCACTTCTGCAGGTCCTGCCACCATATCTCTATTCTTGGCCCATGGCGTTGCTTCCAACTCATAGCTATCCTTCTCTTAGCAAGTACATATGCCAGGTCTCTCAGTTTCCCGAGATGTTTGGTGTTCCGTGGTCTGGGGAACCCTCCCAGGAGGCAGGCCCAGGCTGTGTCAATGCGTAGCAGGACCCCCTTATCTGCTAATTTCTGTGCCACTTCCCCCCAAAAGCCTTCAATCACTGGGCAGGACCAGAACATATGTGTCATGTCTGCGTCTTCTTCATCGCATTTCGGGCATGCTTGTCTACCTGCGGTCGCAAACTTGGCTATTTTCTTCGGGGTCATATATGCTCTGTGCGTGATGTATAGCTGTATTTGCTGCAATCTAGCATTCCTGGACACTTTCTTATGGTATCCCATGGCCCGTTCCCACATCCCATCAGTCATCTGTGCCCCCACTTCCGCTTCCCAATCCAGCCTCAAATCCATCAAATCCTTCCCCACCCGGGTCATCACCACCTCATATAATCTAGATATCTCATGCCCGCCCTCTGATATATCATATATCGTTCCGATCAGTGCGTCCGGATCTTCCGCTAGCACCGTCTCCGGCCAAGTCTTACGGATGATCTGTACCAGCCTTAGATACGTAACATATTGGCCCCCGTGCAGCCCTGTTTCTTCTCCCAGGCCTACGAATTCCCTAATGGCCCCATCCTGCCATATGTCTCCCAATGTGGCCAGCCCAACCGATTCCCAGTATGTCCTGATAATTTTCCTGAGCTGGCTGTCCCCCATAGTTAGGGCGACCAGTGGCACATGTGGGGAACACGGGCACGGGCTCTCAATCAACTGGCACGCTCTGCGCCAAATTCTCCACCCCAGCAGCAACATACTTGGGCGTCCATGCAAGTCCGACCTAGGGACCCAGACGACCTCCTTTAGATAAAACGGGGCGCAGTCCCTCCCAACCAGCCTAGACTCAGGAGTTTCCTCATCAGAGAGCCATTTAGTCACGTATTGCAGCTGGCTGGCCACATAATAGGCCTCAAAGTTCGGCAGCTTGATGCCTCCCCTATCGTGGAAATTTTGCAGTTTCCACAGGGCCACCCTGTTGCGGATGCCGTGCCACAGGAAGTCCCTGCATACACTATCAAGTTTGACAAAGAACTTCCTGGGTATCAAGTATGGTATGTTGCTGAAAAAGTGCAAAAGCCTGGGTAGGACCACCATTTTAAGCATCGCCCCCCGGCCCACCATTGCCAGCGGCAGCTTCTCCCAAAACCGCATACTCTCGCGGATTTTCTTCACCGCCGCCTCGGTATTGTGCAAGTGTTCTTCCTTCTCAGTATGATATACATCAATTCCGAGGTAGCGGAAAGACTCAGTTGCCCAGGGCACGGGCAACACCGGCAACCGTTCCAGAGGGACTCCAGTGAAGCTCCTCAGCGGGAACATGCTCGGAATAACCGCTATGCCGCTATGCCGGACAACTCCGCATACTTTTCCATGACCTCTAAAATGTACTGGAGGTTTTCCTCCGGATACTTCAGGTACAATAACAGAACATCGGCATATAGGGATATCAAATGGTTCTCTCCTCCCACCTCGATGCCAACCAAGTCATACTGTTGTCTGAGGTACACCGCCAGGGGCTCCAGGGCCAATATGTACAACATCGGAGACCAGGGGCATCCCTGTCTGGTGCCTCTACTAAGTCGCCACCTTTTGGATATCACAGATCCCGTGCGCCCCCTGGCCAGTGGCTCGCTGTACAGCAGTTTCGCCCACCTCACGTAGCCAGGCCCAAACCCGTACCCCTCCAAGGCCGCCAGCAACCACGGCCACCTCACTGAATCAAATGCCTTAACTGCATCTAGGGACACTACCACCATCTCTTCATCACTTCATCACTTCTGTTCCCCTCTTCAATCACCCGGTGGAGTCGCCTGTGATTATGAGTTATGTTTCTATTGGGGACATAGCCTGTCTGATCCGGGTGTATCAGTTTACTGATGACCCTTCGTAGCCTATTGGCCAGGACCGCCGTCAGGATCTTGCTGTCCTGGTTCAACATCGACAGCGGCCTATACGATCCACAGCTTTGTCTGGGTTTATTAGGCTTGGGGAGCGGCACTATCAGCGCTTCTCTGAGCGTTTCCGGTAACCGACCCTTCTCGAAAGATTCATTGAACATCTCTAGCATCGGGGGGAGTATCTCTGCCCCATACACTTTATAAAACTCACTCGAGAGTCCGTCTGTGCCCGGGGTCTTACAAGTGGGCAATCTTTTCACTACCTCCTCCAGTTCCTCCAGTGTAATAGGTGCGTCCAGCTCCTCCCTTTCTTCATCACTAATCCTGGGCAGTTCTATGTCTTCCAATGTGTTTCTGATCTCTGCCTGATTTTCTCCCCCTTTGTCCTCATACAGTGCTCTATAATAATCAAGGAAGGCTGCATTAACTCCTTCTTGGGTGTCTACCTCCTCTCCGTCCTCTCTAACTATCATCCTGATCGGGGGCCTAGGGGTTTCTCTCTTATATAGCCATGCCAGTAGGCGGCCAGTTTTGTCTCCACCCGCATGCTGCCTCTCAACATATTTTCTATAGTTAAGGTTACAGAGCCTCTCCCAAAGCTCCGAACACCGCTGCTGCAGCTCAAGTACTAGATCTGCGTCCCCTCCTGCCTTGCTGCATTCGCACTCCAGTTGTCTCTCCGCCTTCTCTAGCTCTATCAGAACCCCACCCTGCAGGCCCCTTGACTTGGAAATAGCGTCCCCTCTCAACACAACCTTGAATGCCTCCCAAAGTGTACCAGCCGAATCTACACTGCCCGTGTTAACCTCAAAGTACCGCTGGATCGCCTCCCTGATGTCCTCCCTAAAGACCGTGTCCCTAAGCGCCTCCGCACAGAGGCGCCATGTAGGTATCCGCGCACGAGGGCGGCCATACTGCCAGGTCAACACTAAGGGCGAGTGGTCCGACAGGACCCTCGCTTTATATTCAATTTGAGTGGTCGCCATCACCACTTCTGACGTGGCAAAGAAATAATCCAATCTCGTGTGTAGGTGCTGTGGGGCAGAGTAGTGAGAATACTGCGAGGTATCAGGGTATTTCAGTCTCCAAACATCCGCCAGCCCAAAGTCGCCCAGCAATGTCTGTAATACTCTGGCCGCCGGGGTGGGCCGATCAATCCTATCATCGGACCTATCCGCCCTTGGGTCGAGAACACAGTTAAAGTCCCCTCCCCAAATGATCGCTCCCCCCACACATGTGCCCAGACAGGTGCATAGGGTCCTGAAGTATGCAGCAGCATTCTGGTTGGGAGCGTATGTGTTAATAATGCAAACCTCTCTATCCTCTACCAGGGCTCTGAGCATGACCACCCTGCCCTCCGTGTCCACCTCCTGCCACGTGACTCTGAGCGGAACGTGCAGTGCTACCCAGATTAGCACTCCCCTGGCATAGGCAGAGTACGGGGAGCCCACCACCGTGCCACTCCACTTTTTCCCAACCAGTTCCAACTTGTGCCGGGTCAGGTGTGTTTCTTGCAATAGTGCAATGTCAATCCTCTGTCTTTTGAGGTACAACATGACTTTGTTCCTTTTTAAATAACTATTAAGTCCCCTGACATTCTAGGTGACAATCTTAAGGTCTCCCATGGCAAGTACGTTTCTCCCTGCCTCCCATGTAGCGATTCCCAACCGCCCACATGACACAGATAGCGTTTCGGTCCAGTAACTCCTCATATAAGCTCAAACTCCCTTTAACTATATACACAACAAAACCCCAACTTCCCTCCCCTCCCCCCACCCGTACCTTCCCCAACATCACACACCCCAACTGCTGCCCAGCTCCAGCCTCAGAGCTCAGGCACCCCCACATCTAGCTCCGCAAGCACCGGTCGGTGAACGGAGCCCAGTAGGGTGAGGTCACCCTAATGGCCACCCAACTAAAACTATTGTGGGGTAAAGAGTATCGCCCTGTAAGGCTCCCGATCAAATAAACATTCACAGTGTCTTGACAAATAGTGCAATCATCTGACCTTCTTTACCGAAGGTGTCACACCGACTATATTCAAGTCCCACGAACCACGCCATCTTGCGACGCCATTTTACGATTCCCGTATCTCTTCCGAGCCCTTTCTGGGCCGAACTTCTGATTCCTGGGGGCATCCTTGCGCATCGAGCCATCCCATAGCATCCTCCGGGGTTTCAAAAAACAAGGTTTTATGTGCATGAATGACCTTCAATTTTGCAGGATAAAGTAACATATATTTGTGGCCCGCTTCTCTCAGCCTCCGCTTTACAGACCCAAAATTCATGCGACTACGCTGTACAGTCAAAGTATAATCTGGATAAGCCGTGATGTTTGTCGCTCCTCTCGTGATCGTCCCTCCTTTACGGAAGTATTCCAGTATCCTCTCCCGGTCGCGGTAGTTAAGGATTTTGGTGATCATAGGCCTAGGCGGGTTCCCCGGAGGCGGCCTCCTCGTTAGGGCTCTCTGTGCTCTTTCTACTGCAAATCCTTGAGATAGGGCCCCTCCAGGTATCTCTTGTAAGAACATGGATTCGATGAAATCCGTAGGGTCACGGCCCTCCATCCCCTCCGGTAGGCCCACGATGCGGATGTTGTTGCGACGGGCTCGTCCCTCTGCCTCCTCCGCTCTGCTCTCCAGGTTGCCCACCCTTTGTGTCAGGGCATGCAATTCGGCCTTATGAGTGGCGCAATCTGCTGTATTCGGGCCAACTTCTTTTTCGAGGGACTCCGTGCGCTCCGCCAGGGCCCTGACATCCTGTCATAGCAGATTAACGTCCTCTTGGACCTCTCCAACCTTGCGGTCCAGCGCAGTCTTTAGTTCAGTGACGGCCAGTTCCAGCTTTGATTCCCAGGCCGCCCTCAGTGCCACAATCGCCGCCAGGATTTCTTGGTTGGTGCACGAAGATGTTGCGCCACTCACAGCCAGCGCATCCTTACTTTTGGTAGTGTCCTGGCTCTGGGAAGTTCTAGTGAAGTCGTCTAAGGTAGGCTGTTTCACCTTCGGTCGCACCGGCCTGCTCGACATGGCTCAGGGAATCAATCGGCTGCTCAAGTAGCAAGTTTGTGTACAGTGCACCTTCACAGCTGGGCCACCGTGCAGCTCGCTTCTATTCCTGGCCCGGGCCCTGGTCGGCCATTTTGAGTCGCCCTTTGTTCGCGGCGTCTTTTAACTCGTAGTCACCGATCTCCGTCGCCGTTAATCCTGTACTCTCCAGAGGTTCACAATGCGTGGCCAACACCTTCACACACCAGCATGTGTATCGCCGGTGGTCAGTGATCCGTCGTACCGCACATATTTGCCCGGATCGTTGTAGGATCTCGGGAGCTCCTCCAGAACGCGTCCTCCTACATGGCTCTCGTAGCCACGCCTTTTGGCAGCACTCTTTAATTCTCTCTTCATAACGTTATGTAACTCAGTTTATAACTTTGTCAGGATGACTTCACAGCACCACTGCTTCTACCTGGGTAATTCTCATGCCAGGTAAACTTCTGCTTGGATTCACCAAGCAGGTTTACTCTCTTGCCCCAACAGGGGTGGACTGGGAACCAAAAGAGGCCCTGGAAATAATGTTCAAAGTAGGCCCATATTACACATTTTCAGCAAGTCCAACCCTTTTCCTATGAGAAAATGTGGAAATAAAATATGTTACCACAGAAAATAGGCCAAGGGTGCAGAGGCCTACTGGGAAATCATCAGAGTTCCCTATAGGCCAGTTCACCCCTGTTCCAACACATGCCTCTTCAATGGTGATGATTGTGTGGAGGAGCAAACTAAATGAGGAGACAGTAAGAACACCTTCAGAACCCAAGCAGAGACCACAAAACTCATTACCCATAACACTATCACATTCTGAGGTGTTGATTAATACCCGTGTAGCGAAGAGGGGGGAAGGTGAGTAATGCACTAGGAATACAATGTGCAACCATATGTCACATTATACTGTGCAAAATAAAACAATCTGGAAGTGGACTTGCGTGTTCACAGCAACCTGCACATTCAAATTTTTAACATTTCCTTGTCAGTGGCGGCTGCTATGATAGGGCGGCCGGGCGCCGCCCCCCCAAAAAAAGAGAGAAGCTAAAAGAGATTCAGTCAGAGAACTTCTCTGATTGAATCTCTTTTAGCTTTAGTACTGCTGCATTTCCTTTGCCAACAGCGCGGGGGCGCTGTGGCAAGGAAACAATAGTGTGTTAGGTCGGCCCAGCGCCGGGGCGCGTCCCAATTTAGTATATATTTTTTCTATAGTAGAGTGCGTGGAGCTCGTAGCTCCACGCACTCTACGTAGCCCCTTTCATTAGAAGCCTGGCGGGGCGCTTCAGGGGTGGCCCCGCCAGTCTGAAATTTGCGCAAACAGCGCACTTATTCATTCCCTCGAATCCCTCCCCTGCCATGGATACAGTAATATCATTGGCTGGCAAACAGCCAATGATATTACTGTATCTATGAGTCAGACTATTGGCGGCGCAGGGTGTGTGCGTGCGCCTGCGCCGCCTTCACACCCTGTTGACTTTCTCTTTCCATCCCCGGTACGACGAGTCAACATCAACATTCAAGTTGTGCTGCTGCCCAGCCCCAGTGACCAGGCGCCGCGGTAAGTACCCCCGTTTCTTCTCTGGGCCCGGGGACTGGGAGTGTTACTTACACTCCCCTCCCCGAGCCCAAACTATGTGATCCACCACCACCACCGCCCTGGGCCCAGGGCCAGGGCCGAGTCAACACTGAACGACGTGTAGGCCAAGGCCTACACGTCGTTCAGTGTTGCTGGCTGCCGAGCTGACTGCCGTCAACTTGGGGCGAGCCTTGGTGGTAGCGGGCCACCCGCTACCACCAAGGCTCGCCCCAAGTTGATGGCAGTCGGCGGGGGCCGCCTGGGCCTAGCCTTGTTGTTTATCCCGGTCCGTGCATGGCCCAAGGGCCTTGCCTTGGGCCACGCCGGACCGGTATGCAAACGCAAGGCCCAGTGGGCCATGCACGGACTGGGATAACCCAGGGCAGGCAGGCGTGTGCTGCTGCTGCCCAGCCGCGGGCAGCCGCGACCACTCACAGCGCATCTGCTAATTGTGCCGTTTTATATTTTCGGCATTTTTCCACAAAAAATGCCGAAAATATAAAACGGCCGGGAAACGGCACAAGTCACCACTGGGAGAGCCCTGGTAGGGAGATGGTCTATGCCTGCCAGCCAGGCTCTTCCTGGTGGTGACTTGTGCCGTTTTATATTTTCGGCATTTTTTGTTGAAAAATGGCAAAAATATAAAACGGCACAATAAGCAGATGCGCCGGGAGTGGTTGCGGGCCGCGCGGCTAACGGAAACGTGGGCTCTGCCTCCGAGGGCCAATGTATACAGTGTGCCTCACATTACCAGGCGATGGACAGCCAGATGCCTGACGCGGTGCAAGCCACTGTGCTTTTACTGTCAGCTCCCATGAAAGGGAAATTTAAGGGGAGCGAGTGGTGATGCCCGTCCATTGCCAATTACCTCTCCCCTAATGGGCACACAATGGCACATGCCATCCAATCTTAAGCTAGATGATGATTTGTTATTTATATAGCGCCTTAAGTCAAAGGGCTTTACAGAGAACATGTACATACATTTATCATATCATCACAGCCGAAGTTGGTACTCATTTATCGACCTCGGAAGGATGAAAGGCTGAGTTGGCCTTGCCAGGATTCGTACCTGCGACCTGCCGATCACACATTGATCGCAGCAGCAAGCGCTCAACCCGCTGAGCTATCTTAATACCGACAATTGCTCAACCCTCATAACAACTTCGAGAAAGTGCCATGTTGTGCACAACTGGTGTCGACTGATTTTGGTAGAAATAAACCACAACTTTAGCACACGTTCACCTTTTCAAAACGGTGTTGAGCGATTGGAAGCAAAAGAATGTAAGCAAGAGAACAAGCAGGATAACACGGGGCACACCGCCAGAGGCTCTGCTGGCATGTGTTTCATTCGGGTTTATCACCAATAATGACTCGAGGTGTGGTCAGATACCCCTCTGCATAGCTGAGTTGGCTCTGCAGCCTTAATTCTACAAGCAAAATCCCATTATCATCCAGGAGAGCGTAGCAGTGCACATCTGCTCCCCCTTTCCTCATGATAAAATTACTCCCTCTGGCACTGCGGGAAGGGCATCGCAGACTGATGCTCAATTCGTCCAAATCAAAGCTGTTTAAAGTGCTCACATCCATAGTGTCACATGCCACCTCTTCTCACATCTCATCATTCCCGTTGGGCATCATTTCACCTGCCGCCGCAATCCTCGATCCTCGGGGTCCAGCTGGACAGCGAGATGTGCCTCTCCACAATCATGGCTAATGCCAACAATGCAGCCACCTCCCGCTACTCACCGTGCGCAATGTCTGTCCCGTCTCACCTTCCACTGATCCAAACCTCAATGTTGAGCAGCTACCCAAAGGAGTTAATCAGACGAACTCTTGATTTAGGGACTACAAAAAAAGTCACATATATCCCTTCATTGCCTTCGAATGCCTGACCTCCCGTCCTTTGCACCAGATTCAGTCCCGTCCCATGTGTGTGTGTGCTGTGCGTGGACACGCCCGTCCCTTGTAGTATGTATGCAGCAGTGACCTTGGGATCCTAGGGTGAGGCTCGAAATGTGGCCTTAGTAGATAAAAGGGCAAACGGTTTTGTTAAGTTTAACTCTGGGTATAACTTAACGAGACTACAAGGGAAAACCTTAGTTTTATTGTATGTGCATGTGTATTTAACTGTCAGCCTGTGCTTCTTCTTGCTGTTTACCCACCTTCCCCTTTGACCTCGGCTCACTGCCTTGTGTTGTGCTTGCTTGATCTGTCTACCTTCACCCCTTCATCCCTTGTTGTGGCTAGGCACAGCTGTAGCACAGCTACACTGCCAGGCACAGTGCCACTTGCCAGGCACAGCTGTAGCAGAATTAACTACCTGTTGTTGTAGAAGCAGAAACATGGTGCAAATTCCTGGGCATCATGATTTAATAGCAGTGCCTGGCAGAAGCTTACATCGTATGCACAAGGCCAAAATGCTGGCTTTGTCAATGCTTGTGTTTGAACAGGATCTCAGTGGCTTTGCCAATGCTGTTTTTAACAGGACTTCAGCGAAGGACACGTAGAGTGCTTATAAATCGGGTGCCTTAAGGGCTGCAGCAAATTAATTTTGTAATGTGAGCTCCGCAAAGCGCACTTTTAAAGCCCCAGAACGAAAACATTACAAAAATGTTTATATTGCAGCGTTATACAACTGATGACTGGCACATGGTGGTAGTTGCTGGTACTTTCTTTACACATTGTACTAATGATTATTCTGGTGCAGCTTCAATGTTACAAGCAGTTAACTCTCTCTCCTTCATGTGTGAAAACCATTTTAATACTGCTCTAAGCCTATGTTGCCCTTTCTCAGATCAGTCTCTCGCTTTCTCTTTACAGACCATCAGCAACACCTTACATGAACAAATCCAACCAGTCCAGGGCAATTGTGCAACTAAAAACATCAGACTTCAACCTCCACAGTGCACCTTCGGGGATTTGGATTTCCCATAGCCTGCGAAGGAGTTCATTGCAGTGACCATTCTCCAGAACGAGGTGAGCTAGCATGAGTCTTTTGTAGGGTTTGGTGCTCAGGGCACTCCAACTCTGTTTGTGTTCATCTGTAGTAAAGAAGGTACAAGCTGCTGTAAAATACACCATCACACTTGCACACGTAAGAATAGTGTACCACCATTAATATGTAAAACCGAATGCTTTTTTCATATTTCGGTGGGTTTTTTGGACAGTAAATTGCACATTTTGTAGGCCATTTTTCCAAAATTTTCGCGGGGGGAGAACCCCCCCGCACCCCCCTTGGGGGGGGTGGGCTCGCGGGCTCGCGCGCTGCGCGCGCTCGCGACTATATTCGCCCTGGGAAATTTACGCCCCACCAGCTTTCAAACTCACCAGCCGCCACTGTTCCTTGTGTTACGACTTATTTTGCTGACGTGGCCGGCAACCAGGTCTGCAGCTTGCAAACGTGATTTTGAACAACATGTGCACAAGGGAAAAAATTGCTGCAATGCAAAAAATATATTCTTTTGATACATTTTTGCAACCGGGCAAATATTCCTGGTGCTAATACTGTTCCATACTAACATTACGACAAAGATCACCCTAGAGAAAAATGCCTTGAAAGAAGATTTGCTTGCCTAGGAGATTTGTACCTATTGCAAAGTTGCACTTGCACTGGTGCAACGTTTCTGTAATGAGATCCCTAGGGCCATACTACAAAACATGTTCACGTGAGCAGAAGGTATTTGAATGTTTGCAACTACATTACCTACAGTGCAAATTTGTTGTGTATTTGCACATGTGCTAATGTGATTGCACAAGTTCAAATAAAATTTGAACATGTGCTAATGTCATGGCACATGTTCAAATGTACCTTAATTCTACCCCTGGTGTCTGTTTATCAGTTGTAGTCCGACATGTGGAAAATACACTTTATCCTCATGTATTCCATCCTTGAAAAAGTTCAACAGAGCGCAACGTAAAACAATTGAATGTCATATTAATTAAGCATTTACACCCTGGGTCTGCAATATTTGGCTCCTACAACTTTTTGACTACAACTTCCATCATGGCTAGCCTTCAGAGTCAATGCTGAGGAATCATGGAGTTGCAGTGCCAAAACATCTGTAGAGCTTCAGACTCCTTACATAAGCTCAGTCATATCTGGGAAACAATACTCTCCTCTAGATGGCTTTACTAGGGCAAAGGCATATGTGAGAATTTTTCCAAAATTCGACAGAGGGGGAGTAGGCGGCCGGCAGCTGCTGAGCTCACGTTGTAGACTTGCTGTCTGACCTAAGGACTCAACCTGCGCATGCGAGTAGCAGGCAGCAGCAAACAAGGGCACGTGCGGATCGCTCGTGTGGTGCCCTCCCACCACCATAATGTGCAGGTGCGAGGTGAGCCACCGCCAGTGCGGCGCAAGGTTATTGCTGCTGAGCTGAATCATGAAACATAAGCATGGATCATTCCACCAAGAAAAAGAGACCCTATGTCCCACGGCCTACCAGGGAAAGTCCCGGTGGGTCATTCCAGGCCTGTGCGCCACAGTGTTCCACATTCAACTGGGCTTTGATGGTTCAAATCTACTGACAACCAAAGGTTTTAACCACTGCTTCAATAGTTTACAACTTTGTGACTTGTTGCAAGTTTCCAGAAAAGACAACATTCATATTAGTGCTCCTGAGCACCTTCATGTAGGCAAGGCACTCGTCCTCTGAATATTCAACTTTTAGAGGGGTAGCCTCTTTGCCACTCTTGTCTTTCTGTCACATCAACATACTACAGCTTCAATAGTTTGGTGCCATCATTCCCAGGCACCTCAGCCTGAACACTGACAGGAATCATCACTGTCATGTTGTTACACTGTATGAGGGCTGGTAGAATTGGAACCATTTGGACAGGACCTCCAGAAAATTTAGTGGGACCTTTGGGTGCCTTAGCAACATCCTCAGGCCTGAAAAAGCTTTCATCGACTACTGTTCTGCTGGCCCCAGAGTCTCGCCTGGCAGGGGTATCCTGGCCATTGACAAGAACACTGTCCATGTAATAAACTTTAGAGTTTTCTGGTATGGAGTCATACACACTCCTATTCTGAGTACTAACCAGATCCATGGACCCTAATGTTACACTTGCTTGAAGACCCAAAGGTTCTTCAGCAAAGACTTCAAAGTGAGCACTAGCCATTTGGACTCCTCCTCAGGAGTGAAGGCTAAGGAGACTGTGCTGATCCCTGTAGGTTTACCCTTACATTTGGGATCTCCTTTGATGTGGTCAGTTGCCTTACAGACATAGCATATTCCAAATGCTCTCTGGAATGGTGGCTTGTTCTGACCTCCTTCTGGTTGGTGACCAGAAGGTACACTAGCCTGCTGGGGTTTACCTTGGGGCTTACCCTGGTTATTTTGTTGTTTGGGGCCCTCTTTGGGTTGGGAGGTATTAGAAGTCTCTTGGTTCCCTTTTGGTGGCTGCTTCCCCTCATCCTTTTTCTGAGTGACCCGTGAATCCTTGTGAGTAGCCCTGTTGGCCACCCACAAGTCAGCAGCCTTAGCTAGCTTCCTAGGATATATCTCCTTTGAATCAGCCACGTGCTGACTGAGCTCAGGAGAGCAGGCATCATAAATTGACGCCAACATTACAAGGTTTCTCATTCCATCATAAGTGTTCACTTTGTAACCCTTAATCCATCCCTCTAGGTTTTTCAAACACTCATTCACCCAGGTAACCCAAGGGGTACCATCATTCCTTTTGAGGGTCCTAAACCTCTTAAGGTACTGGGAAGGGGTCTTCCCAAATCTAGCTATTAAAGCTAGCTTCACACATTCATAGTCCCTTCTATCCACCTCCACCAAATCCATTACCAAATCAGATGCAACGGGGGGAGCCTAGAGAACAACCAATGAAGTAACTCATTCCCTGAGATGTCCTGGAGCCCATGATTATACTCAAACATAGCCAACCAATCTAACACATCCACCTTAGGCTCATACATACCCACAATCTCTTTAGGCATCTGGGGTCTTTTGGGACTGGAACTCCTAGAGGATCCGGAGAGAAAAGCATTTTCAACAGACAATTTCTTCATCTCTAGCTCATGCTTGATCTCCATTTCTCTAAGCCTTAGTTCTTGGTTTAGTTCTTGGTGCCTTTGTTCTGCTTGAGCATTAAGTCTCTTAAACTCCAATTCAAGCTTCATTTTCTCTAGTTCAATACATTGAGGACTAAATGTGGGACCTGGCAAAGGTCCAGTAGGTACAGCTGGTAGAGCAGACAGAGGCCCCTGGGGGACAATTACAACAGCCTCACCCTCCTCTTCTGACTCTGCCTCAAGATTATCAATACTTTGATCAATATCAATATCATCACTGTCATCTACATTTTCTGGGAGAGTAGGTTCCTCTGAACCATCACCCAGACTTTGGTTTGCTACAATCTTTCTATTAGCTCCATTTTCTTGCCTTTAGTCAGGAGATTCTAATGCTTACAGAGAACTCTTAAACAATCAGCAGTTTTTGTAGCAAGGGACTCTTGACTATAACTTTCCATAGTTGACAGGTTAGAAAATAAACATTTTAGTGCTAAGCTTTGTGGTTAGTTGCACTAAGGTATTTAAAAGCACACTAAAATGTATACTCAATACAAATCCCACCGCTGTACACCAGTGTTAGGCAAAAACCTGTGCAGTTCCCTTAGGGACCACTGCAAAAAGTTTAAGACCACAGGAGTAAGCAGTAAACCCAATTGGTAGCAGTCTGTACCACCCAGATTTATCTGGTAGCTGTGGCTGAGCAGTCAGACTTCTCTCAAGAAGAGTTAGGAGGTATATAGAGTATACACAATAGGGCTAAAAACACAGTAGCACAAGCAAACACTGACCAGAGCTTTGGTATAAAAATATATAATTATTTATTTAAAAACACACTTGTAAAAATACACTGCCACTAATATGTCAAGCAAGTTCAAACACAGTCACTATAAGTATATACACCTCCCTAGTTAATTATTCGACAAGTCTAGGTTAAGACACCACTTATTTAGCAAAACAGAGGTGAGCGTGTAACCGTAGATGGCACTCCAATAATTTGTTTTAAAAGGGAGAGAAAAGGCAGAATAGGAAAATAATACAGTACCAACACTTTTAAGAAACCACAGCAAGTCAAGAAAGGCAGGGTCTACTGTATAGCAAAAAGTTCATAGGCCAGGCCCACTCTTGGAGAGAGCAAGGCGGAATGTGCCCAAGATCACACAGTGGAAATGCACTCATAGTCTTTGCAGAAAAGTCAAAAGAGGTTGGATCAAGTCAGAAAGGTAAAGTTAACAGGTCCGAGGTCACCCCAGGATAGAGAGTCAAGGATTTACGGGACACCTTGGACAATCTGTTGCAAGGGAGACCAGGTGGGACACAGTACCTGAAATGGTGAGAAAGCTCCAGCGGGGGCAGTTGTTCCTGGCAGCGGTTGCAAGTTGGGTCTTCGTCCAGGGGAAGAGAAGATCTCAACGTGGAGGAAAGCTGGAGGTCGTTGCACTGCCAGGGAAGAAACCAGCCGCAGTGTTTCCTGGTTAAAAGGTACGACCCTTTTATTTGAGGTAGTGGTGAAGCGTGGCTATCTGGCCGCCGGAGTGTTTGGCACGGGCGATTCGACCACGAGACTATCCAGGAAGGCGTAAAAGGCGAACAGGTTGGTCCCCCCAGCTCAAAGGGAAGAAGACTCTCCTGGAAGAAGATCTCCTCTGTCGTCGGGGAAGTGGTGAGTTCGTACAGCAGGGCTCCACCGCTGGTGTCGTTGTTGTAGATGGCTCAGCTTCTCCCATCTTCGGATTCTTTAGGTCCTGTGACGACTTCTGAAGTTCCAGTTCCCAAAGCCCTGCTTGTATGCAGCAAAACCCCCATTCCTCAGCCTAGCTGTCACTCAAACATGCTGAGTGGTGAGCCGGGCGGCTCACCACTGGGCCAATCACACAAGAGTGCGACTTGAGTTGCCAAGGCAACTCAGTCCAGGGTGCCTAATCCCCCTCCCACACATCCTGTTGACCACAGACAGAGTGGCACCATTTGGAGGGCTTCTGAGGAGAAGCCTGCCAAAATGTGGAACAAAGGACTTGACTTGGGTTAGAGTTTCAGAGGCGAACACAAACGCCATTTTAAAACCGAGTCCTGGCAAAAAGACCCAACTGGGGAATAAATATTAAATAAATAACCCGGCGGTATCTTTAACATTGCACCAAAAAGTGGTGCGTTTAAAATGAATGGGAAAATCCCATAGGAAGTATTCTGGTGGAATATTTCGCGTGGTATCCACTGCCACCAGCCAGAAACTCAACAAGGGGGGACTGGACAGTGGCCCCTTGGAAAACAGACCCAGGGGCAATCGAATTACCCCTACCAGTACTTCCACAATATGATGGTTTGTACTGGTTCTGTTCACAATTTGAGACTAGTAAAGCCAATGGTGACTTTACATGCCCTGGGAGACAGTAGTCAGTCCTAGGGTATGGAGTCTATGTTTGGGGGTCACTATGACACCCCTGTGTTACTGCACTGAGGGTGCTGTGTAACACACATACCAAAAACACATGAAGCCCTATGGAGTAAAAGGCCCCATAGCCCATAAAACACATTTACAGTCAAAGGACATTCTCAAATCATGACTAAGGGCCTCATTACACGGTAGGCGGTAGGGATTTAACGTTACCGGTAACGTAATACCGGTAACGTTAAATCCCCATGCCAATCACGACCTGGCTCACTGCTATTAGCGCCACTGCTAAGTACGGTGCCACTAATAGCGGGCAGGCCGCGTGCGCGCGACCCTCCATCCCGTGAATAACGCCATGCCGCTAATAGCACACCATCACAAGGCGAGCGGACATGGTAATAGCGGCATGGTAAAGGCCCCCAAACCCCTTACCGCCATGATGCTAATACCGGCATTGCGAACCACCTGTTAATAGAACTGAGCATTGTTCCCACCTGTCACAGGTGGACACAATCAGCACAGGTGGAGGCAATGGACACTGTGGCAGCTCAAAAGGAGCACACCACACCCCTTCCCACACCCCTTCCCACACCAAGATGGTTCCAATACTGGCAGCATTACATGGCCTAGAGGACCTCATTGCAGTGCTGCTGCTACAACAACAGGCTGCACAAAGGAGACGCAGGAGGAGGAGGAGGGCCAGACAGGCACAGCAAGTACCACCACGCCACCTGTTCATACCATAGAGGCACCCACCAATTCCCAGGATCAGAGCCAGTCCATTCAACCTAACACCTGAGCAGATACACACCCTGTACCGTCTGGACCGGGACACCATCACCAGCATCGTGGACATGATACACGACGACATTGTGAGCCTCATAGACATCAGAACTGCCATCCCCCCCTCTACTGAAGGTGGTGTCAGTGCTCCACTTCCTGGCCACAGGAACCTACCAGCATACAGTGGGGCAGATGTATGGCATCTCCCAACCAGTATTCTCACGCACACTGAACCAGGTACTCGATGCCCTCCTGAAGCATGCACCCGAACACATATCCATGCCACGGACTGCCCAGGAGATTGCAAACACCAAAGTTGGCTTCTATACACTGGCAGGCATTCCAAGTTGCATTGGGGCCATCGACTGTACACATGTGGAATTGGTTGTACCACATCACAATGAATTAGTGTACCGAAACAGGAAGCAATTCCACTCAATCAATGTCCAAATGGTATGTGACGCAAACAATATAATCACACATTGCTGTGCCAGATTTCCTGGATCTACCCATGATTCCATGGTCCTGCGGAACTCAACTATCCCCCGCTAAATGGAGCGACAAACGGCACAACGTTCGTGGCTACTTGGTGAGTAGCAGGGCAAGCACATGGCAGTGTGATTGGGGGGGTAGAGAGATCCTCCAACTGGGTGTGCATTGGGGGGGTAGAGAGATCCTCCAACTGGGTGTGCATGGGGGGGTAGAGAGATCCTCCAACTGGGTGTGCATGGGGGGTAGAGAGATCCTCCAACTGGGTGTGCATTGGGGGGGTAGAGAGATCCTCCAACTGGGTGTGCATTGGGGGGGGTACAGAGATCCTCCAACTGGGTGTGCATTGGGGGGTAGAGAGATCCTCCAACTGGGTGTGCATGGGGGGGTAGAGAGATCCTCCAACTGGGTGTGCATTGGGGGGGTAGAGAGATCCTCCAACTGGGTGTGCATGGGGGGGGTAGAGAGATCCTCCAACTGGGTGTGGCCTGTAGTCCGTTGCACAAGTGCACATACATATGTACGCTAATGGGCATCTGTGAGGGCAGCAACGTACTTGGGATGAACGGACATGCAAGTATATGGCACACGACACAGCTGCCAATCCAAACCCATTGACATTAAAGATCAATCCTCATCCACATTGCACGACACTCCACGCCATGGAATGCACATATGTCATCCATGACATCAACATAGTCATGCAGCATTCCTACAGCACAACATCAACAATGCATTGTGCCCTTGGAAGCATGCATTGGGACCCCCCCTAGCCCTGGCAATGCACCACGAACACATGGCACCACTGAGGCCTTGCCTCTCAGCATGGCAAGATCAATGTCGGAAGCACTGTACACCACCAGAGTGGCACCAAATCTGCCTGGCCACAGGGACACCAATTACCTGGCCTCACCCAGGACATGGGAATTACTGTAGGAGGCATCAATGGGGCATGTCTACTTGCATGCTTGCGCTCACCTTTGCACAAAGCAGTCACACAGACCATATTCATTGATGCAGTTTAATGTGCACATGATTCTCAATGATAGGTCAAAGTATGTGACATGAACAGGCCACACATGTGCCGAAAAGTAACAGGAACCCATTCCTCTCCCCATATAGGTGATGCCGGCTATCCCCTGAAGAGGTGGCTCCTCACACCTGTACGGAACCCACAGAACAGGCATGAAGAAGAATACAATCGTGCCCATACCCGTACCCGCCTTGTCATTGAGCAGACTTTTGGACTTCTGAAGTCACGGTTTAGGTGCATAAGCAGGTCTGGTGGCGCACTCCTATATGGCCATGAGAAGGTGGCAAAGATCACCACGTAATGTTACGCTATTAGCGCCCTCTTGCGAGGGCGGTCACGTTAATTGCGCCACGCCGCTAATTTACGATTTTTAGTGCACAAGGTATAATAAGGCCCTAAGAGTGGGAGAAAAAGAGTCTCACTCTTAGCAGAAGAAAAAAATAAACCCCAAAAATCCAGCAAAGCTGCTGGGGGACTCACTAGGTTTGGGAAATTAGCCTTAACAGAGAATTCTCCCTAACACACACTTCGGTGGGTCTCACACAATGTGTTTGGGTTGTTACGAGCCGCATCCCCAGAGCTATCACTTTGCTCCTTCACTGCACACCATTTAAATTCAACTTTGTTCCAACAACTGACTAATAAGTGAAAGCAACTTACCAGAGTATTTGTTTATTCTTGTTTTTTACCCCCAATGTTACACATATGACTGAAACAATTCATGGGGTATGCTAACATCTAGTCTTTTTATTTAAAATTGCTTTACTGTGAAATACCTACAAATATATTTTTTAATAGTGTGTCATAATTTGTTGTCATCACATGTATTATGTGGAATATAACTGATACTGTTATTAATTTTATTAATTATCGGACGATTATCCCCAGCCTTGAAAACAACGCATGTCGAAACACGTGTCGGCTGACATTTCCAATAAAAACATGGACAATATCTTACTATCAGTTGTATTGGAATTTTGAACAAAGGATTAATTACTATTCATTTTGATCTATTTGTGATCAGTAGGCTAAGCGTGATACGCCAGTCATACATTAGTAACAATAATATGTTATATTGTTTTCTTTTTGGAGTAGTTATAGTATGTCTATGTGTTTATTTTATATGGTTGGGAGCATATATAGGGGAGGGGTATGAGAACGAAACAGATGTATCTTTGGGGATAAAATGACCAGCAGGGAAACTGATAGATAGAATATAATCAATATGAAGGGGTAATCTTTGACACTGTGGATGATGTGCGCGACACTGAATTGGACATGTGGTATAATCATATGTCTAAAGTGGGGAGGGAGAGGTGAAACGAGAGCTGCTATGTATGCTCTTTGATACCCCTTGCAACAGGTGCACTGTGAGAAACCTGAAGGTGTCTCCCTAGCTAGTCCCCAGGGATCAGTCATCCAGGTGGCCAGGACACGGCCATCACTATTGGATCCAGTTCCTGGGAGTGGACCAGTGAGGGAGGATTACCTGGATGGGGGGTCCTCAGGGAGTGGGAGACCGATGGGTGAGACGCAGTAGGACATTCCAAACCACTTGCCCCCCTCCCCTTTCCAACACAAACACCTTTGCACGACACAAAAGACAACAGACTAACACCAGAGCCGTTTATCTGACATGCCCCAATACATGGGTCAGGAAAAGTCAGGAAATTGATCAGAATCACACACACCTGACGGCCCTTTCCCTTCCCCACAGGGATAAAAGGTGGAGCCGGAGAGGACAGTACGAGCAAGGCGAGCACGTTAGACAGCATGACGAGACTGCTAATCAGTCGTGGCAGTTCAAGAGAAAGGCAGCAGGAATCGAGAGGGTGGCGAGGAGAGAAGTGACCTTGCCCTTTTCATCCCAGACCCATGGAACCTTTGTGTAAAAGAGCCTAAGACCGCAAACAATAGCACACGTGTCTTTCAGCAGATGTCAAAGGTACATGGGGCAAGCATACACTGATAAGCAGGAGCAAGGGAAGCCCCCGCGACCGTGGTACCGGCCTTGACTCCAGTGTAGCCGAAAGCCAAGCGGTTCAGCACAGCCGGTGAGTCGAGGGGAGAACCGATAAGAACCGGGCAGTGTTTTTTTTTTTAAACAATTTTTATTATTGTATTCCAAACAACAACCAACAAAACCAAAAACAAACTTAACAGTGCATGTCTCAGTTATTCAGCATCACACACAAATTTGCAGGTGGTCACTGTTTTCCCATTACCCTCCCCCCTTAACTCAAGCTTATTCACCCGCTTTTCCGTACTGTACTTGTCGAAGAGTTCTGATCATTTGGGTAGCCCTCGGTGGACCCCTGCAGAGTAGCTACCAGGTGTCTCCAAGCCATTAGGGTTTCCGTTTCATTCTCACCTCCCCTACTAGCTGCATCATACCATGCCCCTGTTTCGGCTTCTGCCCATTTCCGTAAATCGTGCCACCATACCTCTAATCTAGGTCTGTGGGTTGCTTTCCAACCCATGGCGATTCTGCACTTGGCCAGTGTGTAGGCCAGGTCTTTCAATTTACTCACATGTGCCAAGTTGCAAGGTCTTACAAAGCCCCTCATCATACAGGCCCATACAGATTGCACATCTAGCTTAATTTCCTTCTCGGCTAGTCGGTTCATGATTTCACTCCAGAATTTACTAATCTCTGGGCACATCCAAAACATATGTACCATCCCCGCGTTCACCTCCCCACATTTGGGGCATGCCTGTGTTCCTGCATTCTTAAACCTGGCTATTTTCTGAGGGGTCATATATGCCATATGAGTTATGTATAGTTGCATTTGTTGCAGCCTCACATTTCTAGATACTTTTTAATGATAGCTTTGGGCTCGTTCCCATAACCCGTCATGCATGGGCTCCCCCACTTCATCTTCCCAGTCCTATCTCAACTGTGTGTCAAGTTGGGAAGCACGAGAGGGCTGCGTACCTGGTTTCTTGGTCTTTGATCTTGCCGAGGTCGCTAGTCTGTAACCAGTCGAAAGACGAGCTTGTGGCACGAGAGACCAGCCTCTCCGCCACCCAAAAACTGATACTGGGTGGAGGATGGGCCGATTCCCAATGTCACGGAAAGCACTCTCCTGATTAACGTGACGAAGGGACTGTGCAAGCACAGGCAGGAGAGGCTACAGTCTTGTTGCCGATCACGGGCAAGGATGGAGTCCGATGGAATCAAGTCCAAAAGCATGTGAACTGAAGCGGAGGTCAAAGATTCCGGCGTGGCAGATATATTCTTAGTCCACAGGAACGGATGTAGAGGGTAAGGCCGGACAGGAATGGAAGGAACCAAGCTGAGCAGGTGACCAAACTGAAGGGGCCCGAAAGGTAACCCTAGGGCAGCAATCACAGGGGACCCCGGTAAGAGTATGCTGGCAGACCCAGGGAGAGCCAGGTAAAAGTATGTCGGCAGGCCCTGAGTTGAGTCTGGTAAGTTGCTGGCAGAGCCAGGGGAACCCAGGTAGAGTATGCTAGCAGGCCCAGGGAGAACCCAGGTAAAGTATGCTGGCAGGCCCAGGGAGAACCCAGGTAAGGTATGCTGGCAGGCCTAGGGAGAACCCAGGTAAGGTATGCTGGCAGGCCCAGGGAGATCCCAGGTAAGGTATGCTGGCAGGCCCAGGGAGATCCCAGGTAAGTTAAGCTGGCAGGCCCAGGGAGAACCCAGGTAAGGAATGCTGGCAGGCCCAGGGAGGAACTCAGGTAAGGAATGCTGGCAGGCCCAGGGAGGAACTCAGGTAAGGAATGCTGGCTGGCACAGGGAGGAACTCAGGTAAGGAATGCTGGCAGGCCCAGGGAGGAACTCAGAGGGGTAGCAGGCAGCCCAGAGTGGGCTCAGGTAAGTAGCAGGCAGCCCAGGTAGGAAAGCTCACAGAACGAAGCAAACCACGTTGAGACGCGGCTTGCCTCGATCTGCGGCTCCTTTTATGGGTCGCCGGCACCCGTGAGGCTTGGAACGCAAGCCGCTTCACCTCCGGGCGCCGGCGTACTCAAAGCGAGTCCTGGAAGGCACGCCCTTCCTAGGACTCGAGCCCAGTCCACGGCGCATGCGCGGAACCGAGACAGAGGTCTCCCGCGCATGCGCCGTGGCCCTCCGGCCCCGACACCCAACGCTCTCCCTCTGGCGAGCCCCCAGGCGCGGAAGCGCGGGTAGACTCGCCAGGAGGTGAAGGGAAGAGCGGGCACGGCGGACCCCGGTCTCCAAAGTGGCGTGACACTATGCCCCCTCCCAGGAAGGCCTGGGGCCCCGGGTTTCCAAGGAAACTGCCTATAGAACTCACGCACCAAGCGGGGAGCATGTACATGCCGGTGTGGTTCCCAAGTACGATCACAAGCCGGGTACCCTTTCCAATCCACCAAATAGTGGAGCACCCCCCTGCGATAACGAGCATCACAGATCTCGTGAACCTCAAATTCCGGGACGCCGTGCACAATGACTGAGGTTGGGCGAGGGCAGGTGCGACCGTAAGTATCGACAACATAGGGCTTCAACAAGGAGACATGGAAAACTGGGTGTACATGCCAAGAAGGGGGTAACTGGAGACGGAACGCTACTGAGGACAGCCGCTTGGTAATAGTGAATGAACCAAAATAACGGGGAGCCAGTTTGACAGGCAAATTGCGAGGCGGCAGTTTCCTAGAGGATAACCAAACCTTGTCCCCGACTTGAAAATCTGGTTCCACACTCCTCTTCCTGTCCGCCTGAGCCTTCATCCGATCCTTGGTTTCTCTCAGGATCTTGCGTGCCAATTCCTGTTGCTGTTAGATGCTTGAGACCAGGGCATCAGCGGATGGAACAGTACTGGCAGGTACGGGATGGAAGGGCATCAATTTGGGATGTTGGCCAGTTGAGCAGAAGAATGGACTGACCCCAATGGAGGCATGAACAGTATTGTTGTAGGATACCTCAGCAAAGACTAACCCAGCCTTCCAGTTGGACTGAGTAGCGTTAGCAAAACAGCGGAGGTACTCCTCCAACGTCTAATTACTCCTTTCGGTGAGCCCATTGGTCTGTGGGTGATAACCCGAGCTTAGAGCTCTACGAATTCCTAGATGGCCACACACCTTACTCCAAAAAGAAGAGATGAACTGAGAACCGCGATCTGAAATGATCTTTTCCGGAAGGCCATGCAACCGATAGATTTCATGCAGAAACGCTGAAGCCATTTGGGTCACCGTAGGAATCTTGTCAAATGGAATGAAATGAGCTTATTTGGTGAAACCATCCACAACAACCATTATGCAGGTAAACCATTCGGAAGGAGGCAGATCCACAATGAAGTCCGTGGCGATGCTATGCCACGGGTAAGGTGCCACTTCAGTAGGTACCAGCAATCCCAACGGCCGTCTTCTCGGAATCTTGCACTGGGCACAAACAGGACAGCTTTCAACGTACTTCTGAACTTCAGTAGCCCATCCAGGCCACCAAAACTGTCGGGATATCAATTCTCGTGTAGCTCTCATTCCTCGATGACCTCTGATAGGTGAATCGTGAAATCCATGCAATATGCTATCTCGGATTGTTCCCTTAGGAATGTACAGCCTTTTCCGGAAAAACAAAAGCCCATCATGTTCGTACACTGACCGACGTCTAAGAAGGGCCGACCTTTCAGGATCCGTCCGGGTGGCGTCAGCGATTGACTCAAGGTGAGGTGACAAAGTCAGTAAGAAATGCTGAGGGGAAATCAGTGACTGATCCGGACAGGCCATCTCTACCTCTTTCTCCAGGGATCGGGAGAGAGCATCTGCTTTCAGGTTGGAGGTTCCCGGAACGTAAGTGACATGAAACACAAACGGAGAGAAGAAGAAGGCCCACCTGGCTTGACGAGGCGTTCGACATTGCAAGGAGCGTAGGTACTGCAAGTTGCGATGATCAGTCCGAACTTCCACAGAAAAGCGAGCTCCGAGTAGATGATGTCTCCATTCCTCAAAAGCGGTCTTAATAGCCAACAGTTCCTTTTCAATAACCGCGTAATTTCTCTTGCTGGGATTCAATTTGCGAGAGAAATAGGCTACTGGATGTTCTACTGACGTCGCTGGATCTTTCTGTAGGAGAACAGCTCCGACAGCGAAGTTGGAAGAGTCGGCCTCCACAATGTAGGGTAGATCATCCTGTGGATGGCGCAGAATCGGGGCGGCCATAAAAGCTGACTTCAAGGTGTCAAAAGCCAGAGATGCAAAGGAATCCCACTTGAAAACCACTTTACAGCTGGTCAGCCTGGTGAGGGGCGCTGAGATCTGAGAAAACTGTGGAATAAAGCGCCTGTAGAAATTGGCAAATCCCAGAAAGCGTTGAAGAGATTTCACGTCGTGGGGTGGTTTCCACTCTTGTATGGCTTGCACCTTCTTAGGATCCATCTTTTTCCCATCTAGGTTAATCACAAATCCCAAAAACTCGATACTAGGCTGATGAAAGCAGCATTTCTCCGCCTTTGCGAATAGATGATTACAGGACAAACGGCGAAGGACCTCCCGAACGTGTTCCACATGCTCTTCAAAGGATTTGGAAAAAACCAGGATATCATCCAAATACACCCAGACTGACAAACCAATTAGATCACCAAAGATGTTATCCATAAACCGTTGGAAGATAGCGGGGGCATTGCATAGACCGAATGGCATGACTCTATATTCATAATGCCCAAAAGGTGTCTTGAAAGCCGTTTTCCATTCATCTCCACTCTTGATGCGGACCAAGTGGTAGGCCCCACGTAAGTCCAGTTTGGTGAAGATCCGAGCTGTGTGTAAAGTTTCTAGGATACTGCGAATCAATGGTAATGGATAACGGTCCTTTGCAGTTATGTCATTTAGTTGCCGGTAATCCACACAGGGTCTCAAGGTGCCTTCCTTCTTCTTCACAAAAAACATGGGAAATCCTGCGGGCGACTTGGACGGAACGATGTATCCTTTCTGCAAGCAATCTGACAACTAATCCTGAAGTATTTGTCTTTCGTCCCGGGTTAAAGCATACAGTTTCCCATGGGGAATGACACAGTCTGGCAACAACTCGATGGAGCAGTCGAATGAATGATGTGGCGGAAGAAGTATGTCGCCTGGTTCAGAGAATACCTGTTCAAAGTTGGCGTACTCCTACGGGATCAGAGAAGTGGAACAAAGACGGACCCCACTGCCATATGTTTCCAGAGTGGTTGAGAAAACCTGGGTAGGAGCTGATAATTTGCACTTCTGGGCGCAAACTGCGGAGGAAAAGGTCAAGGTCTGTGTTCTCCAATCTATAACCGGGTTATGGTGTTGTAGCCAAGGTAACCCCAGGACCACCTTGTAGGTAGGAGACTTGATAACATCCAAGGCGAGTTCCTCAGAATGACCAGCGATCTGGAGAGTTAGACCCACTGTAAACTGTCGGACGGGCCCGGAGGACAAAGGAGTCCCGTCAATGACCTCTACGGGTAGGGAGGTGAGTCTAGACAAGAGCGGAATTTTGTGACTGGAGGCAAAAGCCTCTTCAATGTAATTGCCGGAAGCTCCGCTGTCCAACAGCCCAAACACTTCCAGATTCTTATCAGGCAACTTGATTCGGATCTTCAAGGTCTGTAATACCGCAGGTTGCATTGGAAGAAGTATAGAACAAAATGTGGAAAGGTCTGAAGATGGAATAGGACCTGTCGCTGCCCTTCCAATACACGACAGGTCTCTTAGTTTCCCGCCTTCTTCTTCTGTGGACGTAAAGGACACGTACCCATATAATGCCCGGCAGCTCCACAATAAAGACATCGGCGTAATGTTCTTCTCTGTTTCTTTTCTTCCTCAGACAATGGACCTCTCATGGCTCCCAACTGCATTGGCTCTGATCCTGATTCAGTAGGACCGAACGATCCGGCGGGTAAACTGGTCATTCTGGGATTGTTTCTTTCGAGCCGACGTCTTTCTGCCTTCCGCTCGGCTAGCCTCTGGTCAATGCGGAGCACCTGATCAATCATGTGTTGGAGACTCTCTGGTTCGGGGATATGGAGTAACTCGTCCTTGTACTCCTCTCTCAAGCCTCGACGAAACAGGGTCTTCTGCGTGATTTCAGGCCACTGAGAATCGGTTGCTAATAGTCAGAAGCGGCTGATATAGGTTATGATGTCGGCGCTTCCCTGTTTGATATCCATCAGTTGATTCTGTGCAGCAGAGGCCAGATTTGGCGTTTGGAACACCTCCAGGAATGCCTTTTCAAAGGCTGCAAAGTCATTCAAAATAGGACTGTTTGAAACCACAAAAGGAGTTGCCAAGGCTAAAGCATTCCCAGTTAAGTTCCCCAAGATGTACCCGATCTTGGCCTTATCATTGTTGAAAATGGATTCGGCAGTGGTTACAAAACTCTGCCACCCGTCTAGGGTCTCCATCAAACTTGATTGGTGTTGTATGAGCCAAAGAACCCTCCACCTGTGAAGTACTCATTGCTCCTTGGGTTATCATTTGACGTAACGTCTGATTCTCCTGACGCAAGGCGGCCATCTCAGCCCTGAGTGCTTGTAACTCGTTCCGCAGGTCTTACGAATCCTCCATCTCCACGTCTGAAGGCAGGCGTCTTAATCTGTCAAGTTGGGAAGCACGAGAGGGCTGCGTACCTGATTTCTTGGTCTTTGATATTGCCGAGGTCGCCAGTCTGTAACCAGTCGAAAGACGAGCTTGTGGCACGAGAGACCAGCCTCTCCGCCACCCAAAAACTGATACTGGGTGGAGGATGGGCCGATTCCCAATGTCACGGAAAGCACTCTCCTGATTAACTTGACGAAGGGACTGTGCAAGCACAGGCAGGAGAGGCTACAGTCTTGTTGCCGATCACGGGCAAGGATGGAGTCCGATGGAATCAAGTCCAAAAGCACGTGAACTGAAGCGGAGGTCAAAGATTCCGGCGTGGCAGATATATTCTTAGTCCACAGGAACGGATGTAGAGGGTAAGGCCGGACAGGAATGGAGGGAACCAAGCTGAGTAGGTGACCAAACTGAAGGGGCCCGAAGGTAACTCTAGGGCAGCAATCACAGGGGACCCCGGTAAGAGTATGCTGGCAGACCCAGGGAGAGCCAGGTAAAAGTATGTCGGCAGGCCCTGAGTTGAGTCTGGTAAGTTGCTGGCAGAGCCAGGGGAACCCAGGTAGAGTATGCTAGCAGCCCAGGGAGAACCCAGGTAAAGTATGCTGGCAGGCCCAGGGAGAACCCAGGTAATCTATGCTGGCAGGCCCAGGGAGAACCCAGGTAAGGTATGCTGGCAGGCCCAGGGAGATCCCAGGTAAAGTATGCTGGCAGGCCCAGGGAGATCCCAGGTAAGGTAAGCTGGCAGGCCCAGGGAGAATCCAGGTAAGGAATGCTGGCAGGCCCAGGGAGGAACTCAGGTAAGGAATGCTGGCTGGCCCAGGGAGGAACTCAGGTAAGGAATGCTGGCAGGCCCAGGGAGGAACTCAGAGGGGTAGCAGGCAGCCCAGAGTGGGCTCAGGTAAGTAGCAGGCAGCCCAGGTAGGAAAGCTCACAGAACTAAGCAAACCACGTTGAGACGGGGCTTGCCTCGATCTGTGGCTCCTTTTATGGGTCGCCGGCGCCCGTGAGGCTTGGAACGCAAGCCGCTTCACCTCCGGGCGCCGGCGTACTCAAAGCGAGTCCTGGAAGGCAAGCCCTTCCTAGGACTCGAGCCCATTCCACGGCGCATGCGCGGAACCGAGACAGAGGTCTCCCGCGCATGTGCCGTGGCCCTCCGGCCCCGACACCCAACGCTCTCCCTCTGGCAAGCCCCCAGGCGCGGAAGCGCGGGTAGACTCGCCAGGAGGTGAAGGGAAGAGCGGGCGCGGCGGACCCCGGTCTCAAACGTGGCGTGACACTATGCCCCCTCCCAGGAAGGCCTGGGGCCCCGGGTTTCCAAGGAAACTGCCTATAGAACTCACGCACCAAGCGGGGAGCATGTACATGCCGGTGTGGTTCCCAAGTACGATCACAAGCCAGGGATCCCTTTCCAATCCACCAAATAGTGGAGCACCCCCCTGCGATAACGAGCATCACAGATCTCGTGAACCTCAAATTCCGGGACGCCGTGCACAATGACTGAGGTTGGGCGAGGGCAGGTGCGACCGTAAGTATCGACAACATAGGGCTTCAACAAGGAGACATGGAAAACTGGGTGTACATGCCAAGAAGGGGGTAACTGGAGACGGAACGCTACTGAGGACAGCCGCTTGGTAATAGTGAATGGACCAAAATAACGGGGAGCCAGTTTGACAGGCAAATTGCGAGGCGGCAGTTTCCTAGAGGATAACCAAACCTTGTCCCCGACTTGAAAATCTGGTTCCACACTCCTCTTCCTGTCCGCCTGAGCCTTCATCCGATCCTTGGTTTCTCTCAGGATCTTGCGTGCCAATTCCTGTTGCTGTTGGATGCTTGAGACCAGGGCATCAGCGGATGGAACAGTACTGGCGGGTACGGGATGGAAGGGCATCAATTTGGGATGTTGGCCAGTTGAGCAGAAGAACGGACTGACCCCAATGGAGGCATGAACAGTATTGTTGTAGGATACCTCAGCAAGGACTAACCCAGCCTTCCAGTTGGACTGAGTAGCGTTAGCAAAACAGCAGAGGTACTCCTCCAATGTCTGATTAGTCCTTTCGGTGAGCCCATTGGTCTGTGGGTGATAACCCGAGCTTAGAGCTCTACGAATTCCTAGATGGCCACACACCTTGCTCCAAAAAGAAGAGATGAACTGAGAACCGCGATCTGAAATGATCTTTTGCGGAAGGCCATGCAACCGATAGATTTCATGCAGAAACGCTGAAGCCATTTGGGTCGCCGTAGGAATCTTGTTAAATGGAATGAAATGAGCTTATTTGGTGAAACCATCCACAACAACCATTATGCAGGTAAACCCTTCGGAAGGAGGCAGATCCACAATGAAGTCCGTGGCGATGCTATGCCACGGGTAAGGTGCCACTTCAGTAGGTACCAGCAATCCCAACGGCCGTCTTCTCGGAATCTTGCACTGGGCACAAACAGGCCAGCTTTCGACGTACTTCTGAACTTCGGTAGCCCATCCAGGCCACCAAAACTGTCGGGATATCAATTCTCGTGTAGCTCTCATTCCTCGATGACCTCCGATAGGTGAATCGTGAAATCCATGTAATATGCTATCTCGGATTGTTCCCTTAGGAATGTACAGCCTTTTCCGGAAAAACAAAAGCCCATCATGTTCGTACACTGACCGACGTCTAAGAAGGGCCGACCTTTCAGGATCCGTCCGGGTGGCGTCAGCGATTGACTCAAGGTGAGGTGACAAAGTCAGTAAGAAATGCTGAGGGGAAATCAGTGGCTGATTCGGACAGGCCGTCTCTACCTCTTTCTCCAGGGATCGGGAGAGAGCATCTGCTTTCAGGTTGGAGGTGCCCGGAACGTAAGTGACATGAAACACAAACGGAGAGAAGAAGAAGGCCCACCTGGCTTGACGAGGCGTTCGACATTGCAAGGAGCGTAGGTACTGCAAGTTGCGATGATCAGTCCGAACTTCCACAGAAAAGAGAGCTCCGAGTAGATGATGTCTCCATTCCTCAAAAGCGGTCTTAATAGCCAACAGTTCCTTTTCAATAACCGCGTAATTTCTCTTGCTGGGATTCAATTTGCGAGAGAAATAGGCTACTGGATGTTATACTGACGTCGCTGGATCTTTCTGTAGGAGAACAGCTCCGACAGCGAAGTTGGAAGCGTCGGTCTCCAAAATGTAGGGTAGATCATCCTGTGGATGGCGCAGAATCGGGGCGGCCATAACAGCTGACTTCAAGGTGTCAAAAGCCAGAGATGCAAAGGAATCCCACTTGAAAACCACTTTACAGCTGGTCAGCCTGGTGAGGGGCGCTGAGATCTGAGAAAACTGTGGAATAAAGCACCTGTAGAAATTGGCAAATCCCAGAAAGCGTTGAAGAGATTTCACGTCGTGGGGTGGTTTCCACTCTTGTATGGCTTGCACCTTCTTAGGATCCATCTTTTTCCCATCTAGGTTAATCACAAATCCCAAAAACTCGATACTAGGCTGATGAAAGCAGCATTTCTCCGCCTTTGCGAATAGATGATTACAGGACAAACGGCGAAGGACCTCCCGAACGTGTTCCACATGCTCTTCAAAGGATTTGGAAAAAACCAGGATATCATTCAAATACACCCAGACTAACAAACCAATTAGATCACCAAAGATGTTATCCATAAACCGTTGGAAGATAGCGGGGGCATTGCATAGACCGAATGGCATGACTCTATATTCATAATGCCCAAAAGGTGTCTTGAAAGCCGTTTTCCATTCATCTCCACTCTTGATGCGGACCAAGTGGTAGGCCCCGCATAAGTCCAGTTTGGTGAAGATCCGAGCTGTGTGTAAATTTTCTAGGATACTGCGAATCAATGGTAATGGATAACGGTCCTTTGCAGTTATGTCATTTAGTTGCCGGTAATCCACACAGGGTCTCAAGGTGCCTTCCTTCTTCTTCACAAAAAACATGGGAAATCCTGCGGGCGACTTGGACGGAACGATGTATCCTTTCTGCAAGCAATCTGACAAGTAATCCTGAAGTACTTGTCTTTCGTCCCGGGTTAAAGCATACAGTTTCCCATGGGGAATGACACAGTCCGGCAACAACTCGATGGAGCAGTCGAATGAACGATGTGGCGGAAGAGGTATGTCGCCTGGTTCAGAGAATACCTGTTCAAAGTCGGCGTACTCCTGCGGGATCAGATAAGTGGAACAAAGACAGACCCCACTGCCATATGTTTCCAGAGCGGTTGAGAAAACCTGGGTAGGAGCTGATAATTTGCACTTCTGGGCGCAAACTGCAGAGGAAAAGGTCAAGGTCTGTGTTCTCCAATCTAAAACCGGGTTATGGTGTTGTAGCCAAGGTAACCCCAGGACCACCTTGTAGGTAGGAGACTTGATAACATCCAAGGCGAGTTCCTCAGAATGACCAGCGATCTGGAGAGTTAGACCCACTGTAAACTGTCGGACGGGCCCGGAGGACAAAGGAGTCCCGTCAATGACCTCTACGGGTAGGGCGGTGAGTCTAGACCAGAGCGGAATCTTGTGACTGGAGGCAAAAGCCTTGTCAATGTAATTGCCGGAAGCTCCGCTGTCCAACAGCCCAAACACTTCCAGATTTTTATCAGGCAACTTGATTCGGATCTTCAAGGTCTGTAATACCGCAGGTTGCAAGAAAATGGATTAGGCAGTGGTTACAAAACTCCGCCACCCGTCTAGGGTCTCCATCAAACTTGATTGGTGTTGTATGAGCCAAAGAACCCTCCACCTGTGAAGTACTCATTGCTCCTTGGGTTATCATTTGACGTAACGTCTGATTCTCCTGACGCAAGGCGGCCATCTCAGCCCTGAGTGCTTGTAACTCGTTCCGCAGGTCTTGCGAATCCTCCATCTCCACGTCTGAAGGCAGGCGTCTTAATCTGTCAAGTTGGGAAGCACGAGAGGGCTGCGTACCTGGTTTCTTGGTCTTTGATCTTGCTGAGGTCGCCAGTCTGTAACCAGTCGAAAGACAAGCTTGTGGCACGAGAGACCAGCCTCTCTGCCACCCAAAAACTGATACTGGGTGGAGGATGGGCCGATTCCCAATGTCACGGAAAGCACTCTCCTGATTAACGTGACGAAGGGACTGTGCAAGCACAGGCAGGAGAGGCTACAGTCTTGTTGCCGATCACGGGCAAGGATGGAGTCTAATGGAATCAAGCCAAAAGCACGTGAACTGAAGCGGAGGTCAAAGATTCCGGCGTGGCAGATATATTCTTAGTCCACAGGAACGGATGTAGAGGTTAAGGCCGGACAGGAATGGAAGGAACCAAGCTGAGCAGGTGACCAAACTGAAGGGGCCCGAAAGGTAACCCTAGGGCAGCAATCACAGGGGACCCCGGTAGGAGTATGCTGGCAGACCCAGGGAGAGCCAGGTAAAAGTATGTCGGCAGGCCCTGAGTTGAGTCTGGTAAGTTGCTGGCAGAGCCAGGAGAACCCAGGTAGAGTATGCTAGCAGGCCCAGGGAGAACCCAGGTAAAGTATGCTGTCAGGCCCAGGGAGAACCCAGGTAAGGTATGCTGGCAGGCCCAGGGAGAACCCAGGTAAGGTATGCTGGCAGGCCCAGGGAGATCCCAGGTAAGGTATGCTGGCAGGCCCAGGGAGATCCCAGGTAAGGTAAGCTGGCAGGCCCAGGGAGAACCCAGGTAAGGAATGCTGGCAGGCCCAGGGAGGAACTCAGGTAAGGAATGCTGGCTGACCCAGGGAGGAACTCAGAGGGGTAGCAGGCAGCCCAGAGTGGGCTCAGGTAAGTAGCAGGCAGCCCAGGTAGGAAAGCTCACAGAACGAAGCAAACCGCGTTGAGACGCGGCTTGCCTCGATCTGCGGCTCCTTTTAAGCCGCTTCACCTCCGGGCGCCGGCGTACTCAAAGCGAGTCCTGGAAGGCAAGCCCTTCCTAGGACTCGAGCCCAGTCCACGGCGCATGCGCGGAACTGAGACAGAGGTCTCCCGCGCATGCGCTGTGGCCCTCCGGCCCCGACACCCAACGCTCTCCCTCTGGCGAGCCCCCAGGCACGGAAGCGCGGGTAGACTCGCCAGGAGGTGAAGGGAAGAGCGAGCGCGGCGGACCCCGGTCTCCAACGTGGCGTGACACTGTGTCACTTCCTTGCCCACCCTAGTCATCAGAAGTTCATAGATATGAGAGACTTCATGTCCTCCTTCCGAGACATCGTATATCGTCTCTACGACTTCATCAGGCTGTTAGTCAGCATCTCTTCTGGACATGTTTCCTTCACCTTCTGCACCATTCTGGTATAAGTGATATATTGCCCTGGGTGTAGACCAGTTTCTACAGCTATCTCCTCAAATTTAGTTACTTCCCCTTCTTTTCATGGGTCTCCCATTGTGGCTATGCCCACCGGTTCCCAGTGCTTACGGATTGTCTTCCTTAATTGCTCATCTACACCCAGCAATGCCACTAGTGGCGTCTGCGGGGAACATGGGGTTGGGTTATCTATAGCTCGGCAGGCTCTGCGCCATATCTCCCATCCTAGTTTCAACAGCCTAGGTCACTCTCCTATTTCAGATTTGGGCACCCATATCATCTCCCTCAAGAAAAACGGGGTACAATTGGTTTTTAACAGTCTGGATTCTGCTGTGCGGTCCTCTGTCAGCCATTTCACCACATACTGTAGTTGGCTGGCCATATAGTAGATCTCAAAGTTGGGCAGTTTTATGCCCGCTTTATCATATGTATTTTTCAATTTCCATAAGGCTATCCTGTTCCTGGTGTTGTGCCATATAAAGCCTCTGCATATGCTTTGTAATTTGCCAAAGAAGTGCTTGGGTATCGCATAGGGGATGTTCACGAAGAAATGTAATAGCCTGGGCAGCACGACCATCTTCAGTAGCGCCACCCTCCCTATCATAGCCAGGGGGAGTTTTGCCCAGAATTTCATGCTATTCGCCAAGTGTGTTACTGCCCTCTCCGTATTAAATGCATGTTCGTCCTCCACTCTATGATAAATATCAACCCCCAGATACCTAAAGGACCTGGTCTCCCAGGGTATCTGCAGTACTGGTAAATTCTCTTGTGGGGTATTTCTATATCTTCCCATTGGGAACAGGCTCGATTTCATGGGTTGACTGCAATCCCAGAGAGCAAGGCAAATCGCTCCATTACTTCTAGGATATACTGTAGGTTTTCTTCCGCATATCTTAGATATAGCACTATGTCATCGGCATACAGTGATATGAGATGGGGTCCTCCCTTCGTATAAATCCCCATTGTATCATATTGTTGTCTAAAATATATTGCAAGAGGTTCTAGTGCGAGAATATACAACATCAGAGACCAGGGGCACCCTTGTCTAGTGCCCCTGATGAGCTGCCATTTGTCCGAGATGTACGCTCCTGTCTTAACCCTGGCAAGTGGAGAGCTATACATCAATTTAACCCATTGCAGGAACCCAAGCCCTATTCCATAATCCTTCAGGGTCGCCATCAGCCAGGGCCATTTGACTGAGTCAAAGGCCTTCACCGCATCTAGTGACGCTATTGCTACGTCTTGTATATCTTCTTCTTATTGCTCTATGACGTGGTGTAGCCGCCTAAGGTTGTCAGATATGCTTCTATGCGGCACATATCCTGTCTGGTCGGAGTGTATGAGTTTGCCTATAACCTGTCTCAGTCTGTTTGCTAGCACCACTGTAAGGATCTTGCTATCTTGATTTAGCATGCATAGTGGTCTGTACGACCCGCAGTCCGTGCTGGGTTTGTTGGGCTTAAGGAGCGGGATGATGACTGCCTCTCTGCGGGTTTCTGGCAGCCTCCCTGTCTTCCATGCTTCGTTTAGCATCTCCAGCAATGGGGGGGGTACTTCCACCCGTACATCTTATAGAACTCGCTAGGGAGTCCGTCTACCCCTGGGGCCTTCCCGGTAGGTAGTTGCCCTACCACTGCTTCCAGTTCATCCAACGTGATCGGGGCATCTAGATTTTCTCTCTCTTCTGCGCTCAACTTTGGCAAACCTTTATCCTCCAGTGTTTCCACGATATCACTCCATTCCCCTCCTGGTGTGTCTCCATACAGTTGTTGGTAAAACCCAAGAAACCCTGTGTTCACTCTTCTTGGGTATATGAAACAAGATATGTACCTTTAATGTATGCTAGTAACCACTAGGTATTCAAGAGATACAAGCCATGCGAGCTGCTGGGCCCGTTTTCTTGAGTTACTTGTGAAGACAGAGAATGTGTTGCCTAGTTTTTGGCAATCACGGGATGAGTCTGCCTGTGGGTATACATTAATCCAATCTCAAAACACAAATTAAGAAATACAAGCAATACATAAAAAATACATAAAGTGTTTTACTGCTTTGTAAAGTGAGTAACTGGAGAGAGTCAGTGCAGAAAACACAATAACATTTAACTCTTCTAGATAGTTATTTACAATCGACAAAAAAACAAAA